>NC_080019.1:82648401-82966204 GCF_030020395.1 Manis pentadactyla | reverse complement strand
TCATTATAAAACTCATCAAAATTGGAAGGAAATTTCCTTAACCTGATAAAACGTATCTAAGAAAGGACAAACATCATACCTAATTTGAAACATTAGAATCCTAGGAAATTCCCATTTCAGTCATAAACAGGTCAAGTATACCCATGCGCACTGCTCCTCTTCAGCATTGTGCCAAATTGTACAATTGCGCACTGTACTTAGCAAATTTGCTAAGATAAGAAAAAGAATTAAAATGTGTATGGAATGCAAACAAAGAAACACTGCCATTGTTTGCAAACAATATACTTATATACAAAGAAAACCAAAAGGAATCTATAAACTTTTAGCACAGAAAGGTTGCTGGATACAAGCTCAATTTACAAATGTCAATAGTTATCTTTCATCAACAGATAAATTTTTTTAAGTATCCCTTAATATTTCTTAGAATAAATCTAAACTGAAACGTGCAAAGCCTTTACAAGAAAAATAAAACCTTTCTACCCACTCTTTAAGGCCAATTCAGTTTCTACAATGAAGTCTACCCTCGGGCTTCCCTGTGCTGTGGCCCTGAAGCTCTCAACACTGACCTCCTTATTTAGTCAACATATTTCATCAGTTATTATTATTATATATATTTTATTAATATTATAACTGATTAGTAATCAGTTATCACTCTGTCAGTCTTCTCTTAGCTGAGCTTGGCAAGGGCAGGACTCATTCATCCTTGTAGCCCAAGTGACCATGGACTTCTTGCAACTGTAACAGTGAGAACACAATGAGAATAAAATAAGAAAAAATACTATCAGCTGCTGTTTATTAAATATCTACTATACATAAGGTACTGTTAAGGGCTTTACCTATATTATTTTTTTAATTACTAAAACAGAGCAAGTATTTTTGAATGCATACATGTAACAGGTGATTAAGATTTTGAACAGTGAGGAAGAGAGAATGCAAGCAAAGGCCAGGAGTGGGGTTACTGCATGACTACTGTGCTGGAGGGGAGGTTCTTCTAGGAGATGAATGTAAACCAGATTTGGAGTGTAGACAGAGCAGATTGTGGAATGTAGGTGGGGCAAATTGTCTTCTAAGCCAGGCTAAACAGTTTAATTTAATTTAATTTTTTGCTATAGATAATAGGAGCTATTGAAGATAGGTGGCATTATCAAAGCACCCTCTTAGGAATACTGATGTGCTGTGTGCATAAAGATCGAAGTAAAGAGTGTCTAAAGGTAGGGAGTTATATATAGAAGGCAGACAGTTACCACAGAACTGTCATTGTAAACCACTTGGCAAAATGGAAAACCAGGGCACAAGGAATAGACGTGGGTTCTTCAATAAAAACTTAAAGATCACTATAGAGTAAGAAAATATTTCAAATGGGACCAATAAGATGTGCAAAAGTAGGTGAGTGGGGAATCTCATTTAACCTGGAAGGTTTCCAATATTGGGGCTCATATGCATGGCAGATAGATATATACCTAACTGGAGGTGGGGCGACACAGAATGAATGCTTCTGGGAATAATGCATTTTAAGAGAAGAGGCCAACAGTAAGAGCAAGAGAACACTGGTCTCTGGGAGGAAAATAATGCCAACTCCAGTAATGTGACTGGCACTTAGATTGCACCCCATCCCAATTCAACTAGACTCAAAAAAATGATAAGTCTAAAAGTCTAAAAATTCAGCACAATATTGGAACCCTGGAAGCACAGCTTTCAAAAACTCTCCTCTAAAAAAAGAATGTAATGCAAAGATAAGAGACATTCTTTATCTTACCCTGAAACATAAGGTATGGAGGGTGAGCATTAAATGGATCTGCATGTAGGACCAATGAATTAGTGCTATAAGAGCTGACATAGTAATATTACGCCATTTATTCTCAAAGGCTAGTAGTTTGGTCCAAAAATCAAGTTAAGAATTTTCTTAATCTTCTAATTCAGCGAAGTAGCCTATGTCCATAAAAAGATCTGCAGAACTGTACTGGAAGAGTTTCCTTGGAGAATACAATTAATACAATTAGTAGTATGTGGTAGGGTCAGAAGACTGATCTTGGAAGCCATATTGAAAAATAGAGACTGGGTTCAAAAGACAGTGGCAGGTACTACAGGTTCTTGGGCAGAGAAAAAAAGTGCTACAGGTTTCTGAGGAAGGTCATTTGGTGGGATTTGGTGCAAGACAGACTGGAAAAAAGAGAGAATGGAGGCATTAGGATATAAAGGTGATTAATGATCACTGGTTTTGAAGTCTGATCCTCTTTTGCTAGCTGTGTGACTGTGAGTTTCCTCAGTTATTTGTTCATTTAATCCAAGAAAAAATCATTTATTTTTTTCTATTTCTGGCAGCTATAGTTTTTGTCATTCTTAAAGAGTTTTTGTTCGGTATAATTAACCATGATAGAAAAGTCAGTTATCTTTATTTTTTAAAATGCTTTCACATCTTTTGTCTTTTTTTATTAAATACATTGAATAAAATGCACAAATCTTAGTGTACAGCTCAATGAATTTTGACATGTATACACACTTATGTAACCATCACCCATATCAAGATATCAAACATTCTATTCTTCCCCTTCATATGTTTTACCCATTCCCTTACCCCCATCCTCTATGGCAACCACTGGTCTTTTCTGTGTTTGTCTCCTAAGTCCATTTCTGCTTTGTTTGCTCATTTTTCTTTTTAGATTCCACATATAAATGAAATCACATGGTATCTTCCTTTCTCTGTCTGACTTATTTCTCTTAGCATAATACCCTCTAGGTCCATCCATGTTGTCACAAATGGCAAGCTTTCATTCTTTTTTTCAGAACTGAATAATATTCCATTGTATATATGTAACAGATCTTCTTTATTCATTCATCTATATATGCACATTTAGCTTGCTTCCATATTTTGGCTATTATAAATATCGTTCAGGTACACATAGGAATGCATTCATCTTTTTGAATTAGAGATTTGTTTTTGTTGGGTAAATTCCCAGAAGTGGAATTACTGGGTTGTACAGTACTTCAATTTTTAGTGTTTTGAGAAACCTCCATACCACTTTCCATAGTGGCCGCACCAATTTACTACATTCCTACCAACAGTGTATGAGGGTTCCCTTTTCTCACATCTTTGCCAACACTTGTTAATTCTTGTCTTGCTGATATCAGCCATTCTAACCAGTGTGATCTCTTATTGATATTTTTATTTGAATTTCTCACATTGTTTTAATAAGGATTAGAGCAAATAAAATGATGTATGTAAAAAGTTCAGCCTGGTTCCTCAGAAAGTGGTAGAGTCATTATTGCTTGTCTAAGGTAGTAAGGAATTTGAATAAAAGATGGTAAATATAAAGAAAATGAGACATAGTTAAGATTTTTCTAGAGGAAATATTGCCTAATTTGGTGATAACCAATGATCTAGAGAATGTTATAGGCAGAAAATTTATGTTCCCCTTCAAATTTATATACTGAAGCTCTAACCCCCAATGTGATGGTATTCAGAGTAGGGCCTTTGGGAGGTAATTAAGTTTAGATTAGGTTATGAGGGTGGACCCCCCACATGCCCACAAAACAGAGGTCATGTGAGTACACAGCAAGACGGCGGCTGTCTGCTACCCAAGAAGAGGGTCCTTACCAAGAACCCAGTCTGTCAGCACCTTGATCTTGGACTCTCTGGCCGCAGAACTGTGAGAAATAGATGTCAATTGTTTAACCAAGTCTATGGGATTTTGTAATAGTAGCCCAACCTAAAGACAGTATAGAAGCGATAATCATTGTTTAACTCAGGTGTTCTTCTGAATTAATTGGTCTAGGATGGGAACTGGGGATCCATATATATTTTTCCCAGGTAATTCCATGATTAGCCAAGTCTATTGTGTTAGAGTTGAGGTCTCTTAGAGAACAAACCAGGGTTTTATTTGTCTACAAATCTCCAGAGAACCCAGCAAATTGCTCTGAGCATTACTTGAAGTTACTTGAATTTTTATTGCAATGAATGATAAGGCGGAAATTGGAAAGTGGTAAAAAGATAATTTGATTGTCAATATGTTAAGTTTAACTTTTGACTAGATAGTCAAGTAAACTTATTCTGGAGATAATTGGTAATATGCACTACAAAGAGACAGAATGTACACATACATATTTGGGAATCATCCAAGTGCATGTGATAGCTAAAATTATGAAAGAATATACAAATGTAGTTAACACCTAATATTCTTGAGGCCTCAATTAAAAGCATTAGATATAAAGTAGATTAATATAATCAGCTAAAATTGAATTTAAAAACAATACCTAGAAAACACAGCCTGTATGGAAAAAAAAATTTGAACCAAACATGTCAAGTCAAAGGTAAGTAAGGAATAAAGTACTCCTCTTCTGGTAATATCATGTCAGTTTCTTTTCAAGGGACTAGCCAGACCCCATTGCACTCTTGGTGAGAGTGTCAATTAAGATGCCCAAAGCTTTCCCAGCCAGGGCTGTCCCTAAGCCAAACACTATGAAGCTGATTAATTCTGATTGAAGAACTGGGAGGAGAGTTCCAGACTGCAAACTGCTTTATCTCCAGGGCCTCATTCCATCTTTTCATTTGAATCTGTGAGCTGTAAGAGATTTTGCCATTCTTTTTCCCCCTCCACAAGTTAGAGTCCATTTCTGTTACTTACAAACTCAGTGCCATGAACCATCTTCTTTCCTTCCTTAAGCCTGGCTTAGGTTTTCAAACTGTTGGCACTCTCACCTCCAACTCTTAAACACAGAATTGTAGAAAGACATTACTTGAAAATTCAGATACTAGATTCAGTGTCTGGGAGTCCATTACACAGATGGGATAACCCTGGCTAGCAGGTAGTTCAGGTCATCAAGCTCAGAATCAAGGCCAGACCTCAGTACCAGAAGGGGCTACATCAAGAGGCTTATGACACAAGGCCTAGTATAAAGATTATGTTCACACAAAAACCTGCACACAGATGTTTATAGCAACTTTATTTGCAATTGCTAAAACCTGGAAACAACCAAGATGTCCTTCAATAGGTGAATGGATAAACTACAGTATACCCGGACACTGGATTATTATTCAGCACTAAAAGAAAAGAGCTTTTAAACCATGAAAAGACATGGAGGAAACTTACATGCCTATTATTAAGTGAAAGAAGCCAATCTGAAAAGGCTGCATACTGCATGATTTCAACCACATGACGTTGCAGAAAAGGCAGAAGTATGGACACAGTAAGATCAGTGGTTGCCAGGGGTGAGAGTAGGGACATGAATAGGTAGAACACAGAGGACTTTTAGGGCAGTGAATATATAATATTAGGTATGTGCCATTACACATTTGTCATAATCCACGTCCAACACCAAGAGTCAGCCCTGATGCAAACTATGGACTTTGGATGATAATGACGTGTCAAAGGTTGATTCATCAGTTCAAACAAATACACCATTCTCATGGTGGATGTTGATAATGGGGGAGGCTATGCATGTTTGGGGGCAGAGGAATATGGGAATTTTCTGTACCATCAGTTCAATTTTGCAATGAACCTAAAACTCCTCAAGAAAAATATTTTAGAAAAAAATAAATCTTCCCTTCCTCAGCAGCTCCCAACCCAAATAACTGCAGTAGTCTTGTTAGTCAGCCTTTCTCCTCCAGGGGGCAAGGGACGTCTGCAGACAATGTAAAGACTACCAAATTCCAATATTACCAAACTCTATCTAAATTCCTTGAGAGTCTTTCATTACCAGTGCTTAGAATGCAAAAGTCTGCTTGAGTTTTGTGGTCCAAATGTATTCTATCATTAAGTGTCAATGGAATATCTCCATTATTTGAATGGAGGTTGGGGAACCAGGCAAAGCCAGAGATTTCAGGTTCCTTAAGTGGGTGCCAGATACCCCTGCTGGGAAGAAGAGGGGAGAGGAGAGGATGCGAAACCAATACAGGCTGGCCACAATAAAAGGTGTCTCTGGTGATATGACAATTCTAGGATTTGACCTGTTTAGCTTCAACCGAATATAGATAAAAACTATACTGCCTAGGAGTAATTTTGTCAGAGTGTAAATGTAAGTGGCTCTGCTTTGACAGGTCTTCTAAGGCTTTATTTTTAAAGTCTTACAGCTGACTTTTCTTTGAAAAGAAACATAATTCCTAAGAGATTTGTGGAGGTTCTCCCAAGTCACATAGTGATTTAAACTATCCCTGGGTTTTATGTTAGCTATTTCCTCTTCCAAGAGCTCTCACCATCCCTTCCTTTCCTTCCCAGCTCAAACTAGAAACTGAGATGGCCTCCTGGGTGTGATGACTTTGACAAAACTCCAGGCTTTTTACTTCACTTCTTTGCTTTCATTTCTCTGTTCATCTCATGTGTTATCTTTTTCTCCGTAATGCCTTTTTACCTTTCCTTCCTGCTTCCATTTTTTGCCTAATAAAAACCTCTCTTCTTTCTTTCCTGCTCTTCATTTCTTTTGTAAACACTAAATGACCTCAACTGTGGTTAAATTTAAGAATAGTGAAAATTTGTATCAAGGAAAAGAGAAGTTTATGTATGTATAGTAAAGAATTAGAATCTAAAGCACACAAGGATAATCAAAAGCATCCTTAGGAATCTCCTAAAATTTTTTCCTTCATTTAGATCTGTTTTTAAAAATAGCATTTAAACTTTCAAAAATAATTCTCATTCTATTGCCCTACATTTCTTATCCTGGCATTAATTTTTAAAAAATTAACTCTTAAATTGCTTTTTAAAAAAACGAATCTATACTCAGTTCTTCTACTGAAGGTTTTCATGGACTCACCTCAGCACCGACATCCACTTATATTATTACAACTATGGGAAAACACATTCCATTTTGTAAACATTTGACATATAAACAAATTATTGGGACATGACTCATTTGCAGCCAGTAGATCACTAAAAGAACTTAGGAGAAAAGTAGGAATACATCTGATGTCAACATTAAAGAGAGCTAATTCAGGGAGTTTGGCAAGAAAAAAATAAAGAACAGAAATCCAGGCTATTAAAGTGGCAAATTTTAAGTGAGTGAACATATTTTCCAGATATGTTTTAAAATTTCTAATTCCTAATTTCCCTCCATAGTATTCTGATCTTTGGAACCCTGTAGTGGCCATTATCAGGAATTGTGTTTGGGGTGAAATGGATAAAATTCTTTTAATTTTCAAAGTCATTTAAAAAATACATATATTACAAAATATAAAATAACCTATGGAAGTGTGCTTTAGTGACTTTCAACTTAAGATAGCAAAGTAATCACATGCACTTGCCTCTCTCCTTTCTCAGGATCTCAGAGAAATGTCAGGAAAGTGGTACAAGAAATAAATCCATGGCAAACTGGAAAGAGTGGTCTAGAAACCATAAAGATTGGCAACAGGAAATGGATGGAACCATATTGATTAGCTACCTATCATTTCCACAATACACCAGGAAAAAGGTAAAGTGAAGATAGGAGCTGGGGAAGCCCTAGAGAGGCTCCAGGAACCAAATTAATATAGGGAAGGAGTGGGCTATCAAACAGCAATTGGGTAGCTAATTAGACAGTCATCCTCTCACTCAGGGGAAGCCCTCCATGTAAACAGGTCTCCGTAACTCCACACCTGATGTCTAATTTTACTCACTCTATAGGGCTGAGCTGTCTCTGTAAAGGGGTCACCTTATTGCTGGTGCCTCTGACTGACCACTTATATGATGGAGGGATTACAGTCTCAGCAGGGACTATGTCTGTATGTCAGTTAATGGATTGTACCTTTCTGTAGAAAATGGAAAAGCCAAGAATAAAATGCTCACTTTTGGAAAACTCTTTATCTTGTTTTTTTCAAATTTCACAGACTTTCTGATATCAAATTTCCTTGGAATTTATAAGTATTAGTTTTTACTTGGCAGGGGGATATAAATTCAGGAAGTATTCTACTTTCACAGTTTACAATGAAGGATGAATTACTCTACCCAATGTGTGTGTATTAGGCCGGCAGAGTAAAATGTTACATGACACATAAAATTAACTAAGAAAAGGACTGTGAATATTTCCATTACTATTTATGTGGAGAAAGTCCAAATGCTAGATTCTGTCTGAATTCTACGCATCCTCTATTTAGCTGCTCACCATGACAAACATGATAAATCTTAAACTTTTTTTCTATGAGTGCCCATAATAGATACACATTAAATCCTTTTTTTTTTTCCCATGAAGTCTCTCCTAATTGGTCATCCTTGACTTTTAAACCATCTGGAATTTGTACACCCACCCTGTAATTAGTCCGTTGGGCTGCCAACAAAATACCATGGGTTGGGTGACTTAAACAATGGAAATGCATTTCCTCACAGTTCTGAGGACTGGAAGTCCAAGATTAGTGTGCCAGCATAGCAAGGACCTTCTTGCTGGGTCCTCACATGGCAGGGAGAAACAAAGAGCAAGCTCTCTGGTGTCCCTTATTTTTCAGAATAAGAAACTTTAGTTTTAAAACTTAGTACTGAGAAAATATGGAATTTAGTAGTGTTGTGCCCAAAGTCGCGAATCCCAGAAGACCACCAAGGAGACAACACCGATGCAAAAGCAAAGAGCCTTTATTCGAGCTAGCTCGAGCTCAATCTCTCATCTACACCAACGCAGTGGCAAGATGCCAGAGAAAGAGAGCGCATTTTCCCCAGAACAAAGGTTTTATGGGTTTCCAGGGCGGTTTGGGGGGGTGATGGCCGTGGCTCTGGCTGATTGGCTGGGCCTGGGGGTAGTTGGGGGGGGTGATGAGTCATGGCTTTGGTCAGTTGGCAGGGTGTAGGGGTGGTGGGTGTACTTCTTGCTGACTGGAGAGACTAAGCTCCGATTGGCTGAAATAGGATCTGGGAGCTTGCCCTTTCATTCCCCCCTTTCTCTGCATCCTAAGGGACCCAATCATGGGTCTAATAAGATTTTGCAGTTGTAAGGAGATAAAGGCTGATACTGTTGTCTTAGCACTATTAGCTTGACTGTATTAATTCTATCTTTAATAAGTTATCAGGTAAGCAGGAGTAACAAGATTACTAGGGGCTTGTATTGAGCAAGGAGGACTATCAGTTGGACGGCCCCCATGTGGTCTCTGACAATCTGGACCAGCCTGTTGATGATACAGGGCCTAAGGGTTAGTAAAAGTAGGATGGCAAGGGGTCCTTGATTAAAGATAATCTGCCTTGATTTCTCTCTGGGACACTGGTGCCTTGGTCCAGGCGCACATTAAAAGACTGCATGCCCAGCCTCTAAGGTGGGCTGAGATATTGTATATTTGCTAAAGAATCCTGCCTTTTACTATGCCATCTACAGCTGGGTCTGCATGCTAGGTTTCTCAGCTTGCAAAATTACTTAGATCAGGAGGAAAGACAGCACATAGGCCTAGGCTCTTCCGCATGCTAAAGTGAATCCTACACATGATCACAAATGATTAGCATAATAAAATATGTGCTACTCTTCTTTATCTGGGGAACACCAACTGATCCCACTGAAGAATGACTCCAGAGCTCAATGTTCAACATAGTTTTAGTAGGAGGGGGGTTTCCAGCATGTAGTTACGTTGCTCTGATTGCAAATATCCTGCCTTGCTTTCTTCAGAGGCTCTCACTTTATTCTGTCTAAGCCTATGGTCCCTGTCTCATTCTCCCCTCTATAGATAGAGACTCTAGCTGCTGCTAGGGAAAAGGGGCAATGACAGCTCTGGCGGCTTCGTGCTGAGAAGGGGACGCAGTAAAGGGTGCAGCTAGGTCTCCATCACTGGTCAGTTGAGAGGGCCTCAGAAGGTTGGCGCTTCTATTCTGGGTTTCATTTCTATTACTATTTGCAGTTTTGTGGCTTTTAGGCAAGATAAAACAAATTGTGTTATAAGGTTATGTAGCAACATCTGGAGTTGGATTTTCCATTCTGGAAGGACAAACTTGATGAGATTAAGAATGCATGGTTGAATATGAGAACTAGAAATAGTAAAATTTTAATAGCAATGACAGGAGAAAACTAAAACATAGCTAGATATTTTGAAGAAGCTGGAATTCTGGATCTAGTTTATGTCCCAATGACTAGTATTAGGATTTAGTATGGATAAGGCTGTGTTATTGAAACAATACTTTTCTCTAAAATCACCCTCATTTTTATTAGAAGTAACTAGGTTAAGAAAATAATTAACAGCTGGCTTGATTATTTGCATAAGTGCAGCAAGAAGAGCAATTGATTACACAGGCTCTTTAAAATATGCTTTGCTGGAACTTTTTGTAAGGAATTTCAGATTGAATTTTTAAGGGCTTCTTGAGGCCAGAAAGCCAAGCCAGACTTGCCATGAGCTTGTGCCTTCAGTACCTGTAGATTTCGGTGAATTCTTCTCTTCTTGAGGTTCCCGCACCTGCCAGGAAGTGACCTTCCTTACTCACCTGGTAAGGCTGCTGGGAACTCTGTAAGCAAGGTACCAGGCCAGTTCTTCTAAGGGGCTTTGTTGGCTTTATAAAGTCAATCTTAGTCCCTTAAAGTTGTTCATATCTGAGTTTATGCACATGTCTCTCAGGTATGACATTCCAGTCAAAGCCTTGGTAGTATAACCAGTGTTTTTAATTAGTCTTCTTACAAGGAAAGCAGATTCTTATTGAACTTGTGCAAATAAACATACTGCCATGGAATATAAAAATAGTCACTGAAAGTTTTTAAATTCTGGAGGGATCAGGTAGAGAAAGATAAATGTTTCAATTCTGCTTATAAAGATAGTCATTTACTAAACTGTTGTCAGCTTAAGAGAACAAGCTTAAAACACTTAATCAGCAACATTTGAAACAAAAAGACACAAAATCATTTTCTTTAGTATATGTAATCTTATGTAACTAATACCTGTTTTGCTGAAATCTAGTTCTTTACTAGTTTAGGAATAATAGAACAGTGACTATAAATGACAAAAGACTTACAAATGACAATGGTTAAAGACTTGATGAGAACTTACTATAAGAGTTGATATAAGAAAATTTGGATATTTCTGTAACACAAAACATTCAGTAACAAAGTTTAGCATCATTCTCTTTGACAGTGCTTTCCTGGTAAATATATATATATATATAAAGCCAAATTAGTCAAATACTTTCTCCAATGAGAAAAAATTCCTCCGACATGTTCCAAGGGCCCTCTGGAAAATATCAGAGTTAACTAGAGGTAAAAGCACCTTTTTGCATTTGATTTTTTTTTTTTTTTGGGCACCTGCTTAAATAGGATTATAGGTTGCTATGAAGCAATACTTATCTATTTAACCAGAATGATAACAAAATATTTCAAAGGCAAATAAAGGTTACACAGTTAACAAACTTTAGCTTTTAGTCTTTTTAATATTAAGATTTCATTTAAAAAAAAATATTCCAGCAACTCCCTGAGACTTTAAGCATGAGAAACTGCTTTGATAAAACAATTAGAGAACCTTTTGCAATCTTTCAACATATAGAGCTAACAGTTAAAGAAAACTTTGTTTTTTTTTAACTGGAAACAAAATTCTAATTTTGCTGTGTACTTGATATCAAGACTCACTTGCTTTAATTTCACATAGCACGACTATATCTATAAGAATATAGTAATTTATTCTTCATTTGCCCCATGGTCCCAAGCACATAAGCCGGTGAGAATTATGCCTGGGCTTGCCTGGGGCTTGACTGGGTTTATCCCGCGTTATCTCTAAACATCCTGACCCTCCCCCAAAGCAACAGGCTGAGTGGATCCACCACAACAAAAGGCACCACGCTGCTGTACCACACTGCTCTCTCTCTCTTTGTCCCCCTTTAAATAAATAGCTGTACTTTAGAACAAAGTTACACATTCTTTAGCATGCAGACGAGTTTTCATTCTTTATACCTTCTCTTATTAAAACATACATCTTTTAGCATAGAGAAATGTTTTCCTTATTTAAGTAGTTTTCTTTTTTTTTTTTTTTTTTTAGATAATTATTTTTTATTGAAGGGTAGTTGACGCACAGTATTACATTACATCAGTTTCAAGTGTACAACACAGTGATAAAACATTTATATACATAATTCTAGGTTCCAGCTATCACCCTACCAAGCTGTTACAATATCTTGACTATATTCCTTATGCTATACATTACATCCCGGTTACTTATTTATTTTACCATTGGAAGTCTGTCCTTTTTTTTTTTTTTTTTTTTTTTTTGTGAGGGCATCTCTCATATTTATTTTAAGTAGTTTTCATTAGAACTTAAAACCATTTGATACTTTAACTTTCAGTGAACACTGAAAAATAGGCCACCGTAAACTGTTACACTAGCATTCTTCAGATTGATACATCTATGAACATATGTTATCATTTTTGGAAATGTGCTTTACAACACAATTTCTCATCAGGCACAAAATATGTCTATATAACTTAGCAAACTTTAAAAATTTTGGTTACCACAAAAATTCTCAGGCTGTTTGCATATATACACACTGTTATACATTAACACAGTATTATTATTAAGATGCTTATTTGCTTCACTTGTTTACTTATTTTTAGCAACCATGCTAGATTACTTAGAAAACTTTTACTAAATGTAAGACAAAGTCAAGCTTTTCTTTAAGCATCTTCTTGAAATGTTTAACAGGTAACATCAACTTAAATGACTTTAAGTAAACTTTGGCAGCTGATAACTGTAAGGACATGCACACCTCAGCCAAACCCAAATTAGCATTAATGCTTAACATTTTTTATCAGATTTTCTGGAAGTTTTAGAATGCCCAATTTTTCACAAGCGCTTGTCTTTATATCAATTTCATTAATACCATCCAGAGGTAGAAAGATATTTTCATTTACATACTTAGACACACAAACATACAGACTGAGTATTAATGATAAGGTTCCCTCTGGCAGCCATCCGACATTGAAAACTGGCTACTCACTAGAACAAAAAGTCTGCCACCGACCCTTCAGGACTTCCACACTGAGGTTGTTTAAGAGTGGTTGGATTAAATGTTCCCTCCGGCAGCCAGCCAACGTCAAAGGACGGCCACTCGGAGGTCTAGAAAACACGAAATTTTCCCTGACGTCTGTGCTCAAATTGTGAGCTCTCTCCCTGTCTGAGAAAAATGGTCTGTCATGAGAAGGGGGTCGTCTGAGTCTGTCCCATTTCTTCTGTCAACAAGACTAAGACAAACACAACAAACAACAAACAGGCGCCTACAGAGAATAAGAAGCCGCGGTGGCAAAACTGAAAGTAAGTTGAGGGCTTGTCAGACTGCAGCGGCAGCCGACTTTCCTCACAGATGAGGACTTCATCCTCCAGACGGGGGCAAGGGACGTCTCCCAAGACACCGGGTCAACGACCTGCCAGCGCGTCTGCCTAAGTCAATGCCGACCCTGATACAGATTGGAGCTCCTACAGGCTTATACAGGCTTCAGGCTTGTTTATGAACAAAAACAGTGAGACACAGACAGACAAAGACAGACAGATAACTGAGTGCACTCACCAGCCAGCACAGGGCTCTCCAGGTCGGGGGTCCTGGGGGTCTCTGGGATCCCGGACAAGCCCCCAAATGTTGTGCCCAAAGTCATGAATCCCAAAAGACCACCAAGGAGCCAACACCGATGCAAAAGCAAAGAGCCTTTATTCGAGCTAGCTCGAGCTCAATCTCTCATCTACACCAACGCAGTGGCAAGATGCCAGAGAAAGAGAGCGCATTTTCCCCAGAACAAAAGTTTTATGGGTTTCCAGGGCGGTTTGGGGGGGTGATGGCCGTGGCTCTGGCTGATTGGCTGGGCCTGTGGGTAGTTGGGGGGGGGCGATGAGTCGTGGCTTTGGTCAGTTGGCAGGGTGTAGGGGTGGTGGGTGTACTTCTTGCTGACTGGAGAGACTAAGCTCCGACTGGCTGAAATAGGATCTGGGAGCTTGCCCTTTCAAGTAGGTGTGCCAAAAGTGGAAAATATTTAGCACAAGATGCCCACAGAATTGTTGGTGCAAGTATTAAGAAAAGAGAACACTAAAATCATGTGAATTCTGTAACTATAGCAAATAGTTACATCCATAAGGCAGATGTAAAATATTTATATTTTAGGCTCTTTAAGGATGAACACACCCTACAACAGAAAATAAAATCACTTGGCTTTCTCACACATTTTCAGGAATGTATTAATACTGTAGGAGATGAATAGCACAGGCTAGATTTGTGATTCCCAAACTTTGCTAACACACTGGAATCACCTGGGGAATCCAAAGGACACTGTAATGATGCCTATTTTTCATCATCAGACATTACTTAGCTGGTAGGGAACTTCGGCATTGGGAGTTGTAAAAGCTCCCAGGTGATTCTCATGTGCAACAAAACTTGGGAATCACTGGGCTAAGTTATCTGGGGATAAAAAACATCGCCAAACTCTCAGTGTTCTAAAAGACAAAAATTTATTTCTCATTCATGCTACAAGTCCAACTGAGTCAGCAGAGAGATTTTGTTTATCATTGTCACTCAAGAGATCCACCATCTATGAGAGTGCTATCTCAACCCTAGCCCTCAGGGTCCAAGACAGCAGAAGAAGCACGCAGAACAAAGCACTGGCTCTTAAATGCTTTTGCTCAATAGTGACACACCTCACCTCCCAAACATTTCATTGCCTGAAGCTAGTCATTTAGCCAGGTTTGACTTCAAGAGGTTGTCCAAGAGATGAGAAGAAATATTGGTAATGACAGTAGTACCTCCCATCTTTTTGTAAGTGTATATTGAATGCTTGTTTTTATGCTGCCCTGGTGCTACAGACTGAATGTTTGTGTCCTTCCAAAATTTCTATGTTGAGGGTAATGGTGTTTGGAGGTGGGGATTATGGTAAGTGATTTAGGTCATGAGGGCACAGCCTTCCTGAATGGGACTGTGTCCTTATTAAAGAGCCCCCAGAGAGCTCCCTCAACCTTTCAACTATAAGAGGACTCAGTAAGAAGACAGCAGCCTATGAATCAGGAAGTGGGCTCTCACCAGACACCAAATCTGCCAGTGCCTTGATCTTGGGCTTCCTAAACTTCAGAACTTTGAGAAGTACCCTTGTGTATAAGTGACCCAGTCTACTACTGTTTTTTGTTACAGCAGCCCAAATGGATTGAGACACCTGGCCACATCTTTTGATATCAGGTCTTGAATCTTCAATTGTTTTCTATTTTCTACTTCATTTCATGAACCAGTCTTAACTTGATATTCCTAAATGATACACTGCATTTCTCTTGTAACCTCAACTGTACCCAGTAAATACTGCATGAATTGATCTATGTAGCTTTAAAGAAAAAGTGTGAAGGTTATTCCATCTAAATCTGGTTTGACTTTATGGTGTTGGTAGCCAAGGATGACCCAGAGAAGTAGGCACCAATTGTAGGCTTATTCCACTATTACTCCTTCTTTCCAGAACAAAATAAAACACTTAATTTTGGCAAGACTGAAACAGCAAGGCCGTCACAGTCATTCCTGTCATTTAAGTACTTATAAATGTATTTACACGTGTATGAATCCAAGAACTTCTTTGAAACCTCACTTGAGTAAAAATTCTTAATATTCCGAGCTGTCCTTTCTGGTACCTCAATAACTCAAAGAAATACAGTGCAAAAATGACTACCAGTTAAACTGAGCATCTATGGAACTAATTTCATTTCTCAAAACATCCAACTTAATCCCCAAATACAAATAAATGTACATACCTTGATGTCGTTTGTAAGCAAGTGTATATGTCTGTGTATTATAACCTAGACGTTTATTAGCGTGAGATAAATCCTATTCCATACAATGGGTCATTACAAAGTTATATGTATAGTAAAAGGAACTATATATATATATATATATATATATATTAATTGAACTGGAAAAAGATAATTTCCAATTCTGAAGCTTAGTCTCAATTATATATGTATGTATATTGATATGGAATTACCTCCAGAATATGTTAAGGGAAAAAAGGAATACAGAACAGTGTATATATGCCATTATTTTTAAAAAAGCATGTGTACATATACTTGAATACACACATGCTATGTATCTTTAGAAACACACAAGAAATTGGTAATTGTTGCCTCTAGAACCAAGGTGTTTTTTATGATATGCCTTTTTATACTGCTTGAATTTTTTAAAAATCTTCTGAGCATGTACTACCTACTTAATATTTTTAAAAAGAAGATTTTATGTTATCACACAGGACACTCTTACAAATCAGTTAAGAAAGCCAAACCAGAGAAAAGGGCAAAGGAAAAGGAGAAACAATTCACTAAAGAAATATAAACAAGTGTTAAATGTGGAAAAGTACATAACCCACCCCTAATAAAAAGAAATAAAAACAAAAAGCATTTCAGCTCTCTTGAAACCTCAAAAGCCTTATAGAGGAGAGTATGGAAAACTTTCACTGGTGGAAGTATAACCTTTAAAGAGCGCAATCTGGCTATAACCATAAAAACTTGATGTGCACAGTCCATGATCTGGCAGTCATGCTTAGAGAAATCCATCCTTCAATCACACTAAAACAAGTGTGTAAGGAAGGATATATTACCTAAGGACACAGAAGCCATGTTATCGCGGTGACCTAGAGCATGGGCTCTGGTGTCAGACTTTCTGGGTTCATATCATAGTGCTGTGATATTGGTAAATTCCTTAATTCTATGGCCTCGGTGTCATGGAAAAATCTTACAGGTACCCATTGAAAATAAAAATAACTGTAAGTGAATCAATGAATGTGTGAAGTAGGAGTCAAACTATTTTGTTTTTATATTAGTAATATGCCAGGATAAAAGATGGAATCACATTTTATTAGGCATTTATAAGGGAACACAGCAGACTTTTCAAATCTACTTGTCAAAATTTCTTAAAAAAACAAACAGGAGTTACTTTTGTAGACATATATCTCCCTCTCATGATGCCTCAGATATCAGGTGAGGTATTCCAAAGAGTTAAGTGAATTTCATTCAATATCCATAACACTTTGAGTTCTTCCCTTAGCAATGAGAGAGAAGGTAGTCATATAATTGAACTGGAAAAAGATAATTTCCAATTCTGAAGCTTAGTCTCAATTAATTATCATTTTTACATTGTGCAAAACTATATTCTCCTTTATATACATAAAAAAATTAAACATTATAAGTAAGGCTAAAGTTCTTTTTGACCATTGTCCACCCTAGTAATCAGTGTCAGCAGGTTAGTGTTTACCAGACTTTACCATCAATTTACCCTCATGAGACTTTTTTTCTGTAAGTTTACATACTTAAATGTACCCATAGAAAATATAATATTGTTTTGAAAATATTCAGTATTATTTTATTTGGCAACATAATCATGTTCTGACAAAAATGATCAACTCTATTTCTTTTTTAAGAGAATCATTCCTTTTTTGGGGGCAATAGTTGGATTTTTTTCCTTTTTCTCTTCTCTGGGAAGTTCGCTTAACTCATGAAAGACAAGGAGAGTATTTGCATCTACTGAACTGCCTCCCCTCAAATGTCTAATGCTCTTCAGAGATGCTTATGGTAAATGCCAAATACATTTCTTAGATGATTAAGGAAGGAAGATTTTTATGAGAATCCAGGGTTTACAGATTTTCCTTTATAATAAATACAGCAATGCATTTAAAAGTTCATTTTTAAGCAGGCTGTTAGCACCTTATACTCTTTTTCTATCACCCTGCTCTTACTTCTAGAAGATAATGTTTGAAATAAAAATCAAACAAAATGTGCAGTTAAAGACTACCTCAGTGATATTTATACTGATATGTGCTGAGAAATAGAACAATTTTTAGAAAAAATTTAAAATGTATGAAATGAGTACAGAAATAAAGATAATTCCATAAAGTCAGTCTAAAAATTCTGGTAGGAACAGCCACCCTTGAGCAATTAACAAGTATCTAACACCAAAGGTTCAAACACTAACTCTGATATAACATTTTTAAAATGATTAATATGTTTACTGTAAACTGTGTTTTTTTTTTTTTTTATTGAAGGGTAGTTGACAACAGTATTGCATTACATTAGTTTCAGGTGTACAACACAGTGATTCAACATTTATATACATGATAATTCTAGGTACCAGGTATCACCATACCAAGTTGTTACAATATTTTGACTATATTCCTTATGCTATACATTACATCCCGGTTACTTATTTATTTTACAATTGGAAGTGTGTTTATATATATATATATATATATATATATATATATATATATATATATATATATATATATTTTGTGAGGGCATCTCTCATATTTATTGATCAAATAGTTGTTAACCACAATAAATTTCTGTATAGGGGGGTCAATGCTCAATGCACAATCATTAATCCACCCCAAGCCTAATTTTCGTCAGTCTCCAATCTTCTGATGCCTAACGAACAAATTCTTACATGGAGTACAAATTCTTACATAGTGAATAAGTTACATGGTGAACAGTGCAAGGGCAGTCATCACAGAAGCTTTCGGTTTTGTTCATGCATTATGAACTATACACAGTTCAAATATGAATATTCATTTGATTTTTAAACTTGATTTATATGTGGATACCACATTTCTCTATTATCATTTTTAATAAAATGCTGAAGTGGTAGGTAGATACGAGATAAAGGTAGAAAACAGAGTTTAGTGTTGTAAGAGAGCAAATGTAGATGATCAGGTGTGTGCCTGTAGACTATGTGTTAATCCGCGCTAGACGAGGGCAATAAACATCCATGTATGCAGAAGATTTCTCTCAGAACATGAGGGGGGAGGTTCTAAGCCTCACCTCTGCTGCTCCCCATTTTCTCACCAGATGGCCCCCTGCGACTGTGCCTGTCTTAGGTTGTTCCTCCCTTGAGGAATCTTACCCGTCTCTGGCTAACCAGTCATCTTCCGGGGCCATACAGGGATGTAAACTGTGTTAATAAAAGTAATTAATTTTTCAAAAAATTGTTAGACTGCCAGGCCAAAAAACACTATACTGTCTCATGACACATTGTTTAAGATTTTATTAGAAAAACAACTTTTAAAGTAATATATTGTAAAAGTAATGTATCTGCTTAAGTTTCTATTATCAGAAATGAATTAATGTTTAAAGCAATAACATGTACAGAAGTTGTATGCACGTGCATACAAATATACATCCCACACCCAAAACATTCACCATACTACTTAAATTTTCATGCATTACGTCTTTACCAAATCTTATTAGAAGCTTTGGGGTATCAGTAAACTCAGTTATTTGTTTCTGTATGTGTCTCAAGATGTTTCTGGATTCTTTTCTTTTACCTATCAGTTTAAATGTTAGCTCTGGAAAACGAAAACTTGTATCACTGCAACTAAAATAAAAATAATTCAAATGTAAACCTGATGAAAAGAATTAATCTTAGCAGACTCTAAAATCAAATGTAAATTAGTTTTGAGAGTTGAATGTCTGGGGTTATCATTACATCATTTTTTCCTATGTCCCTGTGTTCATTCACATTGTCCATATGAATGGACAATCAAAACAAGACGATAGCAAAGTAATCACATCTCATATTTGGAAAATACTTACCTCATCCTTTAATCACAAGATTTATTATTTTAAATATCAAAATAAAATGTTTTACTATTTTCTATTTTTGAAGTCTGTTTACTTTAAAACTAATCAAAAACTTTTCTTCAAATACTAGAAATAAGAAAAACAATTTAATATATTTATATGACCTGATTTTTAAGGCTTTTCTTTAAGGTTTTGAAAATAATATTTTAGGATCATAAAAGTCCTATTATATACTCAAAGGAAAAATTTCCCAAACTTGCCGTGTAAATTAATAATGAACTTATTAACCAAGGAACTTACAATGAAACTAACAATGATTAAATTTAACATCTTTATTCATTTGTATGGTAAATACTGTCCCCCACTAAAAAACAGTTATTTGTCTTTCAATCTGTCAAGCTTAGCTAAAAAATTCATGTCTCTTTTCCCTGCTAAAAAATTCATGTCTCTTTTCCCTATCATGTGTTGACATGATACAGGATGCAGAATTTAAAAATCAATTTAATAGACATTATCAAATAAATTCACATGTATGCAGATCTTAGATAAATGGTTAAAATTACAGATGAACATTAAATGTGGGCATGTGGATATTCTATATATACCAATGGTTTAACAGAAAATGTGTTTACACTGACTTCTGGTAACCAACTTGCTTTCTGAGAATCTTTAAATACCTAATTCCAAATCTTCTAGCTCCTGAAGAAGGGTTTTCTCTTTTTGAATTTTCTCCAACTAGAAAAATAAAAGACAATAAAGTTATTAAATAGGAAATTAAATAAAACGAAGTAATTGTTGCATCTATAGCCAAAATATCAAAGGAGAAATAATTTAGAGAAAGAGTATTTTTGACACTTTGTCAGATCCACTGGTAAACACAGATTTAAAAATACAGATTAGAAATAAGTTCTAATTTGTTATTGGGTATGAACAATGGGGGCAAGGGACAGAAGGTGTCATACCACATCCCTTTAGGTCCAAAAAGTTTTCCATTCTATATCTGGGCTTAGAAGTGCTGAGGAAAGGAGGGAAGGGGCAAACTGGGCAGTACAACCTGAGATAGAGGAGGAGAATCTTATATTTGTCTAATATCATAAATTCCCTTTTTTTTTCAGCAGCAATGGCATTAGTATGCCTTTCAGGACTAGTGGACTCTCTCATTCACCATTACCTACATCATGTCTTCCACTATCCTTTCCTGTTAGAGTGGAAACATTAAAGAATACATATATGGCATATGTTTTTCACAGTAAGTTTTCAATCTGTGTGCTCTTTTACCTAATCAAACAACTGCTTATAATAAAGAGGGGAAGGAAAGGTGGCAGTGACTATAAGCCCAGGTGAAAAATGCAGAAAAGACCTGATTTTTTTCTAGCTGTTTTCCAGTTGCTGCTTGTTCTTTCAGCTGTTCAATTGCTTTCAGTTTCTGCAAACATCAAATATATTATAAGTCAGGAGGAATAAATCATTTTAGAATGCAAATTTTCTTAGTTAAAACCTCAATCATATGAGTGCAAACATTTTTATCAAGTACAGTCTTAAAATGCTAGGGTAAAGTACTTTTTAAAATTAAGTATAAAATTGGATGTTAAGAACATGGGATTTGGAAAAATATTTTATAAGTTTCTAATATTATCATGTATGTATATGTGTGTCTATACAGGTATGTAAAGTATGTAAATGCATCACCAATTTCACCATCTATTTTAGCACTCCACTGTACCCGACTGATTTGGTATCTGGCTCTATGAGCAACTTCATAATGCAGCTCTAGTGACCTCACAAACTGGCTACAGTGCAGCAAATTAAAAGGCCTAACAGCCTGTAAACATTTGTGAATAGAACTAAAATCAGTGCCATGCCTGAGCTCCAGTATTGCACAATGAGAAAGCAACAATGAGCACTGCCAGGAACTCTGAAATGCCTGTCTTAATAGAATTGTCAGGTATTTTTTAGTAAGTACATGTTTTTAAGTCTCTCACCTTCTTCAGGTTCTTGATTTTTTTGTCTGTCTCAGGGTCTCCAGAAGTTGACTGAGAGGTGGTATTTTGTGGTGTGCTCTGTGGTATAGGAGTAGGTGCCAAATCTGGACTCTTATCACTTCTTGCTTCCTGCACAAAATATTTTCAAAAACAATTTTGAAAACATTAAAGTATTTCAACCAACACAGTCTTGGTATATAAAATGCAGAAACCAAAATATGGCTTTATCTTTTACACTAAACTGGAGGTCCTATGGAATATACAAAATTGTTCCATAAGTGACAGATAAAATGCATCTTATAAGAAAAAAAATCACAGTAGAATGACACACCCAAAGGTTTTTACTATGTAACTGTCATAGGCAACACTTAGCTAGATCTAGAATTTGAAGATAAAAATAAGATAAAAAAAAATCATACTATGTTAGCAATGTAACAAAAGAAAACTTGAAAAGAAATGACCTTAGCAGAATAAACTAGAATGTTTCTGTATCAGCCAACAAGCATTCCAAGTTTTGGGGGTATTTTGGGATGTGCCATTATACAGATGCTTTGGAAATGTGAGAGGGCTTTGCTAATTTAAAGTGTTTGAGGCTTCACTCTTATGTATCCTCCAAAATTAGAGTGAGATTGTATGACTGAGTACATGTAATGGATGATGCTATAAGTCCTATAAAAGTTTATTTATAATCAGATCAATTCAGCTCTGTAACCTAGTGCCATAAAAAACTTTTATTCCCTGAAAGGCATATTGTATTGCTCCCAATGTGATCAGACCTCTGATAACCTTTCTAGCCTCATTCCTCCTCACTGAGGAACTGCTGATCTTCAAACACTGTTACTTTTCCCAAGGTGCAGTATACTTGTTTCCTGATCTTTGTATGTACTGTTCCTTGTGCCTAGAACACCTCTGAGCTAGCTGGCTGACCCTATTTACCCTTAAAACTTCCCCACTCCCAAGAAACTGAACTGGCTACACATGTGATCTATATCCCTAACGTGTTGTGCTGTCACCCTGTTAGACTGTATCTGAGGTTTCCTCATTCACTGTTTTGCTTGTGCTCCCAGTATAAAACATGCTTTATCACACTTGCTATATAGTGAAAGAGCAAAGGAATGACTCTCCTTTTGTAATTATGACAAGATGTACAATTTGACAAGAGGGGAAAAACTTTACTTATGTCTTTATTGGTCCCAAGGTAGGGCCAATTTCTATTTTTTCCTTATGGAGTCCCCAGTGAAATACGTAAAGCCCCAAGACTCCAAAATTCCAAAACTTCTTACTCAGTGTGTTCTGAGTAATTTTCTGAATCCCAAAACAACCTATGGGGACATGGAACAGAGTATCACTCCTAGATCTCAAACCTAAAGACACCTGCCTGAAGAACTTTGGGGAGTCATTTTTTTCTTTTGGAAGTCGTGTCGGTTGTACTTTTTGGTATACTCCAATACAACAAACATTAATTTCTAAACCTTCTATGTGAAGACACATTACTGAGCACTTTAGAGTATTCGGAAAGAAACTGGTTTTTACTTTTAAGGAGCTATAAGTTCTGATAATACGCAGTTCAGTAATTTTTGTAATATGAAATTAAAGGAGAAAAGTGGACAGAAGAAGAAGATGTTCTACCTATCAAAATTTACTTCTGATATCAGATAAAAAATTTAAAAATTTAGTTATTTGTAATGAGCTGAGACAATTTTTCTTCTAAGGGAAGTTAATGCTATAAATGTGAAAAAAACTACTAAAACTAAGTGAAATATGAAATTTAATTTTCCGTATTTTAAATAATCAAGAGTAAGTCAAAATGTCTGCATTATTATACTTAAAGTTTCACCATTCTCTGAAAAGGATGTGCCATGGTAAGATTAAATTTGCAGTTTCAGTTCTTTTTGATAAAGTTAATAAGCTTATAAAATCATCATTGGTTTATAAAAGTACTTATTAGATAATATATATCTTACTTCTTTATCTCTTGATCACTTAATTCAGAGGCAGGTCTGAGGTCCGGTCAAGGTGAGATCTGGTCATGGACCATTTTGCTTTGTTCTATCACACAGCCATAACTTTTACTAATTCCGGCCAATTGTTTAAAAAATGCATATTGAAAACACTTTTATGCAAAAATGCATATTGAAAAATGCACATAGAAAACATTTTACCATCACTAGGAAAGCACGCAAAGAACAACCCCATAGTGATGGATTAATCATCTTAAGTAAGTAACATGTGGGTGATTATGTGGCAATATGAGGGAACTGTTTTTGTAATTATATAATTATTATGACTTATGTTAATGGCACTATGTGTTTTTTCAAAAGAGCCACAAGGCCAGGTGGCACCCAAGCCCTTCCCCCACCCCAGCTCACCAGTGGGAGGAAGAGAAACAGAGCAGGGAGGGAGTGGAGGCCTGGGACTGCTGAATACCTAGCTCCGGAGATCTGCTCTGAGAGCTCAAACCTACATTTCATGGTGCTTTCATGATACTCGCATGATTACCGGACTGGAAAGCTAATACAGGCAGAATTCCTGGAGAGACTGAGATTACAGCCGCTTGTGGAAAGCAGGGATCCATATCTGGCTGCTCTGGGACAAAAGCTTATACCTGTGTGCTACGCCCACTGGTTAAGGCAGTGGAGACAGGCACAGCAGCTGGGAAGCACAGCAGCTCTTTCCTCCCCCCAGGCACCAATACCACTCCCCTGCAACCCCCGACATTGCTTCAGGGGCTGAGCAGCTCCAAGGTAGAGCTTCTGGAAACTAGAGGGCGCCATATACAAATATGAAACACCAAACAAACCTGGTCCAGAGTAAAATTAATGTAACTCCGGAGAAAGATTTAAATGATATGAACCTTATGACTCTTCCTGAAAGGGAGTTCAAAATAAAAATCATCAACATGCTAATGGACGTACGGAAAGATATCCAAGAACTCAGGAATGAATTCAGGTTGGAGACCCAATCGCTGAAGAGCACAATGGAGGGTATTAAAAGCAGGTTGGATACAATGGAGGAGATGATAAATGAAACAGAAATTAGAGAAGAGGAATACAAAGAAGCTGAGGCACAGAGAGAAAAAAGGATCTCTAAGAATGAAAGAATATTGAGAGAACTGTGTGACCAATCCAAACGGAACAATATTCGCATTATAGGGATACCAGAAGAAGAGAAAGAGAAAGGGATAGAAAGTGTCTTTGAGGAGGTAGTTGCTGAAAACTTCCCCAATCTGGGGAAGGAGATAGTCTCTCAGGCCATGGAGATCAACAGATCTCCCAACACAAGGGACCCAAGGAAGACAACACCAAGACATACAGTAATAAAATTGGCAAAGATCAAGGATAAGGACAGACTATTAAAGCAGCCAGAAAGAGAAATAAGATCACATACAAAGGAAAGCCCATCAGGCTAACATCAGACTTCTCAGCAGAAACCTTACAGGCCAGAAGGGAGTGGCATGATGTGTTTAATGCAATGAAGCAGAAGGGCCTGGAACCAAGATTACTTTATCAGGCAAGTTTATCATTTAAATTTGAAGAAGGGATTAAACAATTTCCAGATAAGCAAAAGCTGAGAGAATTTACCTCCCACAAACCATCTCTACAGTCTATTTTGGAGGGACTGCTATAGATGGAAGTGTTCCTAAGGTTTAATAGCTGTCACCAGAGGAAATAAAACCACAGTAAAGAAAGTAGAACAGCTAATTACTAAGCAAATGCAAAATTAAATTAACTATCCCCACAGTCAATCAAGGGATAGACAAAGAATACAGAATGTGATACCTAATACATAAAAAATGGAGGAGGAAGAAAAAGGAGGAGAAAAAGGAAAGAACCTTTAGATTGTGTTTGCAGCAGCATATTAAGTGAGTTAAGTTAGACTCTTAGATAGTAAGGAGATTAACCTTGAACCTTTGGTAACCACAAATCTAAAGCCTGCAATGGCAGTAAGTAAATATCTATCGATAATCACCCTAAATGTAAATGGACTGAATGCACCAATCAAAAGACATAGAGTCACTGAATGGATAAAAAGACAAGACTCATCTATATGCTGCCTGCAAGAGACTCACTTTAAACCCAAAGACATACACAGACTAAAAGTGAAGGGATGGAAAAAGATATTTCATGCAACTAACAGAGAGAAAAAAAGCAGGAGTTGCAGTACTTGCATCAGACAAAATAGACTTCAAAACACAGAAAGTAATAAGAGACAAAGAAAGACATTGCATAATGATAAAGGGGTCAATCCAACAAGAATATATAACCATTATAAATATCTGTGCTCCCAACACAGGAGCACCCACATATTTGGAACAAATACTAACAGAATTAAAAGGGGAAAGAGAACGCAATGCATTCATTCTAGGAGACCTCAACACACTACTCACTCTGAAGGACAGATCAACCAGACAGAAAATAAATAAGGACACAGAGGCACTGAACAACACATTAGAACAGATGGACCTAACAGACATCTATAGAACTCTACACCCAAAAGGAACAGAATACACATTCTTCTCAAGTGCACATGGAACATTTTCAAGAATAGATCATTTACTAGGCCACAAAAAGAGCCTCAGTAAATTAAAAAATATTAAAATTGTACCAACCAGTTTCTCAGATCACAAAGCTATGAAACTAGAAATAAATTATACAAAGAAAATGAAAAATCCCACAAACACATGGAGGCTTCACAACATGCTCCTAAATAACCAATGGATTAATGACCAAATAAGAACAGAGATCAAGCAATATATGGAGACAAATGACAACAATAATTCAACACCGCAAATTCTGTGGGAAGCAGCCAAGGCTGTGCTAAGAGGAAAGTATATTGCAATATAGGCCTACCTCAAGAAATAAGAACAATCCCATATGAGCAGTCTAAACTCACAATTAATAAAACTAGAAAAAGAACAACAAATGAGGCCCAAAGTCAGTAGAAGGCAGGACATAATAAAGATTAGAGCAGAAATAAATAAAATTGAGAAGAATAAAACAATAGAAAGAATCAATGAAAGCAAGAGCTGGTTCTTCGAGAAAATAACAAAACAGATAAACCCCTCGCCAGACATATCAAGAAAAAAAGAGAGTCTACACACATAAACAGAATCAGAAATGAGAAAGGAAAAATCACTATGGACACCACAGAAATATAAAGAATTATTAGAGAATACTATGAAAAATTATATGCTAACAAACTGGATAACCTAGAAGAAATGGACAACTTTCTAGAAAAATACAACCTTCTGAGGCTGACCAAGGAAGAAACAGAAAATCTGAACAGACCAATTACGAGCAACGAAATTGAACTGGTAATCAAAAACCTACCTAAGAACAAAACTCCTGGACCAGATGGCTTCACCGCTGAATTTTATCAAACATTTAGTGAGGACCTAATACCCATTTTTCCTTAAAGTTTTCCAAAAAATAGAAGAGGAGGGATTACTTCCAAACTCATTCTATGAGGCCAGCATCACTCTAATACCAAAACCAGGCAAAGACACCACAAAAAAAGAAAACTACAGACCAATATCCCTGATGAACATAGATGCAAAAATACTCAACAAAATATTAGCAAACTGAATAAAAAAATACATCAAAAAGATCATCCATCATGATCAAGTTGGATTTATGCCAGGGATGCAAGGATGGCACAATATTTGAAAATCCATCAACATCATCCACCACATCAACAAAAAGAAGGACAAAAAGCACATCATCATCTCCATAGATGCTGAAAAAGCATTTGACAAAGTTCAACATCCATTCGTGATAAAAACTCTCAACAAAATGGGTACAGAGGGCAAGTACCTCAACATAAGAAAGGCCATATATGACAAACCCACAGCCAACATTATACTTAACAGCGAGAAGTTGAAAGCTTTTCCTTTAAGATTGGGAACAAGACAAGGATGCCCACTCTCCCCACTTCTATTCAACATAGTACTGCAGGTCCTAGGCAGGGCAATCAGACAACATAAAGAAATAAAAGGCATCCAGATAGTCAAGGAAGAAGTCAAACTGTCACTGTTTGCAGATGACATGATATTGTACATAAAAAACCCTAAAGAATCCACTCCAAAACTACTAGATCTAATATCTGAATTCAGCAAAGTTGCAGGGTACAAAATTAATACACAGAAGTCTGTGGCATTCCAATACACTAACAATGAACTAGCAGAGAGAGAAATCAGGAAAACAATTCCAATCACAATTGCATCAAAAAGAATAAAATACCTGGGAATAAACCTAACCAAGGAAGTAAAAGACCTATACTCTGAAAACTACAAGACACTCATGAGAGAAATTAAAGAAGATACTAATAAATGGAAACACATCCTGTGCTCATAGATAGGAAGAATTAATATTGTCAAAATGGCCATCCCCCTAAAGCAATCTATAGATTCAATGCAATTTCTATCAAAATTCCAACAACATTCTTCAACCAACTAGAGAAAATCATCCGAAAATTCATATGGGACCACAAAAGACCTCGAATAGCCAAAGCAGTCCTGAGAAGGAAGAATAAGGCAGGGGGAATTATGCTCCCCAACTTCAAGCTCTACTACAAAGCCACAGTAATCAAGACAATTTGGTACTGGCATAAGAACAGACCCACAGACCAATGGAACTGACTAGAAAGCCCTGATATAAACCCAACCATATATGGTCAATTAATATATGATAAAGGAGCCATGGACATACAATGGGGAAAGGACAGCCTCTTCAACAGCTGGTGTTGGCAAAACTGGACAGCTACATGTAAGAGAATGAAGCTGGATTATTGTTTAACTCCATACACAAAAGTAAACTCGAAATGGATTAAAGACTTGAATGTAAGTCATGAAACCATAAAACTCTTAGAAGACAACATAGGCAAACATCTCCTGAATATAAGCATGAGCAACTTCTTCCTGAACCCATCTCCTCGAGAAAGGGAAACAAAAGCAAAAATGAACTCATGGGACTACATCAAACTAAAAAGTTTTTGTACGGCAAAGGATATCACCAACAAAACAAAAAGGCATCCTACAGGATGGGAGAATATATTTGTAAATGATATCTGACAAGGGGTTGACAACCAAAATATATAAAGAACTTACACACCTCAGCACCCAAAGAGCAAATTACCCGATAAACAAATGGGCAGAGGATATGAATAGACAGTTCTCCAAAGAGGAAATTAGGATGGCCAACAGACACGTGAAAAATTGCTGCACATCACTAATCATCAGGGAAATGCAAATTAAAACCACAATGAGATATCACCTCACACCAGTAAGGATGGCCAGCATCGAAAAGACTAAGAACAACAAATGTTGGCGAGGATGCAGAGAAAGAGGAACCCTCCTACACTGCTGGTGGGAATGTAAGCTAGTTCAACCACTGTGGAAAGCAATATGGAGGTTTCTCTGAAAACTAAAAATAGAAATACCTTTTGACCCTGGAATTGCACTCCTTGGAATATACCCAAAGAATACGACTTCTCAGATTCAAAAAGACATATGCACCCCTATGTTCTTCACAGCACTTTTTACAATAGCCAAGATATGGAACAACCTAAGTGTCCATCTGTAGATGAATGGATAAAGAAGATGTGGTACATATACAATGGAATACTATTCAGCCATAAGAAAGAAACAAATCCTACCATTTGCAACAACATGGATGGAGCTGGAGGACATTATGCTCAGTGAAATAAGCCAGGCAGAGAAAGACAAATGCCAAATGATTTCCTTCATTTGTGGAGTATAACAATGAGGCAAAACTGAAGGAACAAATGGCAGCAGACTCAGAGACTCCAAGAATGAACTAGTGATTACCAAAGGGGAGGGGGGGGGCAGGTGGGGAGGGAGGGAGAGGGGACTGAGAGGTATTATGTTTAGTACACATGGTGTGGGTGAGCACGGGGAGAACAGTGTATCACAGAGAAGGGACATAGTGGATCTCTAGCAACTTGCTGCACTGATGGACAGTGACTGCATTGGAGTATGGGTGGGAACTTGATAATATGGGTGAATGTAGTAATCACATTGTTTTCATGTGAAACCTTCATAAGAGTGTATATCAATCATACCTTAAAAAAAAAAAGGAGCCATAAGGGTTATCTATTTTTAAGAAAGTCAAAGTATTTTAACACTGATTTTTCTAAATAAGACATATTGATTCTGTTCCCTTTTCTCAAATTCACATGTTCAAATACCAGAAAAAAACACACAGTAAGCTATTTACATTTTATTACAAAGGGACCTTACGTCAGTACTATATTATATATCATCATATTAACAATATCTTTGATAAAGAGAAAATAACATCACTTATAAAAATAAGAATTTTGTTCGGTGGGCTTCAGATGGTTGAAGGAATATTATACAGCCCTATGGAAAACAATATGAAGGTTCCTCAAGAAATTAAAAATAGAGTTACCATACGATCCAGCAATCCCATTTCTGGGTATGTATCTGAAGGAAATAAAACCATTATCTCAAAGAGATAGCTGTACTCCCCATGTTCATTGAAACATTATTTACAATAGCCAAGGTATAGAAACAACCAAAGTGTGCTCATCAATGAATGAATGCATAAAGAAAATGTGGTGTACACACACACACACATACACAGTGGTGGAATATTATTCAGCCATTAAAAAGGAAAGAAAATCCTACCAGTTGCAACATGGATACACTTGGAGGACATTATGCCAAGTGAGATAAGCCAGAGAAAGATAAATACTGCATGGTATCACTTTTAGTAGAATCTAAAAAAAATAATCAAAATTGTAGAAAGAGAATAGAATGGTGATTTCCATGGGCTGGGAAGTGGGGGAAATGCAGATGGTAAAAGGATACAAACTTTCAGCTATATGATGAATAAGGTCTGAGACCAAATGTGTAACATGGTGACTAGAGTCAATAATAGTGTATTACATAACTGAAATTTGCTAAGGGTAGAATTTAAGTATTGTTACTCCTCCCAAAAGTAAAACAAAATAAATTGATGTTAATTAACTCAATTGTAGGAATCCTTTAACAATATATACCTTTATAAATTCATCACACTGCACACTTCAAAATTTTTGCTTGTCAATTATACCTGAAAATATTAGCTGGAACAAAAAAAGTTATCTTACCTACACTAATATAAAGATGCTATTAACTTATAATATTCAGGGCCAGCAGAGGTCCCTATGCACACTGAGGAAGGACAAATCCTGTTTTTATACAAGTCTAACACTTACATACTTGGAGGAGATTTTACTTGGAGTGACCTAAACCTGAGCTATTTAAAGATATTTCTGAAGATGAACTATATTAACTACAAAAGAGCACACTGATTTTTAAAGGCCAGATTTCAGCAGAATATGGCTGTATAATGTAGTTCTACACGTTAAAATAGTAACTGCCTACCAAAACAAAGAACTGTCAAAATTCAAGCATTGAAAGCAAAACTGCAATGTCTAAATCTCAAAAATGGGGTCATGAAAACTTCATTACAAGATATTCCCAGCCCAGCTGATCTCACTTTCACCATAAGCTTATACATGATCACAACTTATTTGTCAATTATTATACTGGTATGACTTTTCAAATTCAAGATCACATAAAAAATTATTTTAGGGTGGGGCGGAAGATGGCGGCGTGAGTAGAGCAGCGGAAATCTCCTCCCAAAACAACATATATCTATGAAAATATAACAAAGACAACCCTTCCTAGAATAAAGACCAGAGGACACAGGACAATATCCAGACCACATCCACACCTGAGAGAACCCAGCGCCTCGCGAAGGGGGTAAGATACAAGCCCCGGCCCCGCGGGAGCCGAGCGCCCCTCCCCCCAGCTCCCGGCGGGAGAAGAGCAGGCAGAGCGGGAGGGAGACGGAGCCCAGGACTGCCGAACACCCAGCCCCAGCCATCCGGGCCAGAGTGTAGGGCCCTCGATACTGGGAAAACAGGGCAGCAAGAACAGTGAGCAGGCACTGGAGGCTGGGCGACAGAGGACATAAGAAAAGCGCGCGACCATTTTTTTTTTTTTGCTTTTTTGCTGCTTTGTTTTGGCGAGCGCTGTTTGGAAGTCTTAAAGGGACAGGGACCCCAATATTAGGGAAACAGGGCAGAAAGACCGGTGAGCAGAGGCCTGAGGCTGGCACCGGAGAATAAAGAAAAACGAACGACCACCTTTTTTTTTTTTTAAATAAAAATTTTTTTTTTTTTTAATTAAAAAAATTTTTTTTCTTGTTTCTTTTTGTGGTCGTTGTTTTGTTTTAGCGGGTGCTTTTTGGAAGTCTTAAAGGGGCAGGGCGGGCCACTTAATTCAGAGGTAGGGAATCCGGGACCTCTGGGCACCCTAACCCCTGGGCTGCAGGGAGCAGGGAGGCCCCTTACGGAGATAAATAGCCTCCCAGCAGCTCCTGCTCCAACGCGACTCCACCATTTTGGAGTAGCTGCCCGAGCCAGGTCACGCCCACAGCAACAGCGGAGATTAACTCCATAGCAGCCGGGCAGGAAGCAGAAACCCTGTCTGCGCGCAGCTGCGCAGCACAAGCCACTAGAGGCCGCTGTTCTCCCAGGAGAGGAGGGCCACAAACCAACAAGAAAGGAAGTCCTTCCAGCCGTCACTCGTCCCAGTTCTGCAGACTATTCCTATCACCATGAAAAGGCAAAGCTACAGGCAGACAAAGATCACAGAGACAACACCAGAGAAGGAGACAGACCTAACCAGTCTTCCTGACAAAGAATTCAAAATAAGAATCATAAACATGCTGACAGAGATGCAGAGAAATACGCAAGAAAAATGGGATGAAGTCCGGAAAGAGATCACAGATGCCAGAAAGGAGATCGCAGAAATGAAACAAACTCTGGAAGGGTTTATAAGCAGAATGGATAGAATGCAAGAGGCCATTGATGGAATTGAAATCAGAGAACAGGAACGCATGGAAGCTGACATAGAGAGAGACAAAAGGATCTCCAGGAATGAAACAATATTAAGAGAACTGTGTGACCAATCTAAAAGGAGCAATATCCGTATTATAGGGGTCCCAGAAGAAGAAGAGAGAGGCAAAGAGATGGAAAGTATCTTAGAAGAAATAATTGCTGAAAACTTCCCCACACTGGGGGAGGAAGTAATCAAACAGACCACGGAAATACACAGAACCCCCAACAGAAAGGATCCAAGAAGGGCAACACCAAGACACATAATAATTAAAATGGCAAAGATCAAGGACAAGGAAAGAGTGTTAAAGGCAGCTAGAGAGAAAAAGGTCACCTATAAAGGGAAACCCATCAGGCTAACGTCAGATTTCTCAACAGAAACCCTACAGGCCAGAAGAGAATGGCATGATATATTTAATACAATGAAACAGAAGGGCCTTGAACCAAGGATACTGTATCCAGCACGACTATCATTCAAATATGACGGTGGGATTAAACAATTCCCAGACAAACAAAAGCTGAGGGAATTTGCTTTCCACAAACCACCTCTACAGAACATCTTACAGGGACTGCTCTAGATGGGAGCACTCCTAGAAGGAGCACAGCACAAAACACCCAACATATGAAGAATCGAGGAGGAGGAACAAGAAGGGAGAGAAGAAAAGAATCTCCAGACAGTGTATATAACAGCTCAATAAGCGAGCTAAGTTAGGCAGTAAGATACTAAAGAGGCTAACCTTGAACCTTTGGTAACCACGAATTTAAAGCCTGCAATGGCAATAAGTACATATCTTTCAATAGTCACCCTAAATGTTAATGGGTTGAATGCACCAATCAAAAGACACAGAGTAACAGAATGGATAAAAAAGCAAGACCCATCTATATGCTGCTTACAAGAAACTCACCTCAAACCCAAAGACATGTACAGACTAAAAGTCAAGGGATGGAAAAACATATTTCAAGCAAACAACAGTGAGAAGAAAGCAGGGGTTGCAGTACTAATATCAGACAAAATAGACTTCAAAACAAAGAAAGTAACAAGAGATAAACAAGGACACTACATAATGATAAAGGGCTCAGTCAAACAAGAGGATATAACCATTCTAAATATATATGCACCCAACACAGGAGCACCAGCATATGTGAAACAAATACTAACAGAACTAAAGGGGGATATAGACTGCAATGCATTCATTCTAGGAGACTTCAACACACCACTCACCCCAAAGGATAGATCCACTGGGCAGAAAATAAGTAAGGACACGGAAGCACTGAACAACACAGTAGAGCAGATGGACCTAATAGACATCTATAGAACTCTACATCCAAAAGCAGCGGGATATACATTCTTCTCAAGTGCACATGGAACATTCTCCAGAATAGACCACATACTAGGCCACAAAAAGAGCCTCAGAAAATTCCAAAAGATTGAAATCCTACCAACCAACTTTTCAGACCACAAAGGCATAAAACTAGAAATAAACTGTACAAAGAAAGCAAAGAGGCTCACGAACACATGGAGGCTTAACAACATGCTCCTAAATAATCAATGGATCAATGACCAAATCAAAATGGAGATCCAGCAATATATGGAAACAAATGACAACAACAACACTAAGCCCCAACTTCTGTGGGACACAGCAAAAGCAGTCTTAAGAGGAAAGTATATAGCAATCCAAGCATATTTAAAAAAGGAAGAGCAATCCCAAATGAATGGTCTAATGTCACAATTATCGAAATTGGAAAAAGAAGAACAGATGAGGCCTAAGGTCAGCAGAAGGAGGGACATAATAAAGATCAGAGAAGAAATAAATAAAATTGAGAAGAATAAAACAATAGCAAAAATCAATGAAACCAAGAGCTGGTTCTTCGAGAAAATAAACAAAATAGATAAGCCTCTAGCCAGACTTATTAAGAAGAAAAGAGAGTCAACACAAATCAACAGTATCAGAAACGAGAAAGGAAAAATCACGACGGACCCCACGGAAATGCAAAGAATTATTGGAGAATACTATGAAAACCTATATGCTAACAAGCTGGGAAACCTAGGAGAAATGGACAACTTCCTAGAAAAATATAACCTTCCAAGATTGACCCAGGAAGAAACAGAAAATCTAAACAGACCAATTACCAGCAATGAAATTGAAGAGGTAATCAAAAAACTACCAAAGAACAAAACCCCCGGGCCAGATGGATTTACCTCGGAATTTTATCAGACATACAGGGAAGACATAATACCCATTCTCCTTAAAGTCTTCCAAAAAATAGAGGAGGAGGTGATACTCCCAAACTCATTCTATGAAGCTAACATCACCCTAATACCAAAACCAGGCAAAGACCCCACCAAAAAAGAAAACTACAGACCAATATCCCTGATGAACGTAGATGCAAAAATACTCAACAAAATATTAGCAAACCGAATTCAAAAATACATCAAAAGGATCATACACCATGACCAAGTGGGATTCATTCCAGGGATGCAAGGATGGTACAACATTCGAAAGTCCATCAACATCATCCACCACATCAACAAAAAGAAAGACAAAAACCACATGATCATCTCAATAGATGCTGAAAAAGCATTTGACAAAGTTCAACATCCATTCATGTTAAAAACTCTCAGCAAAATGGGAATAGAGGGCAAGTACCTCAACATAATAAAGGCCATCTATGATAAACCCACAGCCAACATTATATTGAACAGCGAGAAGCTGAAAGCATTTCCTCTGAGATCGGGAACTAGACAGGGATGCCCACTCTCTCCACTGTTATTTAACATAGTACTGGAGGTCCTAGCCACGGCAATCAGACAAAATAAAGAAATACAAGGAATCCAGATTGGTAAAGAAGAAGTTAAACTGTCACTATTTGCAGATGACATGATACTGTACATAAAAAACCCTAAAGACTCCACCCCAAAACTACTAGAACTGATATCGGAATACAGCAAAGTTGCAGGATACAAAATCAACACACAGAAATCTGTGGCTTTCCTATATACTAACAATGAACCAACAGAGAGAGAAATCAGGAAAACAACTCCATTCACAATTGCATCAAAAAAAATAAAATACCTAGGAATAAACCTAACCAAAGAAGTGAAAGACTTATACTCTGAAAACTACAAGTCACTCTTAAGAGAAATTAAAGGGGACACTAACAGATGGAAACTCATCCCATGCTCGTGGCTAGGAAGAATTAATATCGTCAAAATGGCCATCCTGCCCAAAGCAATATACAGATTTGATGCAATCCCTATGAAACTACCAGCAACATTCTTCAATGAACTGGAACAAATAATTCAAAAATTCATATGGAAACACCAAAGACCCCGAATAGCCAAAGCAATCCTGAGAAAGAAGAATAAAGTAGGGGGGATCTCACTCCCCAACTTCAAGCTCTACTATAAAGCCATAGTAATCAAGACAATTTGGTACTGGCACAAGAGCAGAGCCACAGACCAATGGAACAGACTAGAGAATCCAGACATTAACCCAGACATATATGGTCAATTAATATTTGATAAAGGAGCCATGGACATACAATGGCGAAATGACAGTCTCTTCAACAGGTGGTGCTGGCAAAACTGGACAGCTACATGTAGGAGAATGAAACTGGACCATTGTCTAACCCCATATACAAAAGTAAACTCAAAATGGATCAAAGACCTGAATGTAAGCCATGAAACCATTAAACTCCTGGAAGAAAACATAGGCGAAAACCTCTTAGACATAAACATGAGTGACCTCTTCTTGAACATATCTCCCCGGGCAAGGAAAACAACAGCAAAAATGAGTAAGTGGGACTATATTAAGCTGAAAAGCTTCTGTACAGCAAAAGACACCATCAATAGAACAAGAAGGATCCCTACAGTATGGGAGAATATATTTGAAAATGACACATCCGATAAAGCCTTGACGTCCAGAATATATAAGGAGCTCTCACGCCTCAACAAACAAAAAACAAATAACCCAATTAAAAAATGGGCAGAGGAACTGAACAGACAGTTCTCCAAAAAAGAAATACAGATGACCAACAGACACATGAAAAGATGCTCCACATCGCTAATTATCAGAGAAATGCAAATTAAAACTACAATGAGGTATCACCTCACACCAGTAAGGATGGCTGCCATCCAAAAGACAAACAACAACAAATGTTGGCGAGGCTGTGGAGAAAGGGGAACCCTCCTACACTGCTGGTGGGAATGTAAGTTAGTTCAACCATTGTGGAAAGCAGTATGGAGGTACATCAAAATGCTCAAAACAGACTTACCATTTGACCCAGGAATTCCACTCCTAGGAATTTACCCTAAGAATGCAGCAATCAAGTTTGAGAAAGACAGATGCACCCCTATGTTTATTGCAGCACTATTTACAATAGCCAAGAATTGGAAGCAACCTAAATGTCCATCAATAGATGAATGGATAAAGAAGATGTGGTACATATACACAATGGAATACTACTCAGCTATAAGAAAAGGGCAAATCCAATCATTTGCAGCAACATGGATGGAGCTGGAGGGTATTATGCTCAGTGAAACAAGCCAAGCGGAGAAAGAGAAATACCAAATGATTTCACTTATCTGTGGAATATAAGAACAAAGGAAAAACTGAAGGAACAAAACAGCAGCAGAATCACAGAACTCAAGAATGGACTAACAGGTACCAAAGGTAAAGGGACTGGGGAGGATGGGTGGGTAGGGAGGGATAAGGGGGGGAGAAGTAGGGGGGTATTAAGATTAACATGCATGGGGGGGTAGGAGAAAAGGGAGGGCTGTACAACACAGAGAAGGCAAGTAGTGATTCTACAACATTTTGCTATGCTGATGGACAGTGACTGTAAAGGGGTTTATAGGGGAGACCTGGTATAGGGGAGAGCCTAGTAAACATAATATTCGTCATGTAAGTGTAGATTAGTGATAGCAAAAAAAAAAAAAAAAAAGGGCAGTTCCTGTGTGGTAACCTCCAACGAGTTCTACACAAGGGTATAAAGGGCATATAAAAGTGTAGGCAAAGGGTCTGTTTGTGTTTATACAGAGGATCAAAGCCTAATTGGGCTACCCCGAAAATGAACTAAGATACGATATGAAAAAGAACTTCCAACATCTGCACCCTCTGGAAGACTCATGCCAGAAGATGATCATCAAAAAACCCCAACAAAGATCCACGCACTGCTACAGCTGTAGATGCACTCATCCCACCAGTTCCTGGACCTGCCATGGGAATGAGGAAGGAGATATCTAAGCTGGCCTGTGCATACAGTAAAACAACAAAATTGGACTGGATCTATACTGTTGGAACTCAACCAAGAATTTGGAGAAGTGCAAATTGTAGCGCTCCAAAGTCTTACAACTACAAACTATTTATTGTTAAAAGAACATATGGCATGTGAACAGTCCCCAGGAATGGGTTGTTTTAATTTGTCTGATTTCTCTCAGACTGTTCAAGTTCATTTGGACAATATCCACCATATCATAGATAAGTTTTCACAAATGCCTAAGGTGCCTAACTGGTTTTCTTGGTTTCACTGCAGAGGGCTGGTAATTACAGATATGCTTTGGTTATGTAACTATACTCCTATTATGTTAATGTGTGTGTGCAATTTAAGTAGTAGCTTAAAACCTATACATGCTGAAGTTACTCTACAAGAAGATATATCAAAGAAATAATCAATCTTCCCATGTTTTCTTCCGCCTGCTACTTCTATAGCTTTTCTTCTTCCTTCCTAATTACAACCCTTAAATAGAATTCGTGCCTCATATCAAATTTACCGAGTATCATAATTCTTCCAAGTGGTAAAGATACCTCAAGACAAATGCTGGGCATAGAAGCCACAGGGCATAAATATGCAAAGAAGTAAAAAGCTAACTTTTTCAAACAATAAGGCTTCTCTCTCACTTACCAACTTCACATTTCCCTGTATGGCCCCGGAAGATGACTGGTTAGCCAGAGACGGGTAAGATTCCTCAAGGGAGGAACAACCTAAGACAGGCACAGTCGCAGGGGGGCCATCAGGTGAGAAATTGGGGATCAACAGAGGTGAGGCTTAGAACCTCACCCCCCCGTTCTGAGAGAAATCTTCTGCATACGTGGATGTTTTATTGCCCTGGTCTAGCTTGGATTAACACATAGTCTACAGGCACACACCTGATCATCTACATGTGCTCTCTTACAACACTAAACTATGTTTTCTACCTTTATCTTGTATCTACCTACCACTTCAGCATTTTATTAAAAATAATAATAATAAAGAGAGAAATGTGGTATCCACATATAAATCAAGTATAAAAACCAAATGAGTATTCATATTTGAACTGACTGTTTATAGTTCATAATGCATGAGCAAAACCGAAAGTTTCTGTGATGACTGCCCTTGTACTGTTCACTATGTAACTTATTCATTATGTAAGAATTTGTTCTACATGTAAAAACTTGTTTGTTATGCCTCAGAAGATTGGAGACTGACAAAAATTAGGCTTGGGGTGGAATAATGATTGTGCATTGAGCATTGACTCCCCTATACAGAATTTTATTGTCGTTAACAACCATTTGATCAATAAATATGAGAGATGCCCTCACAAAAAAAAAAAAAAAAAAAAAAAAAAAGGACAGACTTCCAATGGTAAAATAAATTAGTAACCGGGATGTAATGTATAGCATAAGGAATATAGTCAAGATATTGTAACAGCCTGGTAGGGTGATAGCTGGAACCTAGAATTATGTATATAAATGTTCTACCACTGTGTTGTACACTTGAAACTCATGTAATGTAATACTGTGTGTCAACTACCCTTCAATAAAAAATAATTATTAAAAAAAAAAAAAAATTATTTTAGAAGAATTCCACTGTCTTGGTATTTTTAGTGTCTAGCTTCCCAGTTGAGTGATTTCCTATAGTAATGTAATACTGAGTGACAAAATAGCTTTATAGTCTTGTAATGTCTGTCTGTCTTAATAAACACATGCTTTCAAGAAGGCAAACTATAGCACTTCACATGGGCTCTACCAAAACGGTCAATAGCAAGTAACATAACAGTACCAGTAACATAATCCAATTAGTTTCAAGTTTAAGGTCAGGTCCCATTTCCTTAGCCCTCCATTATATATACAGGACTACTTAGAAATTCATAGGCAAACACAAAAGACATACATTTTTTTTTTAAGTCTATTTAAGTCTAACTCCAACTACCATTTACAATAGTCAAGTCTTTAGGACTACCATATTTAAACTTGAAGGTTAAAAATGAATTTAACTGATTTTGTTTGCTTGTTTCATTGTGAAGAGATTTGTTCCCCAAATACCTGCTTTGCAGCTTTCTTAGCTTCATGCTTCCTTTGATTTTTAAGAGCTGTTTTTGACAACGGCTTATCAGTTCCTGGTTGTGGTTTCATATTCTGAGGTGGTTCTTCCTCATGCTACGGAGAATGTAAAATAAGCAATTCTGAAATGGAGTTCATGCTTTTAAAAACACACACAACATACACAGTAAGTTACACAATTTTGCTAGAATGGGATAAACTTATTTTACAAATTTATTTTAAGATCATTAGCAAAGAATATTTTAAAGCTTTCATTAATAGGTACACTCCAACTGTCAGGGTGGATTTAATGAAGATCTTACTATTAGTTGATATATGATATCTTTCAGTTATATAAGAACTGGCAAAATTTCACTATAGTTCTGTTTAAACAATGGAATTTTTCCTTGTACTACTACTGATACATGACTCTTATGAAATTAGATATCAGCAATAGCTTCTGCAGTTTTTTGTATCTGACTACTGCCAACAGAAACCCAGTTGCCTCATTTGTTTTCTTTGTAGAATGAATTACTCGCTAGGTCTTTACTTGCAAAATCAGAGACTAGAAGATTAAAAATAAAAACAAATGGGAAAACTAAACAGACAATTAAAAAAAGCCAAATAGGGAAGTATGTGGTAACTTCACAATCACAAATCCAATATTAACATAATTAAAGAGGCTTACAAAAAACTGACTTGTCAGACTATACAATGAAAGAGGAGACAATCAATTCCATCATCAGATAACTTATATAACCTTATATAACCATCTATCAACTATATTCCACAATAGAAAAAGGTGAATTAAGGATAGGATCAAGGATATAATAATATAAAACATGGTGATTATAGCTGTTGACACTGTATCGTATAATTGAAATTTGCTAAGCAAGAACTTAAATGTTCTCACCAAAAAAAAGTGAGGTGATAGACATATTAATTAGATGGGAAGAATCCTTTTACAGTATATACACACATCAAATCACCATGGTGTATACTTTCAATATTGTATAATTTTGCATGTCAATTATACTTCAATAAAGCTAAAAATATGAAAAAAATATATACATATATGTAGGTTCAAGTTATCTTCAGAGTAGCTTATGATTACATATAAGTGATAGCACTACAACTTATCAGATTCATCTCCTTATTGCTTTCTCTCTATATTGCTATTATCTTATTAGTGTTAACTGTTTCTTAAAATCTAACATACTCAGCACATCAAAAGGACTAGATCTCCATCAAGTTCCTTGAGCTAGATCTCCGATCAATGCTATAAGTACTGTAAGGAGATGGGCAGGGCTCAAACATTTAAGAAACAGAAGAATAAATAAGAAACCATAAAGTGACTTTATCTTAGCAGCTGCATTAATGATTTCAGGTCATCAAAGTTTTGTGTGTGTACATGCCCTTTTTGAAGCCTGAATATATGAGAACCCATATTCATAGAACACCTTGGATAGCAAGCCTCTTTTTCTTTTTTATCCCCACTGTATATAACGTTAGTTAAGATACACTAGTATTTGCTGAACATTAGTTTTATACATCGGAATTCTTTCAGTAATGGGTCTGACTCAGTGCCTTGCTTTGACTGAAAAAGTTTCTACTCATGAGAACTTGAAAATATGACAAAGCAATTAAAAATGACACAACAAAAAAAGAAATCAGTTATAAGTCTTTGCACACTATTAGCATCATTGTAGCCACTGACAGACTTTCACTTTCGATAAAAAAAATCCACACAGCGACTATGGATCATGAAATTTTCTGGCTTGAGCACTAAGTGCCCATTATATACAATTTCATCCTTATTAACACAATTTTTTCTTCAGTTATATCAATTATGGGACTGTTTTGATGAACATATTATGAAATTGAAGGTTTTTTGGAAAGCCAAGAAATACTTCTCTAAGCTAATTTATATATGAATTTTTATTCATAATAAAGCAATTTTTCTCTTTGGGGGAAGAATCTCAACACTTTTGTTTTCCTTCTGCTATGTAATCTTCTTCCTTATGAAGTGCTGACTAGATTGTCTTTGCTTCTAGTAATTTCTTGACCGTATTTTCTTTGCCATTTTGCTCATTTCTGGAATTTGATACAAAAAAAATTTACTACTGGGCATATGGTTCCTTTAAGTAAAATGATTTGATGGGATCACATAAAAAATGCAGAAATTAGTGGAAATCTTAAATGTTAATTTTCATCTTAAAATGTTCTTACCTGGCTTTATCACTATTTTCAAAGTATTTCTATATTAATTTCTTTCCCTCTCCCACCAAAACAAACTAGTTTTATGGATAAGAGAATAAGAATACACACTAAGTCAGAATGTCTTCCCTTTGTGTTATCTTACAGATTAAGAAATAAGGATAGATTGAGGTTAATTTTGTTTTTATCTTAGGTAAGGAAAATGTCTTAGGTAAGACAAATCCAAAGATTTTTAATGCCCTTTCTTTTTTGATCAAAATACAAATACCGTAAGTAGAGCTTAATTTGCTATAGAGCTTTTTAATATATCTTTGCTAAATAACTTAGTACAACAAAAATGTTTTAACATAACATTTCAATGAAGTCAAGAAGTTACAGATCACTGGGAGGGGGAAAGCTTGTTCTTTTGTTTTTGAAAGTGTTAACAGTGGCACAAGGGAGGTATAGGAATATTTATTTTTTGAAAAATATCTACTTTCCTGAGAGCCTAATAATTAAGTGATTATATAACTCCCTTTACTTGGAACAGTCCCAGTTCACCCCTATTGTATGGTAATCTTTCTAACAATACCAACAATACTGTTGTTCATTCTTACAGAGTACCTTTACTCCTTAACATTGTCACAGAAAATCGTGTCATTAATAAATGCTTTCCCTTGAGCTCTGAAAGACTACCACTTTAAAGCAGGTTGGAATCTGACCAATACTCTGGTTATAACTTTACAACAGAGGTGGGGACTTTTGGCCTAAGGACAACAAATGTGTTTTGTTTGACTGAGAGTGTTTTAAAAACAGAAATTTTACCCAAGTATCCAACCTATTTTGTCTTGAAAAATCAAACATTTTGACAATAGGGCCTAAAATCCCCTATAGAAACAATCAGCTACTACTGTGTAGTTGCCACGGCCTTTAAAGAGGGCATGAGCTTTCCCTTGCAGCCTTCTCTGCCAGTCACCATTGCCTTATATTACCAACCTAGCCTGACAGGCACCTGAATTTGAGCCCGTGATCTCCAAAGTCAACATGCCATACTCAGGTATTGTTCCCAGAAATGTAAAATGTAAATTGTTTAAAATTAACTACTTTATCAATTTAACAATATGAGCTATTCACCATCTTCAGAAGTAGGCCCTCCATGATTTCTACCCTAGAATTTATATTCTTAACAGGTACTAAGTAACACAAGAACACGCATGAGAAAAAGATCTAGAAAACTGCACATACTGAGAAACCTTTTCCTACTAAAGTAGTAAATTTTCACTTACCAGTTTGGAATTGGTGATTGGTTTATTTCTTAATGCTGGGGGTCTATAAGCTGTTGCGACTTTAGGTTCTTCACTGGGCACATCACTTGGAACTGCTTGATAAGTTATTGTTTTTGCTGGAAATATTCCATCTAAGACTGGTTGCCAAGAAACCTGCCATAATTCTGCATCTGATGGCACCTCATACTTGTGTAAGACTGAGCCAGTGTAATGCCAAATCTTGTATCCATTGTTAACACGTAACCTGGGAGCACACGTAGCTGTTAAAATATGCTCACCATCTGGGCACCACGCGAAGTAAGTAGAATCAGAGGCCACTGGTTTAGAAATAAGTTTGTAGTTTTTAACATCCCACACTTCCATTTGTCCTCTCAGATTTCCAAATCCAGCTAGTACTAATATATGTCCATGAGGGCTATAGTAGGCTGCATTACGAGGACCAGTTCCAAAGTCAAACACAGGATCACATTTCAAGTTAAAAACTGTCGCTTTGGCAGGCATAAAACCATAAACAGCACAAAACTCAGTAGAACTAGAATTCCAAACTACATCATAAATGGGGCCACTTTTTGCTAGAAAAAAATATAAAACCCAAATTAGCAATAATTATATAAATATAATACTTATTAGCACAAGTTATAATCATATTACACTCATAAACATGTTACAGCAAAAATGTAAAAATCTCAAGGTATGTTAACATTAAAATAGTTCCACATGTCTATGGGGATTATTTAAGAACGCCTAAAGAATCTCAATTTCTTTTAAACATTTTGACAATATGGGCTCATAGAAGCATAGGATATTATTATTATTAACAAAATATATTTTTTAAAATTAAAGTATCACTGATATACAATCTTATGATTTCAAATACAAAACACAGTGGTTCAACATTCACCCATATTATCAAGTCCCCACCCCCTCTCTTATGGTCACTTTCTATCAACATAGTAAAATGTTATAGAGTTATTAATTGTATTCTCCAAGCTGTACTGCCATCCCTGTGACCTACCTATACTGTGACTGCGAATTATAGTGCCCCTTAATTCCCTTCTCACTCCCTGTCCACTCTACCCAACCCTACCCCTTTGGTAACCACTAGTCCCTTCTTGGTGTCTTATGAGTTTGCTGTTATTTTGTTCCCTCTGATGAACTAGTTTTTATTGGAAGACGTAATATATGTACAAAGTAAAAGAATATAAACCATATAAAAGACATGCCACAAAAATAAGTCTCTCTACACAAAGACACTCCTGTTACATTTCTTTTCAGGATCTTTTTGTTGAAATTAAACATCTTTTAAATATATACACACAAAAAAACCCCCAAAGTTCTCAACTTTTGTTGTTTCAATTATACTTTGCCTTGAAGAATTTTCCATATAAACCATTAACATCTCATTCTTTTTGGTTGCACTGTGTTCCATTACAAACCTTGTTATGTATTCTCCACTGTCAATGCACATAAATCACATCTATAGGAATGAAACTCTCCGGTCAGAGGGCACATACATTTACTTCATAATATAGCACGAAAATGCCCTTCAAAGAAGTTGCACCAATTTATGCTATCAATAGTTTTTGATATGAAGATTTTTTTCTCACTCTGTGCACTTTAGTATTTTTATCTTTGCCAACCTACTAAGTGAAAAACTGTATCTTGTTTTCCTATTTCTTTTATTATAAACTAAGCAACCTTTTAATATATTTAGATATAATTTAATTTCTTTTTATGTGGACTTTTTTACTGTCCCATGCCTATTTTTCTCTCCAGTTACTGGTCTTTTATTAATTTACTTGATAGAGTAACAAAATTCACCTTTATTATACTCATCCTTTGTAAAAATTTTCTGCCAGTTTTTAAATTTATGAACTTTCTTACCCCAATGTAGGAATCCATACTTTTAATATATTCAAATTTGCCATTTTTCCCTTATGACATCTGCCTTGTTCAGAAAGTGCTTTTGTATTTTAAAATTAGGAAAAAAATTCTCCCATATTTTCATCTAGTTCTATAGTTTAAGGTATAATTTTTTGGCACAACTAGAATTTATTGTGGTGAAGAGTTAGTAACGTTAACTTTTTGCTCTAAAAAGCTAGCCAGTTGTCCCCATTTATTAAATAGTATCTTCCCCCACTGATTTAAAAACAGACTTTATCAATGGCCATGGACATATGGACCTGTTTCTGGATTTTGCCCTGTTCTACTGATTTATCTGTCTATCCATAAGCCAGAACCAAAACTGTCTTAATTACATTTACTTTACATTTTAATATCTTCTATTATCAGATTTACCCCTGACTTCTCTTCTTTCACAATGTTTTCAAAACATTTTTGCATGTTTATTTTTCAAAATCAATTTGAGGACCAATTTGAAGGCAGTTAAAAAAAAAACTATTGGCATTTTTATTTAATTATTAGATCAATTTGGAGAGAAATGGTATCATTATACAATTCTTATTAAAGGTCATAGTTTGTCTTTTAGAAATTACAGGGTTTTCTTCCCATCGGTCCTAAATATTTCTCATTGATTGTTGCTATATATGGAAACTTTCCTTCCATTATGTTTTCTAAGTGGTTGTTTATACTATGACTTCATCTGTATGAGCAGAGATGACTCTGTTTTCTCCTTTCAAAATTATATACTTACTCTTTGATAAGTTACACTGACTGGGTCCTTCAGAATGTTAAATGGTGGAAAGGGGAGTCATCCTTGTTTTCTTTCTGACTTCAATAGGAATATATAATCTTTTTGAAAGAAGGTTACCTTACTTTTACATGTACAACTCAAAATGAAAAAATTAGGGAGTTGCCAGAATTTTTACATTGTGTTGTTTTACAGTTAATTTAGCCCATCAAAAGAAAAGATGAAATGGTAACATTCTTCAGTTCTGAAGATAGTGCTAAACTCACTAGATCAACTTACTGCTGTAGTAACTTAAGTATGTACCAAAAGGGCTAGTACAATGCAGTCACCTCACACAGCAAGTTCCCTACTGAAGTGCCAGCATAACGAAACTAGCTAATTAGATTCTGTCAAAATAAGGCATGTTTGGAGGATGATGTAATTAATTGAGAGTAATTTTACCTTAAAGGCTATTAAAATATATGAGTTTTATCACTCGATCAAGAATTTAGATTTTATCATCTTTATGGCACAGTATTTTTTACTATCACCGTTTTGATCATGGGAAGGCTTCTGGGATACTCACGTAATTGCACTATAGCACTTTCTCCATTTGTTGCAATGTAGAGCAGTGTTTGTTCCCCGTAGTAGGAGGCTCCTGTCTTGTCAACATCCGTACTAGCTATTACCAGCACAGCAGTAGCTATAACAGTAAAATCCTTAATTAGATTTAAAACACAAATTAATCCAATGGTAATTAACAAAATATTAAAATTGTAACAGAGTACATGTAAATTTTCATTAAGAGCTGACACTTTTTTTCCTATAAATACAGGAAAGTAAGTCTAAATTAATACTTGATCAATAAAATAAGATATATTTATCATACCTTTTTTATTCCATAACATAGTAACCTTATCAGCCTTAAAGAAACTTTTATTGGCTAAAGCTGCATGAGGTCCATCAAAGTTGGGGTACTGATACAATCTAACAAAAGAAGGTGCACCCTTACTTCCTGGAACATAGACAGCCACCTAGGATACACAGACAAAAATCATTAAATTGAGGCATATAAACTAAGACAGACACATTTTTATAGTCATTTAACACTGGGAAAACAGTTTATCTCATAACATTCCACAGGAACAAACAAAAAAACAGCAATTACCTTGTATGGCTGGGGTCCAGGTGATAACACAAAATCATTAATTTTTTGCAAATGCAATTTATTTGCAATTGTGTCTAAAAAAAAAAGTAAATGGTGTTACACTGATGAGAGAAGTGAACAGGAATAAGTTAAGATTCTGAATGCATTATAAAAGTTAAATGTAACTATCCACTAATCCTGCTAATTGTAGTCTCATATAGGTAAGACAGAGCAACATAGCAGAAAAAGTATGCGATGGGAGCAAGATAGACCTATACCTGAATTCTTACTCAGTCACTTACTGGCTGTATGAATCTTGGGGAAATAATGGGATTACACACCTAACTCCCAATGATTGATCTCAAGAGCACAGTACCAGGCACATATAGGTATTCAATGAATGTCAACTCCCTTCTCTTCAACCTCTGGAATAAAACAGTCATTAGAAAATGACTCTAGCCTACTGTTGTAGAATGTGGAAATGGAAATTATGTACTAATGTTAATAAACAGACCCATGATAATGATCACAACAATGACTATTTATTGAATACTCACTGTGTACTTTGCAGACAGAACCCATGTTATGAATAATACTGCTCCCCTACTTAAGGGATCAAGAGCTATTAATCTTTCTTTGTTCAAGTTCAGAGCTTAACAGCTGCTCAAAGTAGCATACCAAACTGTCAAACTGGGAGCCCCCTCTGACATGCTCAGAAAGAGGCAAATAAGCAAACAAGCTAACTCAAAATCAATGGGGAAAATGAAGTCATTGCTAATGCCTATATGGATGGTGCTCAAAATCAGCCTGTGTGTCATTTTTGGTACCTGTGAACAGAGTTACCAATTCTTATTCTACTTTAATATACTCAAAATTAAAGTACAGTCACTAATGGAATACTCTAAGAATAAAAGGAACTACAAAACTTTTTTCTTTATTTTCAGTAATCATGTTACTGTTGGTACTGCTATTCTAAGACTACTATGTGGCTAATAAAGAATGAAGCAAATGAGTATGTATGTGAATATGGAATTTTCAAACTATCATTCTTGGTATCCCAGAGAAGCAGGAGTTTTAGTGTTAGCAAAAGGCAATACAGATATAAGATAAAAATGAAAAAGAAAAAAAACACCTAGAAACAAGATCAAAACTGTAGCAATGAGAACCCCCTACACTCAGATTGTGATCTCTGAATACCATGTGCCACTAAAAGGAACCAGAGTATCTTGGACAATTGGCTGATTCTAGGTGTGCAGCAAGCAATATACAAGATAATCCTAGAATGGGATGTCTTACATATAGTAAAGAAATTAAGGACTAAATGACCAAAGATGTGCCAATTGGAAAACAATAAGAACAGCAATTGAAATGGACTGAAACACATCATATAGGTTTGAATCTGTAGTTCATAAGGAACTGGTTGCAATGGAGATTGTAAAACAAAGAACTCATTATAGTAAAAATGATAAGGGGAAAGAATATTTATCTTGCTTTTCCTATATAAATGGTAGTACTAGGTAATTAAATAGTAGATGAGGCATTTCCCTTTACAGAAGTAGTACAGCTATTTAATGGGGGAAGAGAAGTTGGGGAGTGGGGTTAGAAAATCACCAATTTGCATCTACACATGAAATAATGGACCTAGGCATTGAACATTAATGTCAGCTAACCGTACAAGACTGAAGACAGGAAGACACTATGTGCTTATTGATAAAAGAATCAAACACTGCCTTATGATATAGTCTTGCTCTCATTTCCAGCTCCCTTCCCCCAAAGAAGAACCTGACCAACTCTAGATCCAAATAGCAGGGAAAGATGAACATGTTAAATTACAGAGTAAGATACAGTAGCAAAAATCAAACTATGGGAAAATATATAAGACAAGTAACCTTGTTTCTTAAATATAAATTGTAAAGGGGGAAAAAAGAAATGGTGAGAGAACCAACAGCTTAAAAGAAATTTAAAAGATTTATCAGTCAATTGCAATGTGAGAGACCTTATTTGGCTCTTGAGTTTTTAAAAAATGATAACATTTGCAATTATTAGAAATTTGAACACTGACCAGGTATTTTATAGTCTGTGATAATGGTATTGTGGCTAAGTTTAAAAAATTAAGAGCCCTATTATTCAGGGACATATACTGAAAAATGTACAAGTAAAAGTGTATGATGTCTAGGATTTGCTTTAGCAGAATTAGAGAGATGGTAGGTGGATAGATATATGAATGAGGTAGAATTGGCAATGAGCGGAAGGCTATTGGGATTAAGTCTTTACTTTAGGGTTTGAAATTCTACACAATTAAACATTAAAAAATTTGTATTACAGAATTTAAATAGCAACTAAACTCAGAAGAGGTATTCAAATGTCTTAACAGCAATTATTAGATAATAAAAAGTTACTGTAGAAGAAAATCTTTGTTACAGAATTTCACTAGCATTTAGACTATTATAGTTATTCAAATAAAGTGATATAAGAGCAATTATTGATTAATATATTAACTATTTAGGAGAATCCAATGATGCCATATAAAGCAATAAAAACCTTACACATTTATAGTAAATAATAAAAATATTTCATAAATCTTTCCATACTAAAATTGTTGTTTTCAAAGAAGTGAACTTCATTGTTAACATTTCGGGCACAAATGATTTCATTTTCTGACCAGCATGGACACCTACGTGAAAAGAAGGAGTATGAAAAAAACTTAGAATGCAACAACACGTTAACATGTTATAGTTTGTGATATTGCTTACTATTTAAGGGAAAATAATAAGTATGATGTCAAGTCAGTTACTAATAGTACTGGCCAGCATTTGTAACAGAAAAATGCTGTTCATTTTCATTTTCATACAAAGTAAAGATCAAATTTTTACTCTATTACATTTCTATATCCTTAAAGATCTAGATTTTGGTCTGACAAGTTACTTCCTCAATGAATACCAGACAAATAAATATTATATGATAAAGATATTTAAAATGTTTTGCAAGTCATTAATATTTTAAAGCATTTATTTACCAATTTTGCATTTTTTTCTGGATGAAAGATTTCAAACATGTCCCAGTTTTCACATCATAAAGTTGTAGGTTGGGTATCCCAGCTGTGCCATCTTTAGAAGCTGCAATAAAATTTTTTGCAGTAATTGTTTCTGAACATGAGTAAAGAGATTCTGTTATTATATTCTTAGAAAAAAACTGAACAAAATTATAATGATCAAATAAAAGAGTGCTTTAAATCGAATTTTCCCTCCAGCTTTAATTATGGATTTAATCATCTGCTCCTAAAGATATGACAATCTGACAGCTACTTGCATAAAAGTTCAGCATTTCTGAAATGAGTTAATTACTACAGATGTTAAGAATACTTAAGAGATTTCTTACTAGGTTTGACATGACTCAACTGCCTTTTTATGAAAACTTGTGTCCGCAAGTCACATACACACAAAAAGTTATATAAAACTACTCATGATTCTCAACTGATTGTCCATTTCCCTTTTATTAACTTGGAAAGATTTATTAGAGTTCATGTCTCCTGGAAGAACCAACCAGGAGGTTAATAACCCAATAATGAACTATCACTATGTATTTACTCAATAATACATTATTAATTTTTAAAAAATTCTTATTAAGGTGCCATTGATATACTCTCTTATAAAGGTTTCACATGAAAAACAGTGTGGTTACTACATTCACCCATATTATCAAGTCCCCCCATACCCCACTGAAGTCACTGTCCATCAGTGTAGTAAGATGTCTTCTCTGTGCTACACTGTCTTCCCCATGACCCCCCCACCACCACCATGTGTACTAATCATAATACACCTCAATCCCCTTCTCCCTCCCTCCCTCCCCACCTCTCATTGGTAGTCCCTTCCTGGAATATGCACATTATTAAAAAATGTTTACTGTACTTCCTTCTTTTATTTATAATGACTATTTAAAATATTTTTCATTTTAAAAGTTACTATTATTCTTAATTCTCTATCCAGTGGTTATTTACTTTCTAGATTTTCCCGAGCTTCTTCTTTTCCTCTATCGCATAATGAATCTTTTCAGTAATTCATTATACCTTGAAATTACTTAAGTACATTGTATTTGGGGAACACAAGATTCATTATTGATTAAAGATATTCATAAACACTGTTTATTATCATAAAGATTACTTTCTTATAAGGTTATAAACCTTCTCTTTTTTTCCTACTGAATTGAGTAGGACCTGCCAGAATATTTTTACAATTGGAAAATACTTACTAGTGTAAGGCTGCCACGTTGCCAGGACAGTGCTTTTTGGTGAGAACTCAAGGCAAACTGCCTTTGGAAGGTTGAAGGAGTGCAGCAGTCCCTTGTTAGTGACATTGATAATATTTACTCTGGTTTCAAAAGAAATTACTTCAGCAATGAAATACTGTTTTACAACAGCCAGCTGTATCCAAAACATTCATACCTCTTTTCAAATGCAGATCACTCTAAAGTGTTCATTTTTCATAAAAATCAATTTTCAGTTAGTTCTAGAAATACACAATAAACACCTTATCTAGAAAAGTTATACATTTTACCAAAAGGTCCCTATATAATAAGGGTGGTGATGGGAAATAATACGGGATTAGCAGAAAGATACAATAGATTTCACTTTCAGCTGAAAAGGAACAGGCCTTTAAGTAGACACAGAGCTAATGTACAGACAAGCTGAGGTATATTAAACCAAAGGGAAAACAAGTGATAAGCAAAACTGTATTTTTTAATTTGAGTAAATGGAAGCTATATCAGCTGGGGGAATCATCAAGGAAACTTCTGATATCTATTAAAATGTCAGAAGTAATCTTCAAAAGATAGGACTGTAAGAATTATTGTGGTATAATAATGACAAAAATTATAATAATGGCTTAATAAAAGCAGTTTCCATTTTTTTGGATGCTTGTACCATGTTCTATTCTAACCACTATATGTCCATTTTCTCATTTAATCCTCACAATAGTCTTATAAGATAGGTATTGCCATCTCCATTTTACAAATGGTGAAAGTGAGGCTTAGAAAAATTAAATGATTTGATGATTTGCTCAAGATCATAATACTGATAAATGCCAGTTTTAAAAAAGCTTTAAAACCAATTTGAACTGATTTGCTCTTATATATTCTTTGGGGTAAAAAAAAGAAAAAACAATACTCCATGTTAAACCAGAAATTGCTTGAAGTCACTCTACTCAAGTTTGAGAACACTGGGTTAGGGTAAGCAGAAATTGCTAAGACTGAACTATTACTGCATATTGTTTAAGCACACACACAAACACACACACACACACACACACACACACATAAACACATTAGATTCTTTACAACTTACTGCATATTACATACTTAGAATTACATGAAGCTTTCTTTTTTGTTGTTGTTAATAATCTTTAGTAGTTATTTTTAGTTTAACGAAGGGTGTTCAATTAAAAAAATATTTAAGGAAAAATCAATTATAGTTTCTAATTAGTTACCATGAGCTCAGCAAAGACTACAATCAATACACTGTATCTGTTTCTTTTGCCCTAGGAACATTGTATATTGTTGTGGCCACAGAACTTTAAGGAAATAAATGCTAGAACCAGGTATAGAAAATATCTATTAAAAAAACTGACACAACACATGTAGATATATTAAAAGGATTCAGAGCTGAACCCAACAGAAAACCAGGTGGGAATATGAATGAAGTGTATAAAATAACCAGTAATTGCCAAGGTGAATACAGACTTACTCAACAAGCTCTAAGCCAGTAGAGTAAGGGATACCTCAAAAAGATAATAGACAATGAAAAGAAGCATGGTATTTCCCATTACAGTAAATTTCTATTAATTCATTGCTCAAATAGTATAAACTAAAATATGGGTTAAAAAAAATAAAATCCAAATACCCACATTAGGTCTGTTAGGAAAGAGTATAAAACCTAAATGTGATTTATTCCCACTAAGATGTTTAAACGTTTCAACGGTAAGGTTTTAACAAAGGGCCACGTGGCGGAAGCTGCTCGGGCTGAGAGTGGAGGTGGGGGAATTGATAAGGGCCTGGCATACCTGTTTGAGTTTTTTTTAAACCTACAAATAAGTTTAAGACAAATGCAAAGGAAAGATATAACTGGCTTAGGCGACGTCAGGGAAAGAATGTGAACCCTGTAGTACTCAGCCAATGAGAAACCAGGGGAGGGACTCCTGCACTAAGAGATAAATTATTAATTATTGGCACCAAACTCCCCAGGTGTGCCTGCTCACCAAACACCTGATCTTGCAAGACCGTCATTAAAGCCTTGCTCCGTGTCCACTTATTGAATTTGCACCAGTGAGTGTGCTTCTCACAGGTCACACCAAAAGAAGTAAGAAATATGAGAGTATATCTTTTCTTTGAGGCTGAGATTAGAACTGTACCGATTATAACTATAGTCTTAATAATTTGAAATTAGTAGTTTATTGGCTGGATTCAATAACTTTAAAAAAATTAAAAACATTAATATTTTTCATTATAAAAGCTAATTCTGTCATCTTATCATCATAAAAAATGAATCAATTAATTCAACATAAACTATTAGCATTATTTGTAAACCATGTATTTAATCCAATCTGAGCTGATTGTGGAAGGACTTCAGAACACATTATTACTGTGTAAAAAACAATATTTAAAATATACTTTTCAAATAATGTTTGCATTTTCTCCCTTTTAAAAAACCTAAGATATTCTACCTGGTTAAAAACAACAAAAATAACTTTAAACCAAGCAACAAATATTTGGACATTTTCTTGGTTCTATGAACTGAAATGTAGAAAATTTAAATGGACTGGTTTTCTTTGTAAAATTTGAGCATTTAATCAAAATATTTATTTTACAAGACCAATTTTATAATATTTTTTGTATAACAGACTAAACATACTTTTGAATGACATACTTAGATGATATACTTTCATATACAATAAAACTAAGAGTAATAACTGCAGACAGCTGTTACTAATTTAATAGTGAAGATAAAAAGCATCCAAATCAAAGGTAAACAAGGGAAGACTTATAAGTGTTAGTGCAGAACTTAAGAAACTTAACAATTTCAAACAACCTCTCAGATTTTTTAGCATTAAATTAATTGTCCTAATATATTACTTTTTACTTCTAGGCAGCTAGATAACACAAGTCAGGGCACATAAAGAGAATCCAAGAACTGGAGGTGTTCTATGTAAGATTGTTGGCGATAATGCCTAACTGCATAATAGTATCAAAAGCTGGACTTTATTAATGACACCCAAATACATGTCATTCAAATAATGCCATGTTGTTATGTTTTATATTCATGACACACACATAAAATACATTACATAAAAGAACACTAACTTTTCTCCATTGCCCCAGGCAAACAAGGTCCCATCCTTACTAAAGGTATAGACTTTGCAATTTTTTCCAGATTCTCTGAAAATGACAAGAAAAAAGTTTAAATTAATAAGCATTAATACTTTTCAAAAAAATCTAATTACAAATCCACATTTTACTAATTTAATGACTATGGACCTACATAAATTTTTAAAGTAATTCCAAAATGCTTTTTGTCTACCAAAATACTTTCTCTCTTAAAATGCAGTGCCAACAACCACTAAAGTAAGTTGAAAGTTGACTATACAACAGAACAATGTTGAGGAAAAATATAGAGCCCTTTTGGGTGAATAACTTTGTGTGAAAACCCCAAAGTGTAAGTGAATGTGCAGGTTTCCAGCTGTCAGCCCCAACATTGAGAGGGCTTGCATCTCTGGGGAAGCAAGTTCCCAGTGTGGCTGAAACCAGTCGAGGGAAAGGCTAGATTGGCAGAAACCCTTTTGCTGTTCACAGTGAGGCCTGGCTCCATCTGCTGCATGCTCTCTCCTTTCCACCCAGTCCCTGCTAGCAAAAGCACTCTTGGTGCTCTCCGTCCCCTGCAGTCACGGTGCGGGTTCGCTTTACCACCCACCCCTTCTGGGATGAACTCTGTGAGCAGGTCCCTGAGACTGAAAAGCAACAGACCAATTACGCAGTGGAAAGGAGGAGAACAGCCTTTCTCCACTCCTTGCCCCAGAGGTTGTGAGAAGCTGCAGCGGTATATGTAAACGGACTAAGGTCAGACTACAAATTTTGTGCTTTACCCCACAGAGCTGAAGAATTTCAACATGGAGACTCTGTGAAGTATGCCCCAGACAACCTGCATAACAAAGCAAATGTGGATAGAATATCAAGTGGCTAACAAGTGCCCTGGATTTGAAAGACAAAAGACCTCCCACCAATTTTTTATGTGCAGAGACAGAAAGTATATCAACAGTAAGAGGATCGTCACATTAAATAAATGTGAATACAAGATTCTGTACAAAAAGAGACCTATAGAAATTGGATAATTAGACTTGGCAATATTCTACCAAATGATCAAAACTTTTAAGTACTGTATGAAGATGGCTACTACTATAAGTACATCTCCCAGTGATAATGAGAACCCCAACAGAAATGTGCAGTGTGTAATGTCGATGTCTAAATTTGTCTATCTTAGATCATAACTTCATAGCTAGTAAATAATTGAATTATTAAGTAACAACACACCAAAAACGGACCAGTACCCCACCCCCCCTTAAACCAGATACCTGGCATTAATTCATCTGAGCATGACATCTGTATTTCTACAATCACACAAAAGTGATAGCTCATACTCCATCTGTAGTTACCAAAACATTTTTTTCTCTCTCACATAAACAGCTATGACCAAGATGTGCACCATCCTATAATTGTGTAACTAATTTCTGAACCTTAAGGCAGAATTTTACAACCATTCTCATTAAATTCTGCCCACATTTTGGCCTATTCCAGCCCCGGGAGCTCTATGTACATCTATTTTCTCTTGCAAAACCTTGATCATTCCTTGCAAATTTATGTAACATAAAAATTCTAAACCATCGGTCTAAGCTATCATTTAAATTAATGATAACACTGAATGAACTCTGAACAAGATCTTGTGGCTTACCAACGCTCCTTCCCTCCATCTAAAATCAAGTCATTAATCAGCTGACTTCACGGCTCTTAACCAATGTAAACTCTATCATTATGATTCAATGAAAAGATTTTCTCGTTTCTCAGATGCTTTGCTTAAATCATGTAGTTCTATTCTGATGTGTCTGGAATTTCTACTCAAAAAGGAAATGAGATAAGCTTGAAAAAATTTGTTCTTAGCAACCTCATTTGACTCCAATAAAAAGCCCCTTATTTTAATAACTATAAATTGTTCTTTTAAAATAACTCATTCTAGAATTGTGTTTAAGACTGAAGGCAAGCTTTCTAGATTATAATATCCAGAATTCGATTATTTTCTTAATCTTGGCAATTGGGAAATTATTTCCTTTTGGTACAATCTCTTAAATGAAAAATTTCAAATATACAAAAAAAAAGAGAAAAAATATAACCTACCTTTCACCAAGCTTAAATAATTTAATTACTATTAATTTAATTTATCCCTTACTTCTTATATTTAATGTCAAATATTTTAAAGTAAAACCAGCTATTGTATCATATTATTCTATATTTCAGTATTCATCTCTAATTGATGAGGACATTTTTTTAAAAACAATCACCACCACCCCACTTTGCCTCATAAAATGAACTGTAACTCCTTACTATCATTTAATATTTAGTACCCAGTCCTTGGATATCTGGGTTTTTTAAAGCTCACCAGGTCATTCTAATGTTCAGCCAAATTTGAGAACCTCTCATCTCAAATCTTGATTAGAATTAGGATTTTTTTTTTAACCTTCATAGAAGGCTAAGAACCATGTGGTTCCTATTGCAACTCCCCAGGAGACATGTAATGTCTCCTCGTTCTACTCTTAGTGATGGTGAGATGGTAGTGGACCCATTATGTGACTCTTGAGATTCACCTAACCCTTCCTTACCCCAGGTGTCAGCAGCTACTCAATGGAGAGACCTGGCCACCTCATCACCACCTTCCTTCTCCTATCACCACTGGTTGTCTCAGACTCTCCAGGAGTGAGGGCCACCATTTCAGGATAGCTTCCATTATGCTTACTGTAACAACAGGAAGAGGAGCTCTAGCACTTAAGATTCAACCCGAACAGACCAAAAGAACTGGTGGCAGATAAATTTCTTACCCTTCCTCTCCACAATAGATTGTTCTGAGGCACAGTGGTGATTCCACCTAGGCTCTCTGGAGACATTCTGCATGTCCAACTCACCTGGGTGCATTTTGTGAATCTGGATCAGCTCAGCACCCCACATTAAATGTGCTTTCCCTTCCTCCTTGTCCCATTCCCCCTTTCCCCTCATACCTGGTGTCTTGGAACTGCACACCCCAATGACGTGTAGCACAGAACTTTTGACACAGACTCTTGTTTTCTACAGTAGTGCTTTTCAAATATTACATGTATACAAATCACCTGAGGATCTGGTTAAAACACAAATTCTGATTCAGTAAGCTGGGTAGGGCCTGAGATATTAGTTTTGCACTGCTTCCAGATGATGCTGGTATGGCTGGTCCTTGGCCCATACTTCTGCAACACGGTTTTAGAGAACTGGGTCTAATAAAAAACTGGTCAACAGATTCAGGTGATGTCAGCCTCATTATGAAGTTCACCATCAACAGTTTCAGCATCTCTTGATGATCATTTGCCTAGATCAGGGGTCCAGACTTGAAATATTAGTGTTACCTGGGAACTTATTAAAAAGTCCAGTTCTTGAGCCCCACCCCAGATCTAATAAATCAGAAAATCTCGGGAGGGAGCAGCAATTTGTTTTAACAAGGTCTTCAGGTGATTCTGACGCACGCTAAAGTTTGAGAACCAATGCTGCATGACTTCTTTGAGACTGCAAATGGTGATCATTACTTCTGCATTTATTAACTGGAGTTCTTCTATAAGGAAGTTTTCCTCATCAACAATTTGATTACTGTGAATAACAGTTTGTAGAGGAAAGGCAAGATAAATATTTGATTCCTTCTCTTGACTTATCAGTTTTCAAAGCAATGAGCAAGAACCCCATCAAACCCCAATGCTGACCAGTAAGATTTGGTTGAAGGGAGATTTCTTTTTAGGAGTGTTTATATATATTAATTCTTTTAGCCATAATTCTTCTTAATGTTCAAACTGCCCCATCTCAGGTTGGTACAAACTACTTCAAGTTGACTTCTGTTGTCCTTTAACCAATCCCCAGTAGTCTTTTATAGATTTCTTGCTTTTTGGCACTAGATGTCTCTAGCTCAGCTAGTACATTTTCTGTCCTAGATCTAAAGTCAGCCACTTCTCCAAGGAACTGGTTCCTTTTAGTGAAGAACTGTGTTTAGAGATCACACTCTGTGCAGAGGTATTCACTGCTAGCAGGTTATCACTGCTTCTAGACTTTCCAGCAGACAGAATTAGGAAATACAAATGCTTTTATGAAAAGAAATCATGAGTTCATATTGATATATGCAAGTCTACTCTTTCATTCTTATGCTGAAAACCTTACTTTCTAATGATGTTAATTATTTGTTTTATCCTACAATAGATTTAAAATGACAATATCAATTTTCTGTTAACAATAAAACTGCTGAATGCATTTAAGAGTTTTGCAGGTAATCATTAGTTATGCCACCAATGTAAAATAAAGATAGCTCCATTTGCTTGTTTTCAATATTTTTAAAATTTTAAACAATTACATGGTCCAGAGTCAAAATTATATATACCAAAGTTCATTCACAGACACATATGTCCCTTACATCCTATAACTCTCTCTTCCCCTATAGATAATTATTTTAATTAGTTTTTGGTTTACCCCTTATTTCTTTTAGGGAAAAAAATATCTGTTATTTTCCTAGCAATATATTATATATATATGTATATCTAATTTTTTCACATTTCCTTCCTTTCTTACACCTTTTTCATTCTCTGATTTCATGAAGCTGACAGGCACTGGCTTGGCTATCACGTTTGCAGGTTTTTCCTTATTCCCTAAGATAAAATTCTTCTAACCTAGAGGCTTGAACTCATTAGACTACTGTCTACACTTTTTCTTTTAAACATACTAAAGCTATTATTTTCAAATCTAAAGATCATTTTTATGGAGGATGTACATTTTGTCTTTTGTTAATATTGTATGTCTCAAAAAACTAGCTTATTTTTTCTTTTTCTTTGTTCAGAATAGAACAATGACAAAAACAATTTAGGATGTATTGTATAATTCCTTATAATATCACTCAAGAAAAAAACCATACCTTGGAAACACTGTGCTCTCTGTAAAATGTGGTGGTCCATTCACCATGTGCAGTCCTTCTGATCCTCGGACTAAAGAAACAAATGGAAAGAACCACCATTAGTTTGTTGATAAATACTCAATTATCACCACTGTTTCAAAAACAAAAAGCTTTCAGTCAAAATATTAATGAAATCATTAAACACTTCATAGAACTATACATTAGCATTAAAAGGGCAAATTTTTCTTACCCTAGTGCATTCATCATGTAACTGCTGAGAAATAAATAAGTAATATAATACACTGAGTGTCTGTGTCTCCCTGAAACCCTCATGTTGAAATTCAAATCCCACTTTCCTCCCAATGTCTGGTGGTATTTGGAGGTGGGACCTTTGGAAGTAAGTAGATCATGAAGGTAGAGCCCTCATGAATGGGATTGGTACCCTTATAAGAAGAGCTAGCTAGCCAGCACTCTCTCAGCCATATGGGGATACAATAACAAGTTGGTAGTCTGCCACCCAGAAGTGCCCTCACCAGAACCAAGCATGCTGGCTCAGATTTCCAGTCTCTAAAACTGAAGAAGCAAATTTCTGTTGTTTAAATTTACTCAGCTGTGGTCTTTGTTATAGCAGCTTAAACTAAGACAGGTAATATCACTCTTATGTCTCCTCCTATAAAGCATATTCATTTAGTTTCTAAAGAGACTACTTCAATCCATTTTAATCTAATTTACAAGAAATCTGTGCATGTACACTGAAATACAACATTCATACTATTATATTGCTTCATTCAAATGGAAAAAAGTGATCTTAGTATTAAGTTTTCACATTATTTTCTAATCTCATTTTCAAAATGTATGGATGTTGGAAACAGAAGCTGAGTCTAAGTTCAATCTTTTGGTAGCCACTTACTGTCTCAAGTAACTTTTATAAATAAAAACTCAAAATTTTAACTGTCCCCAGTAAAAGGCAGTTATAGTAGAAAGGACTTGAACTCAAAGGTGGATTTTGGTTTGGATGTGGCTGTGGAACCTTGGATCTGTCACCACCTGTGTGAATCTGTGCCCTAATATGCAAAATAGAACTACTAGAACACAGGGTGGCTATGTGCTCTATGTAAAATAACAATATGAAAATACTATCTATATTCAAAGTTCTTAAAAATGTTAAGGCATTACTAATATATTTAGTTTCTCAAACTATGAGAGCCAGTGGAATAAGACACATTCATTCATTAAGTCCCCAATGATAGATAATAAAATTCTAAAAAATTAAGTGTGAATAAAATAAAGTTCAAGATTAAATAGGCAAAAATATCTGTAGAACTAGATTACACTTTTTTAAATGGCTGTGTTATAAGCTTCTAAAGTGAAACCAAATAAATTGGCTCATTCATTCAACAAATGTTTACTGAGGAAAAACCTCCCAGGCCCTATGCTGAGTATTGGAGATAAAACAGGGAGGAAAATCAGCCTTGTCCCTGACCTCATTAAGGAAAGATATGGAGCTAGAGAGTGAATAATCAGGAGTTTTGATTTAAAAATGGAAGGCTAGGGAAGGTATCCTTGAGAATGTGATTTTTGTGCAAGATCTAAAGGATGAATCGCAGTTAACAAGCAAGGAGAACAGTAACAAGTGCAAAACCTCCATGGCAAGAGAGATAATGGAGCATCAGAAGGATGGACAGAAGGCCTGCATGACTGTAAGGAGATTGGGCTGGAGAAGAAAGCACGCTCAAACCAAGCAGGATCTTGGGGCCTAGGTTAGGCAATGTTGGCCTGTGGCCTAAGAACAGAGGGAAACTACAAAGTTTTAAAAACAGACTTGCATTTTGAAAAGGTCAATCTGGTACAGTGTAGAGAATGAACAGGAAGAGAGTAAGAGTGGACAAGAAGAGACTATTTAAGATGGCTCTGCAGTAGTCCCACAGGAGAGACTATGGAAACTTGGACTATGATGGGGCAGTGGAAATGAAAAGTAGAAAATGAGTGTTCAAGGTTTAGGATAAAACTGACAGGACTAACGGTGAGTTACTCTTATTACCTAGAATTCTTGCTAGCAGCAATGGTCTAGGCGCTGAAGAGAAGAAAATGTCTTACTAGGCCCATGGTACAATAATATCTGCCTCCTTTTCTGCAAGCTATTCACAAATCCTCCACTTCTCTTGGTTACTGGGAAACAGCAAAGTTGGTAGATAGGGGCCATTCTTCGCTCCAACTCTGATCCCTATTTTTTTCCCTTCTCAAGAGACAGCTCTCAGAACACTGATTTTCTACCTGAGAATTAACTAGCTCAATTTTCAGATGTTAAAAGTAATATGATTTACAGTCCCAAGATAAATAATTCAAAGTTAGAACAAAGAACCATTGATGAACAAGATAACCACACCCTCATGGAGCTTCTATTCTAGAGGAGAGATGGAAAATAAGTAAACATAATTGAATGAGTTTTTTTCAAGTATACAACCATAAACCATGTTTCCTTTGAGCTGCTGAACTGCTGTGGGTAGTTTGCACTTGAATAGAATGGAACCTAGAAAAATTTTCTGCATACATCAAAATCTAAACTCCTAACACCACAGCTGACAAGGCTCTATGTGCTAGGCCTTAGGGATTTAAAACATAAATCCATTACAGCACTTAAGATAATGATTTGAAAGCAGCTCAGTCTACTGCTATACCTTGAACGAAACACTCAAGGTATTTACTCTAAAAATCTCTGATGACATTTACAAACATTTTCTGCCAGAAAGTGTATATATTTTTTCTGAATATATATGAATGGGATTAGTGCCCTTATAAGAGGCCCCAGATTGTGTGTGTATATATGTATATACATATATATACATTTTTCCCCGACAGTAAATGTTTCCTTAGATTTAAAAAATATGAAGCTTAATTTTCTAGCATCAAAATTTTTAATCTCCTCTCAGCCTTTCGCTAAGATTAAGTGTAGCATCAAAATTCTCTTACTACACCAGCAAAATAGTGTTTATTTCTCAAATTGGCCATCTGCTGCAATCTCAGGTATGAAATATTATGATTTAGAAAAGAATATGTCATTCTTAATACAATAATTAAGGTTTTAACATTTGCTTGAGGGATTAATAAAAAATGAATTTCCCAAACTAGTGGCCCTCTCTACTTTGATTCTAGGTTACATAAAATTTTGTCAGCCTAATTAAGTCCCCTCCCACAAGCTGCAGTGGCAATTTAACACATTAAGAGCTCTCTTTCAGAATTCACATAGAGGCCTAGGAAAAAAAATCGCATATCATCAGTGTAGTCCCAATGAACCTGCTGTGAAATTAGACAATGTGCCACATGATGATGCAATCAAACCATGTTCTACTGCCTTAACCCCTGGCCCCAAGAACATGTACCTGGGTGCTTGGCAAAAAAATAAAAAGAAAAATGCTTCCTCCAGCTCATCTCAGCTTGTGTTTTCATGACACTTGAAACTACAGAGACCTTAGTCCTCTATATTTGTTAACTTTGCTGTTATCACTGACCACAATGCTTACTTGGGGAAAATTTAAAGTTTTTGTACAGTATACTAAAATGCAGCTGTACCTCAGAAGGTAGCCTTCTGACCACAGCAGCAAAAACTTTCAGCGTATTCAGGGCAATAGTACAAGGTTTTTCTTTTCTAAAATTTCTATTTCATACCTACATCCTAAACTGAAATAGATGGAAGACACCAAAGGAGTTGCTAGGTTGAATGCTTGTCTACCCCCCAACCCCCACACATACAAATTCATATATTGGAACTTAATCCCTAAGGTATTGGTGTTTGAAGGTGGGGCCGTTGGGAGGTAATTAGGTCATGAGGATGGACCCCTTATGGATGGGATAGTGCCCTCGGAAAAGACGCCTCAGAGATAAATCCCTTGCTCCTTCTGCTATGTGGGGGCGCAGTGGAGGTTGTCTCTGAATCAGGAGGCAGGCAGTCTTCCAGTGCCATGATCTGTGTCCTCCAGCCTCCAGGACCTGGAGTTGATGAATGTTTTGTTCATTCTGTTTTGCTTTGTCTTTAGATTCCACAAATAAGTGAAATCATATGGTATTTGTCTTTCTCCACCTGGCTTATTTCACTGAGCATAATACCCTCTAGATCCAACCATGTTGTTACAAACGGCAGTATTTTTTTTTAATGGCTGAATAATATTCCACTGTGTATATGTAGTTCATCTTCTTTGTCCATTCTTCTATTGATGGACACTTAGGTTGCTTCCATATCTTGGCAATCATAAACAATGTGGCAATAAACATAGGGGTGCATATATCATTTCAAATCAGAGATTTTTGTTTTCTTTGGGTAAATTTTAAGAGGGGAGAACATTTATCAGATTTTGAAATGTAGTAATTTTATCAGAGTTCAAATAAGCATTTGGTATTCCAAAACTGCAAATAACATACAAGCTACCTTTATGAAGCTAAAGGAAAAAAATCATTTAATTATGTAATTATGCCTTTTGAACAGTATCTACCTGGCATATTATCTAACAAATTAGTTGGTACTTGATAAATGTTTGATGAATGAAATGAAGTGTGGTAGCCAGACTGGGTATGAGTGGGCACGGTGCTCAATAACAACGATCTTAAAATGTAGGACGGCAAAAAGTGCAACAGCTTTTCAAGGTTTCTTTCAAACCTCAGGAGAAATAACTCCATTCCTCAAAGTAGACAACTTTTCTATTAATGACTTCTTTTTCCTTCTATGTAAGTTACTAAGTTAACCATGACTTTCTCAAAGCCAATTTTTTTTCCTTCCCAACTCCCCATTCCTTACTTAATACCCTTATATGAGACTCCCAGCCATTAACCTAGTCCAGTTTTCCCAACATAGTGCAACACTAAGTTTATTATCTTCTCCAGCATTATAAACTCTGCCTCAGCTTCAAAATCTCAGGAAACCTCTAATGTTCTAATTCTGAAGTGCTCATTACCATTTCAACAAACGTTGCTAGACTATCTCTATAATGTTCACTGCTACCACCCCAGAACCCTTTAAACATTTGAAACTTACACTACCACATCTGCACTTTCTCCATTTATTCCTACAAATTTCATTAAAGCAATGGATACAGAATTTGGTACACTTAAATTCAGGGGTGGTAGCAGTGAACATTATAGAGATAGTGATTTTACAGCATCTTACTACACAGATGGACAGTGACTGTGAAGGGGTATGTGGGGGGGACTTGGTGAAGGGGAGAACCTAGTAAACATAATGTTCTGTAATTGTAGATTAATGATACCAAAATAAAAATAAAAAAATTCAGGTGTACTTTTTAAATGTGTGTCGTTATTCTAGTGGACTGAGTCATGTGTTTATATTTTTGCTTTATTATGGACCTACATGACTTCACACTACAAACAAGGTCTATCATCACATAAGGATCCATGTAACACCAATACTGCAGACCCAGGGTAACAAATTCAACTAGCACTTTCTGTTCTTATCCCCCTTCCTCTTTGCCTGTAGAACTTGAAGCGACAGCGAAGAATGATGGATGGGCCAAAGGGAAGGGGAATGCTGCAGCCAAGAGGCGGGGGCCTCACTTCCGATTGCCACGCCAACGCCAAAAACACAAAACGCCCTCTGGCTCTCCCAAGTCCACACGAAACAGATGATCAGACCCCAGAGCTTCTCGGGTAGTCCCCAAAGGCATACACACAATAGAAAATCGCTCTTGAAAAGCAGTTTCTTGCCGGTTCAGGACTCACCCGTCAGAAGCGGAGCGGACGGCGCCATCTTGTCCCGGAAAAAGAAACCCATGTGCTTGGGTCAGAGTTCACGAGGATCAAACCCGGCCCCTACACGTCTACTCAGGCGTGGAGACGGCGAATGGGTGTTTCCGGGACACCTGCCTCGGGGCCAACTCATTTCCGGTGAGAGAGAGCTGAGGAAAGGAGACCGAGCGCGCACGCGTAGCTCTGGGGCTATACTATACAGAGCGTGGTGGCGCTGGGCTAAGTCTCGTGCGCCCGCCTTCGCGCTCCCTGTGCTGCCTCGGCAGGCGGAGCCTACACTTCCGCGGGGCGGAGTCCGCCCAGTGCTGACGTTGGCAGTCGAACCCCGAATAGTCTAGGCGACGGGCTGCACGGTCCGGTTGTTCGGTTGCGTTTCCTTCCTCTTTCACTCCACGCTCCCGGCGGCGGCCAGAGCGGCGGCGGCACGAGAATATTCCGGCACAGCCTGTTTGCTCCTATCGCGCGCCCGTTTCACTCGGCCGGTCGGTCCGGCGGAGTCAGTCAGTCGGCGGCCCGCGCCCCGCTAGCGTTCAGCCCCGCACTTGCCGCGCCCAGGCCCAGCGGCCGGAGCTAGCGCCCCACCTGAGCCTCCTCGCTCCGGCGGCTCGGGCACCGGGAGCGGAGCGTCGCAACGGCCTGAGGGGAGGCCGGCGAGCGAGTCCGAGGGGTGGCTGGGGCAGGTGGTGGCGCCGCGAAGATGGTCGCCAAGCAGCGAATTCGTATGGCCAACGAGAAGCACAGCAAAAACATCACCCAGCGCGGCAACGTCGCCAAGACCTCGGTAAGGAGAGCAAGCGACCCCCACGTTTCCCAGTCGGGGCCGAGGCCCGTGCCCTACTGCCGCGTCTTCCCAAACCAGGTGGACTGGGGGAGCCCGAGGCTGCGACCGGCATGCCGAGTTGGGGGGCGGTGGGTGCCGGAGCTTGGCTGCTCGGGAACTGAGGGGAGACCTGTGAGGTGAGGTGGCCCGGCGGCCTGGGGTGCAGGCTGTGAGGGGCCGGGGTCGGAGAGGGTGTTTGCTCTTGAAACGGTGGATTTTCCTTTTTGCAGAGAAATGCTCCCGAAGAGAAGGCGTCTGTAGGACCCTGGTTATTGGCTCTCTTCATTTTTGTTGTCTGTGGTTCTGGTAAGTGTTCGGGGGTTACCATCGGGTAGAGTGTGGGATGACGTGGTGACCATAAGTGGTGAATCCTACCCACGTAGTTCTCAACTTACCTGCTGGTAGCTCCGCATCGTTCTATTTCATTGGAAGCAAATTATTTGTCCCACATTCGCACAGAGGGTGATGCTCCAGAAACTTCGCCCAGTTTGATTTGTGCACAGGAGATAAGAAAAAGAGGTCAGGTCCTTAATAATGGTCAAGTTAGAAGAAAATCTGGCCAAAAAAGAATTTACAATGTCTTGCAACCCCATTATCAATACCTTTGCAAAAAAGCTTATGAGTATCCTGTACACTTACTGGTGTTCGAATTTTACATACTCCATAATCTAATGTCTTTATGTAAAATTGGGCATATTTTACGAAGTAAAGCTAGTGCAAAGAATCAATTCACTATGGAGGAAACATACCTGATTGGCAACCTAATGTGTGAGACAGTTGTTTTTAGATTATTAAATAAATGTTTGACATATGGTAGGAAAAATTTGTTATCAGGGCAGCCTGCTGTTAGAGTAACAGACCCTTACTTCTACAGATGGATTACAGAATGTCTTGTTTTCTCTTCATTTATTATGTTAATATGCAAAATGTTGATAGTAAAGGACATATTTCTGTTCTCCACATTCTGACAAAGTTACTGAGGATTTTTTTCAGACATTTCACTTTGCCTGTCTCCTAAACTTAAAATTGGTAGCTTTCTTGATAAATGGCCAAGAGCCAAGCAATTTATATAACCTAAAGATTATTGAATTTCAGCTTTGTGAAAATAAGGAAATATGTCTATATGATAGGACAGGCCTTGAAAGGACACTTAATATTTAGGGGATAAGCCAAAATAATTCTATGCTAGAAAAACCTGTTTGGTGCTCTAAGACCTTTTCTAAAATGATTGCTTATTTGCAAACTGGGCATTAAGATAAAAGATTTAGAGAAGCTGAGATTTAAAAAAATAACTTACAGACATTTGTTTTATTAAGGTAGGCCTGTCTTCACTTCTTACTACAATGAGGTTACATAGCATTTGCAAGTGATTGTAAGGGTACTGTTGGATTCTTGAGCTACCAATACATACTTGTCATATGCCAGACCTATGTTATTCAAAGCATATTTTAATATTTGCTATTTCTCTTTACAGCAATTTTCCAGATTATTCAAAGTATCAGGATGGGCATGTGAAGTGACTGACTGACCTTAAGATGTTTCCATTCTCCTGTGAATTTTAACTTGAACTCATTCCTGATGTTTGATAACCCTGGTTAAAAACAATTCAGTAAAGCATCCTGCCTCAGAATGACTTTTCATATCGTCCTTCATGTGTCACTCCAAGGTTTCTTCACAAGTCATTCCAAGTTTTCTAGTCCATACCACAGTGCCTTGCAAAAGCACCACATGAATAAAGCAATAAAGTTTGATTGTTAAGCTACAGTAGTAGACCCTACTTATTTAGTCAGTAAAGAGTATTTTTTTTAATGTGGTCACTGAAACAGTATACAGTGTAATTAGATTAAGTCTGTGTAGGCAAGGTCTAGTATTAATCCTAATATGTAAATGCAATTAGCTTAATTTAAAATTTGGAATCTTTATGGTTTTTTTTTATAGCTAGGCACTTTATTAAAATATCTCAGATGAAAAGCACACTCCCATATAGGGTCATGTAACTGTCCTGTAATAAAGTACTCATAAATGAAACAGCTACAGAATTAACCTATTTTTCCCACAATCTATAGCACCTAAAAATTTTTTAAAAGCTTCTAAATGCCTCATATAAACAGATGCTTATAGCCACAATGTCTGTTTTAACTATTATTTCTATTACACTACCTTGGATTTTGCATGAGTGAATATATACTAACCTAAGATGCCACAGAAACATGGTTGAGCATTTTGTAACTTAGTCACTTCAGCTTCACTAAAAGCTACCGTGGTGGAGTTAAGTCAGGGAAGGTTTGTTTATGTCACCATTGATTTAACCAGAATTACTTTAATATATCAAAATGGTCTACTATGCTAGACAACATGTTAGGGGAAAATATTACTAAAAATTGATGTCTCATCAGGACATATTGTTGAGTCCAATGTGCCATAAAACATTGTAGCATGTTAGTAGCACTTTTAGTATCAAAAAGTCACATCGTTTAAAAAGGTTATACTTAGTTTGGAAATAATTGTCTAGTTATGATTAGACTTCTGTTAGAGTACTAGGTACATCAGATTTAAGTGGTCTGGAATTAAATGGATTTACTGATAAGGATCAGTATAGTCTTCCCTTTGTTGTCTGATTTTATAGGTTATGATTGATCAAGCTTTATTAATGGTAAGGGTGAGTAATAAGGCAGGTTTTGGGTCTTCTGGTGCTGTTGAAAAGTGGAAGCATCAGCTACTTAAGTACTTAGCCATAACTTGAAAAAAAGCCTAAGAGGTGTCTAATATTAATGAGTTAGAAAGAAAGCTGTTTGTTTTCTCTGTTAGTTGCCTCAGGATACCTCAAAAGAAGCTGTACTCAGAGGAACAGAAGGGAAGTCTTACCTAGGCGATACAGAGTGTGAACCTTAGCGCTTTTGATACCCCTAAGTACGGGGAAAGTGAAGGAGAGGAGTAGTTAAGGACGTTTGGGAACCTGACAGCTATGGAAGAGGAAAGGAAACAACTAACCTTGGGCCACCAAGATTTTATCTGTATTGTTACCTGCCTTTCTCACCCAGGATATCAACCCCTTGTACTTGTTTCCCTCTGAAACAAGTGTCTTGGCTAACTAATTCTATTTTATTGTAACTTTTAAAATGGAAGTTATTGTTTAAATTCATAGCCGGTGCCTTATTTTCTTTGAGTCAAACCATTCCATGTCAGAATTTCCTTTGGTTTACTATAGATAACTGGCTTTAAGATTTTTTTTTTAATGTGCAAGTCTTAATTTGACTGTTAAATTACTATAGCTAGCAATTGCTTTACATATGTAAAGTTGCATTCCCTTTGTAATTCATGTGTAATTTACCAATTGAGCACATTTTATATTAAGGATGGATTATGCATGTTTGGGTCAATGAAAGTTATGTCTTTTACTTGATTTGTTCTTAAAAATAAAGTTCCCTGAATGTTTGATGCCTTCTAAAAGAAAATGATTTTACAGAGTTCTTATCTGAGTGTACTTTTGAAAGTTAATAGAAAATGGTTTTAAAGAATGCCTAGTATTTTGTTGTGTTTGAGTTAAAAGAAAAAGTACCCAGAGATACAAGGTTTATAACTGAAAATGAGTAGCAAGAAAAACATAAAAAGCACAATGAATTAAATACTTCACCTAGGATTTACCCTCATCTCATTATTTTCTGAGTGTGGTTCAAGAAAAAAGCACAGTTCTTTTAGTCTCCGTTTCCCAATTTTTATGTCATACATGACGTTAGAAGATCAGAAGCTTGAGCACAGTAAGCAAATAAACACTTTACTGGGGTTTGTCAGCATTATCCAATCTCTGAATTTAGCTATAACATTTCAAGGAGTTGTCAGTGATTTCACTTTATTTGTTGGGTTGTGTATAATGTTGCTCAAAATAATTGAGTGACCTTCCAAAATAAGTAAAGATTCATTATAACAATGTGTTGTAATGGTCTTTGACTTACTTAAAAAGTAAAACTCAACTGCAAGGCTCTGGCTCTTCACACTGAGGTTACTGGAGTTTTGTTGGCACAAAGAACTACCATGTAACGCTGGGTTATGCTCTTCAGTCATCAAAATTTTGTGCTTTAGTATCTGAAATTTAAAACATGTTTTCCATTTAGAAACCATTCTGGTTTGTTTTGCCTTTACCTACCTTTTTAGTTAGTTGTTTTATTTACGTGCTTTAGATGCAAACCATAACTTTAAGAGGTAGGACTCGGGTTGAACAGCAAATTCTTCTCACTCCTTAATAGAATCCTTTCCTATCTAAACTTAGTCCCACTGCTTGTACTGCTTTATCTTCAAGTTGAATTAGGACAAAAATGTACTAAAGTACTAATGAGCAATAAAAGAATAAAAATTAAGCTGAAGGGGAAAATTAAGCTGTCTGGGCTTAGATCATGCAAAGTGAATTCATACGTACCACAGAATCACATAAAGATAGGAAGGACATGGGAAATTCAGCGCAACTGCCACAATTCACAGGTAAACTTGATTATTCAATGAATATGTTCCAGATGAGGAGTTAGAGCTGTAAAGAGTTGCAGCACTCAAGTATCAGTGCAGTACTTGGTAGGGGAGGACAATAAAATGGTAATGACCATAAGAGTGATCTTTCAAAGTGAAGTACAACCAGATAAGTGGTGTCTGCTCTGAGAGAGCTAGTTGAGGGGGAGCAGAAGCTAGAATCAAGTTTCCTGACTGACGGTACCCTATAGAAAGGAGGCATAATTGCAAACCGTCCACACAGAACACTTCTGTTTTCAGAGCTCTCCACTTCTGCTTTTATAAAAGCTCTGAAATTTTGTTTTTCCCCCAAAACTTGCTCTTTTATGGGTGCAATTTGTTTTGAAAATTAATTTAAGTGACAAATTTACTGTTAGCATTTCCTGTACAGAACAAAAATTAAAAGGCCAAATCAGTAAAAGTTTTGTGCTGTACTTTAAAAACTTTTCATCTGTGATGTTGAGGATAATTATTTGGTAGTCTAGTAGTCATGTGCCCTCCATAGATACTTCTCATAACAAAGGTTCAATGAATAAACCATGTGTGGCTTTAATGTGAAAATTTCTACTTTGGGATGCAAACAGAACAAATCTACAAATTTAAAAGTTAAAACTGATTTCAGTATCATTTAATGGGTTAACAGGTTTTTCTTTTCTCACTTACTGAGGAAGTCAAACAGAAGAATGAGAATAATTGATTTTACAGCTAGAAGGCACTTTAAACTGATCTTGTTTAGCCCCTTTATTTTACCCTTGAGAAAATTAGAGCCTAGAGAAGTTATCTTCCATCATGAATGAACCATTAGCAGAGCAAGGATTAGAAAACTGGTCTTGGGATGACCAAACTGGCTCTTTAGTATGTTGAGTGCCAATGAATGACAATTATTTAGGAATGCCTCCTTTTATTTTCCAATATTAAATACTAATCTCATGAAACCCCAAGGTGTTCCAAGAAGACAAAATCTTAAGATTTACTAGATTTTAATGACTTCCCACTGCCATTGGGATAAAAACTCTTTAGCTTTGATTTTTAGGACACTTCACAACATGGCCAAACACCTTTCCAGCCTTGTCCCCCGACAGCTTTCCCCCAAAGACGTGTTCTAGCCCACAGATACTACTTTCATTTTTTCAGATGCCCTGTGTTTTTAAGTGTTTTTGCTCTTTTACCTACATGACGATACTACCCATCCTTCAAAATCTAGCTTAAAATTCACCTCCTCTCTGAAGTTTTCTTCTGCCATGGGAGTCAAATACTCTGGGATTGATGGCTCAGCACCAATTAGAATATTTTCTTGACATGTTAATTTTTTTTTAGTTTTGTTTCTTACTGAGTTGGGATATGGAACCCTCAAGAACAAGTACCATTTCTTTCTTATCTACTCTCACATCCGAGGCTAGTATGAAACTACATGCACAGGGGGAGCACAACATTTTAGTTGAGTGATAAAGTGAAAGCAATAAATGCCCTGTCACATCAGAATAATCTTTAAAGTAAGACCATGTCTTGTAAAGTCATGTACCCCTGATATAAGTCATCTCAATTACTTCCAATTCTAGCAACCTCTGGTTAATAGCTGAGCTCAGCACCAGAATTCAGTCTGCCCTTGAAACAAACTCTCCCAAGGTAGCCTTCATATATTTAGAAATATATCATCAGTGGTATTTGTACTTCACACTCATATTTGAGAACCATTCATAATAAGTGTCATTAAGAAAACAAAAAAGTGCTTTACGAAGAAAGCCGACAGCTCACTACACCAGTCTATCTGGATATGAGGAAACAAACAACCACATTGGCTGTTTAGAGCAGGTGGCTGTGGGTTGTCAGCTGCTCTCTGACCCCAGCCCCATTCCTAGGTCACAAGCAGGGGCGAAGAAAATGTCACAGAAATACACCTTTCTCCACACCAGACCTCAGACCCAGAATGGCTCCATTCCCTGCAGACAAGATGCAGTCCCTGGAAGGGATAGCCTGTTCTTTTCACAAAGGAATTCCCCACAGCAGGGCCACACCACACTGACTACCACTTAGGAGGTGGTGTGGTCCCCAAACTAGAGCCCAGAGGTTGGGTAAAAGAGACTTCCACAGCCATACAGAGAGCTCTGGAAGAGCTTAGCTCCTGGCACCACAGAGCTCTGTGGGACCAGATAAACCACAAAGGTGCCAAGAGTGTGTGCTCTGCCTGACATAAAGGGCACCAACTAAGGAGCAACTGTAGATTCCAAGGCACAAATGCATCTGGAGTTGAGACATTATGATTTCTGACAAAGCCCAAATCATAAAGATAAATAAGCACTGGGAGTATCCAAGCATGTTTCCACCTAGCTCCAGCCTGGGTTAGTCGTGCACAATCTGCCTTAATTACTGATGGCTTGACTGAGAAGATCATCAGGATATTTTCAAGGTAGATCTCTTTCCTTTGCTGAACATTATGTTAAAGTCCAAATGCACTGCTGAGTACACCCAGAGAAAGTGGACCAGCAGTTAACCCAGCCCGTGTCACTGGTCTAATCTCTTATTATCAGAGTGGGGCCAGGAGCTGCGAAGTAACCTCGAAGCTTGTTAGGAGTGCGAAATCTTGGGCTCCATCCAAGGCGTGCTGAATCAGAATTTGCATTTCACAGGACCTCCAGGTGGTTTGTATGCAAATTACACTTTGAGAAGTGTTGACGAGGGCTTGGAGTAAAGTTCTGTGGCCTTAAATATCCAAACCTCTCAGGCTTCATACTCTTTGCCTAAGGAAAAGGAAACTTTTACCCTCAAGTCTCACCGAAGTGTTATGAAACTTAATGATGGTAAAAGCTCTTTGAAAAGTTAAAAATACTCTATGCAAACAAGACTCCACTAACTTTGTGAACTGCAAAAACAGAGATCTCTCATAGGGTGAGGGGCCTTCCTCATTGAAAAACAAAAGGGAAAGGTAGCCCTATATTTGACTTGGCAGAAAGTCTTGGACTTTCTTAGGATCTCTTGGTATTTGTACATTTATACAATTCAAATGTAACATTACAGATTTTCACTTATTTCTTGATTTTATATTTGTATGCTCTTTTTTCTTCAATTGAAAGTCTTGGATCCTTACATTAATGCTTAGTTGCTTTATCCTACTAAATAAACAATAGTTTCAAAACACAATACCAATTTTATTTTTAACAATATGATTACTTAAACAATTAAAATTTTTTTCTGAGTTCTTTTTGTTCTTAGGCAATATTTCATAAGTAATATGGAGTCAAATTACCAACTTTTGAATCACCTGAAATTTCTCTCTCTGGTCATGTCATGAACCTGATACACAGTTAGGTTCACTTGTTCCATTTGACTTTGATTTTCAGGATTTGCTCTTTTTTTTTAAATATCTTCATTGAGATACAATTCACATGCTATGTAATTCACCCATTTAAAACGTACACTTAACAGTTTTTAGTATATTCAGTGTTGAGCAACCATCACCACAATCACATGTTCATCACCTCAAAAAGAAACCTAGAACCTTTTGGCTATGAGCACTCAACTATTCCCCCCATCTCTATCATCTAAAGCAACCACTCATTTATTTTCTATCTCTATTTATTTGCCTGTTATGGACATTCATATAAATGGTATCATTTAATGTGGTATTTTGTGACTGGCTTTATCCATGTTGTAGCATGTATCAACACTTCATTCCTTCTTATGGCTGAATAATATCCATTACATGAATAAACTACATTTTGTGGATCCACTCATCAACTGATAGAGATTTGAGTTGTTTCTGCATTTGACTATTATGAATAACGCTGCTATGAACACTTGTGTACAAGTTTTTGGATGGACGTATATTTCCATTACTCTTGGATATATACCTAGGAATAGAAGTGCTTGGTCAAATGGTGACTCTATGCTTAACTTTTCTGAGAACTGCCAGATTGTTTCCCAAAGGGGCTGCCCTGATTTATATTTCTACAGCAGTCCAACAGTGTATGAGGGCTCTGATTTCTTTAGATCCTTGTCAACATTTGTTATTATTGTCTCTTTGATTCCAGCCATCCTAGTGGGTACGAAGTCATTTCTCACTGTGGTTTTGATTTGCATTTCCCTGATGGCTGATGGTTTTCATGCACTTACTGGATGTGTGTATATTTTCTTTGGTGAAACTATGCAGATCCTTTGCTCATTTTTATTTTATTTTATTTTTGTAAGAACACTTAATATATAATCTCTTTTGCCCATTTAAATTTAGATGAAGTCTAGTTTGTTGCTTATGCTTTTGGTGTCATGTCTAAGAATCTATTGCCAAATTAAAGGTCATGAAGATTTATCCCTACATTTTCTACTAAGAGTTTTATATTTTTGGCTCTCACATTTAGGTCTTTGACTAATTTTGAATTAATTTGTTGAAAAGACTATTGTTTCCCCATTGAATTGTTTTGGCATCTGTGTTAAAAACTAGATTGACTATATATATACATGGGATTATTTCTGGATTTTCAATTCTATTCCACTGATCTATATGGCTAGCTCTATGCTAGTGCTACAATGTCTTGATTACTATTGCTTAGTTTGTAGTAGTTTCGAAATCAGGAAGTATGAGTCATCCAAAACTTTGTTCTTCTTTTTCAAGATTTTTTTTGGCTATTCTGGGTCTCTTGAGTTTCAGTACGAATTTTAGGGTCTGCTTGTCATTTTCCACAAAGAAGCCAGCTGGCATTCTGGTAGGCATGTGTTATATCTGTAGATCAGTTTGGGGAGCATTGCTATCTTAATAGTAAGTCTTCCAATTCATGAACCTGGGATATCTTTTTATTTATTTAGGCTTCCTTTCATTTCTTTCAACATGTTTTGTAGTTTCTAGATTATGTGTTTTATATTTTTGTTAAATTTATTCCTAAGTATCTTATTCTTTTTGATTTTATTGGAAATGGAATTGTTTTAATTTCATTTTTTGTTTGCCCAGTGCTACTATATAGAAATACCATTTGTGCATATTAACCTTGTATTCTGCAACCTTACTCATTTATTAGTTCCAATAGTTTTTTAGTGGATTCCTTGGCATTTCCAACATACAGCATTATATTAATCTGCAAATAGAGATGGTTTTACTTCTTTCCTTTTCAATCTGAATGCCCTTATTTCTTTTTCTTACCTATTTACTCTGGCTACTACCTCCAGTACAATCTTGACTAGAAGTGGCAATGATAGACATCTTTGTCTTGTTCTTGATCTTAGCAGAAAGGCATTCAGTCTTTCATCATTAAGTATGATGTTAGCTGTGGATGTTTTGTAGATGACTTTTTTTCATTTAGAGATTTTGTTCTGCTGGTATTTTGTTGAGAATTTCCACATCTGTATTCACAAGAGATCTGGGTAGTTTTCATTTCTTGAGATGTATTTATCTGGTTTTGGTATCAGGGTAGTAATGGCCTCATAGAATGAAATGGGAAGAGTTCCCTCCTCTTCTGTTTCTTGAAAGAGTTAATGAGGAATTGGTGTTCATTATTCTTTAAATATTTTGTAGAATTCACCAGCGAATGGTAATAATTTTGCAGTATAGACATATATCAAATCAATATGCTGTACACTTTAAACATACACAATATTATGTGTCAATTATATCTCAATAAAACTGGAAGAAAAAGAGAGAATTTACCAGTAAAGCCATCTGGGTCTGGAATTTTCTTTGTGGATAGTTTTTAAAATTATAAATTCAGTTGGTTTACTTGTTTAAGTCTATTCAGATTTTTCTATTTCTTCTTGACTCAGTTTGTATCTTTTTAGGAATTTGTCCATTTTATCTAAGTTATCATACATCTGAGAAGAAATTAATATCCAGAATATATAAAGAACTCTAAAAACCCGAAAAACCAACAACCCAATTAAAAATGGGCAAAGGGCTTGAATAGACATTTCCCCAAATAAGATATATATTTAGATGAAGGCCAATACACACATGAATAAAAATGTATTCGCATTTCTTTTGGATGCTGTTTGTGTAGTGCCTTTTTCATACCTTTATCTTCAATCTTTATATGTCATTATGTTTTAAGTATCTGTTTTAAACAGCAAACATCTGTTACATGTATGTCCCATACATATATATGTTTATTGCAGCATTATTTGCAATAGCCAAGATACGGGAACAACCTAAATATCCGAAAATAGATGAATGGATAAAGAAAAGGTGGTACACATATACCATGAAATATTATTCAGTCATAAAAAAGAAAGAAATTCTGCCATTTGTGACAACATGGGTGGACCTAGAAGGTATTATGCTCAGTGAAATAAGCCAGGCAGAGAAAGACAAATACCATATGATTTCACTTACATGTTGAATCTAAAAACAAAACAAAACAAAATGAACAAAATAGCAATGGATTCATAGACACTGAGAGTGACTGGTGGTTACCATAGAGGAGGGTTTGGAGTGGGTGGGTGAAATAGGTGAAAGGGATAAAGAGGCACAAAATCACAATCAGAACATAAATTGGTCATGGGGACGAAAGTACAGCATAGAGCATATAGTCAATAATTCTGTAACAGCCGTTTAAAAAAAATTTTATTGATATAGAATCATATTAGTTTCAAGTCTACAACACAGTGGTTCAATAGTTTATAACACCTTTCTATGTTGACAGATAGTTACTACACTAGTTGGGGTGAGTTTTAAATAATGTAGATAACTGTAAAATCACTATGTTGTATATATGAAGCCAATATAATATTGCATATCAACTATACTTCAATAAAAAAATTAAAAATAAAAAAATAGCATATATCTGGATTTTTATTATGTTCTTATTCAGTTTAAAAAATAATATGTTTAGTTCATTTCAATATAACAAATAATGTTTTTGGATTTATTTCTACTATCGTATTTGCTGCTTTTTGTTTACTATATATTTTAACATTATTATTATTATTATTATTATTATTTGATACTGCTTATTTTCAACTTCAATTCTTGCTTTCTATTAGATTGATTGGGATTTGAGATTTCTGTTTTTTTTTTTTTTAAGGGTAAAATATATCTCAGCATAATGACATTTTGTTTATTATAATTTTTAACTGTGTTATTTTTTTAATTTCAGAAATTGGAGACCATCTTTTCATTACATTGTAGTTCCTTCCTCTCTTCCCAATTTAGGGATGATTTGAGAAAGTCTTATTTTGTAGATATTAATATGAAATTATTTTCATTTCTAAATCATAATTTAAATGTACATAAAGCATGCAAAACTATATCTTACAATGTATGAGGCTTTTGAAAAAATATTTCTTCTTATTTTTTATTGTTAAAGTATTTCTATAAATACCCCAAAGATAGATTTTTGAATATTTCTATTATTAGAAAATACACACTAAAAATTAGGCATAAAGACTCATGATTTACATAACTTATCTGCAAATCACTCAGGAAAATAATTATTGATAGCTGTATAAATAGAATTACTAGAAAGAAAAGGAGAGAAAGGGAATGATAAAAGTGAATGGTACAAAATATTAACAGTAGGTGTCAGCAAAGGGTATATGTCTGCTTTTGGTACTATTTTTATTTTTGCAGCATTTGATAATTTTGAAGTTATTTCCAAAGAAAAAGTTTTAAAACTCCACATTTAATAAAAGATAAAAAATCTAGTTTTTTTTGTTTTTGAACTTTCCATTCACATTAAGTAGCAAAAAAACCCAAACAACCCCCCCAAAAGCCTAATACATTAATATTTTGATAGTTGAGTGCCACCCAGTGTTCAATTTATGCAACTACTGATATCACAAATTGAACCTAAATTCTCAAAACTGTATTTGGAAATAGCGTTTTGTTGATTTCTTTATGATAACAACAAAAGATTATGAAAAGAATGTGTGATATAGCAAAATTAGCAAAAAAAAAAAAAAGCCCCAAGCTACTAAAATACAAAAAAAGAGCCCTGTATTATGACATCAAGTGCAGATTTCTGCCTCCCTTAAATTTTATCAGTCTCAAGAGGACATTAAGGTAGCTAGAATATACGGAAAGACTCTAATATGTGCAGTGAAAAGGTCAAAATTAGGGATTTACACATAATGCATTAAGATTACAGGGCACAGAATTTATTCAAAAGACCCATGTACTTGAGGTGAAGTGGTCACAACAGGAAACCTAGTAACGCATTTTTCTTCTTTTTTTCTAAGCAACACATATTGTGGGTTTCTCACTCAAGTAAATTCCATTATAACAAAAGAAAAATATAGGTTTAACATTTGACTTAAATTAATTTAGTATAATAAACTCTTAGAGGAACATAATACTTTAAAGCACACATGAAAAAACAATCTGCTTAACAAATTTAAATCATGTTAATATTTTAGTCCTCATCATGGATTGTAACTATGATCCCAACTGTGCAAAAATCCTCAGAAAAATTAGAATGTAAGATGTTGAGTTCAGCTTAGATATCCTCAGTATCTTCACCATCATCTCCATCATACCAAACTGAATTTTGACATCATTTCCAGGAACACATGTAACCTGTCTTTGACTGTAGCTTCAACATATGCCTTAACATGTCCAGCTTTATTAGCAACATAATATAAAATCACACAACTTTGCTGTCCAATAGTTTTGCAAGCCCACCAATATAATGTCAGAAATTCTTATCCAAACTTTCTCATATCTTCTGACCATCTAAACATATTGCTTCCAAATGTCCATTTCCCAACATTTGGATTACCTGGGTCTACTGGTCTGTTCTTGAGCACTAGTTCTTTTATTTCAGACTCGTTCTCATTCTTATCTCTGTACCTATTTTTACCTTTATTCTCAGGCATGGCTGTACTGGCAGTTTGGGTCTTTATCTCTCCCCCTGGTGTATGGAGCACAGCAATTATGGGAAGCTGGTTACCTTCTGTGGGAGAATATTGGTGTGTGTGCAAGAGCATCCAGTTAAGGTTTCCTTATTTCCCTTTTGTTCCCTCTACATGTTTCATAATTAAACATTCCATTTCTAGTATCTCAATGAACCCTTTTAGAACTTAACCAGGTATATTGATGAAATATAAAATTAATCTTTATTTCTACCTTCTTGATCAAAGACCTTAAAATGCTTTGATATCAGTCATCTCCCTCCTCCATATTTTGTGTTAATATTGTACAGTATTTTTTTTGCCCCAGTTCGCTATTTTTGTTGATTTTTTTATGAGCATGTGCTGTTTTTACATTGCTCCATGTTTATGAATTTCTTTGCTTACCATTCCTTCTTCCTGAAGTACATCCCTTAGTACTTTCAGTAAGTAACAGTGAGTGATAAATTCTGTAGTCTTTTTGTTTGTTTATATGAAAATGTTTAAAGATGATTTTCAGAAAAGGCTAAAATCGTAACTCTCATGCAGATATAATTTGACCATATATTAAAAGATTTACTTAACTCCCTATTAATGAAGGAGTCTGTAAGATGTCAACCAGTTCAAAGGAGAAGTCAGAAAAGCACAAAATTATATGGAATAAAGGAATGTTCAAACAAATTTACAAATGAACAGAGAAACTGGCTTTTTCCACAGGGAGGAAGAAAATCAATTGAACAGCCATCAGACAGAATATATTTTCATGTTTATAGACAAGATTTAACTTTCATCATCATTACTTATCCACTATTTACAGAATTGTAAAAGAGCTAAAAGGCAATGAAAAGACAGAATCAGATAACCTAGAAAAGTTGGCTCTAAATATGCTTAATTTTTCTCTGGAGAATCCTAATAATCTTTCTTGCTATTTCCAAATGTCCCTACAACTGACAAAGAGTCAGTCTTTGACAAAATTCTAATCAGGCTCCTCTGAACTCTCTGGTTGTAGACTGAATACTTGTGTCCCCTCAAACGCATAGGTTGAAATTCTACCCCCCAATGTGATGCTATCAGGAGGTGGAGCCTTTTGGAGGTGAGTAGGACATGAGGGTGGAGCATGTCTGCACGTCTACAGGAATGGGATTAGTGCCTTTGTGAAGGAAATGCCAGTCAGTTCCCTTCTCTCTCACCATGTGAGGACACAGAAGATGGCCATCTATGAACAACCAGAAAGTGGGTTTTTACCAGACACCAACTCTGCTGTCCCCTTTAGCTTAGACTCCTCAGACTCCAGAATTGTGGGAAATAAATGTTTGCTGTTTAAGCCACCTAGTCTATGGTAGTTTTGTTGTAGCAACTTGAACTGAGACATCTCTTCTTGACTAGGACCTGACTTTTGGGCCTGCACGTTTGCCTTTTCATTAGGCAAGAATTTCATTTCATTTAGCAAGAAATTACCAATTTTAGCAAGAATCCTCAATATCTGATTGGGTTCTTTATTCTCCACTGTCCCCCAGGTGTTGTCTGATCACTCTGGCCTGCCTTCAGGAAGAATCCTATCAAGTTAGTTTAGCCAGAACCACTCTACCCTGATACTTCCTCTTAAGTCATTTCCCATTCACTGACCCCTCACCCCATTCCTTCTTTACCTTGTTGTATTTGAAGTTGAGCCCAGTTTCTCTCCCCTACTGCAAAACTCCATTTTGGTGCTCCCTATACCTACATAAATGACCCTGAATAAAGTCTGCCTTACCATTCTTTAACAAGTGTCATGAATACATTTATTTTAACACAACCTTGGATTTTATACTAATTTTTGGTAGAAGACTTTACCTTTGTAATGATTTATCTTCATAATGAAAAAAACAGAATTTTCTCTTCTATTTTTTGCTTAAGTTGGTGGAGCCTAATTTAGGGGTGGGAGAAAGGGATGAAGAAAGAAAAGGAATTATTTTAGTATCATTCTCCCCATATTCTCCTGAAATTTCTGAGAAAATATAAGGGATCATAAGTGAACACTTGATCCTAGTCACTCTCAGGACCTTAGTCTATCAGGTTCATTGTTTATGGGAGGGTGGGTGATAGGCAGGAGGGGCCAGTTGTTGATTTGTAGGATACACACAGGGTATAAATATTTCAGGTTCCAGGGACAGAAAATCTATTCTCCATTGACCTACTATTCCAAACCACTCCTTGTGAAACACATTTTGAAAATTGCTACAGGAGTTTGAAAGATGAAGTTTCATTCAGGATTTCCTTTAAATTTCAGGGTTGGACCATATCACTTTGTTTCTAGGAAAGAAAATTAGGCAGATTTTGCTTGTGTATTATCACAGGGCTGAAAGCACCTTGGGGATAGCCCTGCATGCCCAGCCCTGGGAACTCTGAAGGAGTTAGAGGGATGAAAAGGCCTTGTCAGGTGGGATAAAAGGCAGGAAAGATGATCTCTCTCTGCAGCAATGGGCAAGCAGCTGGCTCTGCCTTTCACTGATTTTATGCCTGTGTCTGTGAGGCAACAGCAGTGTCCTACACAGACAGGCACTTGACTGAGGCAGTTGCTGTTTCAAGAAGAGATTAAGGAGATGGGGTAAAATTCCAACACATTCTACTTTCTTAAGTGTGGGGAGGAAAGAAAAATTGACAAGGAAGGAAAGACTGATTAAGTTTGCCCTGAACACTTGTGTTAAGTACAATTCCCAGGTGTGGACTTCCTAAGTTGAAAGTATATAAAGATTTTAATCAGCTTCATTCAGTTCCTATCAATTAATGAAGTTTATTTGGTAACATGGTAATCATTTATAAGTGAGAAGGGCAGGATATAAAACAATATGTGTGATGATCTATCCATAGTAAAATGAGAAAAGAATACAGCTAATATTAACATGGTGGATTTATTGTGTGTGTTTTTAAACATTTTAAATATTTTGATCAATGTGTCCATAACACTTTAAAAAGGCAAAGGAAAGCAAGAGAAAAAATATGCATTTGCTTATTTTTATTATAATTATGACTTAGTTGCAACCTTTTACATTTTATCCTTATACACAACCTTCAAGTCTAAGAAATAATACATATCAGGTTATTTAAGTAATAGTGAGAAATAACTATGACAAGATAACATGCGGAAATTTTAAGTTGTGTTTGTTTTCTCAAAGCCTTAGGACTTTGAGGCTTCAGGGATTCTTGCAGAATTAAATGCAAAAGCAACCAGAAGTCCAATGTTCTTCTGGCCTTTCATAGAAGCCCAGAGAAGCAATAAAGCCGAGGGTCATGGAGGGTGGGAGAGTGGAAAGGCACAGTGGGTCCCATGGGGCTGTAAGTGACTCAGATGGTTATTGGAGGGGACCCTTCTGAGGAGATTGCCAGCCGCTTGTGAACTGTGAAGGCTGAGCGCCCCCACAGACCCACTGCGAGCAGGATCAGGAGAGTCCGTGGGGTTGTGGTGAACTGGAAGTGAGACCCATATGCCAGGTCCATAGATGCCTCCCTGCAGCCGCAGGGCTCAGGAAGGGGACAAGGCCCTGACACCACCAAGATAGCATCTCCCTGCACCCCAGGACAGAGGGTCTGAATTAAGGTGATAGAGAATAAAATAAGCCAGAGTTTGTGAATGGAGATTCATACTTCAATGCAGTTAACCTTGGCAGAGAACAAGAAAGGGGAGTTAAAATTAGAGTCTACGCCCAGTGCCTGTGAGCCAAAGCCAGGTGCTTGAAGTATGTGATCACCTATGAACCCTTTGCCTACACAAACAAGTGACCAGTGCACCCACTGGAATCATCTGGGGTCTCCTTAGAACAGGAATGCGAGGCCCCATCCCTAGAGCTTCTGATTCCAGGAAGTCTGGGTTGGGGCCAGAGAATCTGTATTTCTAACAGATTCCCAAATTTGGCTGATACTGCAAGCCCCCAACAACACCTGGGTAGTTGGTGATTATTTCAGATATTTTGTTGTCCAACGTCTGGATGGCTGACACTATCTCATGTGGTATGATGGCAGTTTTACCAAATACTACTGTCAAGTGTGTGTAACATCTATGATGTTACAAAGAGGGTGTGAGTAAGAAATAATGAGGGATAATCCTGGAATCATATGAGTCTATAATGAGATCTCATATATACAGGCTTCTCCAGTTTGTCTCCTACCAAAAGCCTTTGGTTGGAAAGAAAAGGAGGCCTTGCCACAGAGAAAAAACTATCTTAGATAAATTCTGACACCTAAAGGACCATATTCCAAAATGGAGGGTGGCCTACTATAGCTTCTGTATTATATTTCTATTTTTCAGGGCATTTCTGTAATTCAGGACATTCCCTGAAGTCACAGCATACCGTATTGCCTGCCTTAGGGTCTCTCTCATATATTTATTTTGCCTCTTAACAGCTTGAAGGGCCATAGAATCAGAACTCCAGGTTCCAGTCATGAAGGCACATGTTTGGACTTCTCTGCAAGTGGAGAAAAAGAGCAAATGTGGGGGAATGGGGCCCAGCAAGCTGGAAAGAAGTGTTTTGATTGAGAGGAAACAGAATGGATTGGTCCTGGAAGAAGGCAATTCTATAATTTCAATCACTACCTAACCTCTGAAATATGAAGAGAAATAACTTGAAAAGAGTGAAAATCAAGCAAAACTGGTGTCTCTGATGAGAAGCTGGACTCGGGGCATAGATATTTCAACTTCCAGGAACTCTTCTTCCTTCTCATCTCTCTTTGTTTCCTTTTCCCTCACCCTATCATCATTATTTTATCTACTTGACATCGGTTATAACTGACATTTGAAGACAGCCTTGAAGAGGGGAAGTTAAAAATACACAGAGGAGAACAGCATTATGACCCAGTCTGCTTTAGTGATGGGAAAGTTCTCAGGATAGCTGGACTGCTGGGTTGGTGCTTTTTATTCTTTTATCTATTCTTTAAAACTTTTAAAAATTGTGGTTTAACTTGCATAGTAAAGTGAACAAATATTCAGCATACAACTGAATGAATTTTTAACATACATATCCACACATACACTCTTGTACCACCTTCCAGATCAAGATACAGAGCATTTCCAATAACTCAAAAGGCTGCTGCATGCCTATTCCCAGGCAGTATCCACAAAGGGAGCCACTGCTGACCTGTGGTGCCACTGAGTGTTTTTGCCTATTCTTGAACTTTGTAAACAAATGAAATTATACAGTATATACTATTTTATGTCTGGCTTCTTTCACTCAATATTATGTCTGTTAAATTCTACATTGTTACATATACAAGAACTTATTCTTTTTCATTGCTGTGTATTATTTCAGCACATGACTATAGTATAATTTCTATTTAACCATTCTACTGCCATTAGACACTTGGGTTGTCTCCTGTTTTTTGCTATTATGAATAAAGTTGCTATGAACATTCCTTGTAAAAAATAGCTTATTGAGTTATAATTCACATACCATATACTTCACCCAGTCCAATGGCTTTTACTATATTTACAAAGTTGTGCATACATCACCACAATTGATTTAGAACATTTTAATTGCCCCGAAAAGAAACCCTGACCTGTTAGCCATCACCCTCAATCACTCTATTCTCCCAGTCCTAGGGAACCACTAATCGTTTTTTTGTCTATAGATTTGCCTCTTTTGAACATTTCATGCAAATGAAATCACACAATATGTGGTCCATTGTGGCTAGTTTCTTTCCCTTTGTGTGTTTTCAAGTTTCATCCATGTTGCAACATATATCAATACTTCATTTCTTTTAATTGCCAAAAAATATTCCATTGTATGAACATACCACCTTTTATTTATCCATTCACCAGTTGGTGGGCATTTGGTGTGTTTCCATCTTTTGACTGTTACGAATATACTGCTATGAATATTTGTGTACAAGTTTCTATATGGGCAGTGGACATACATGTTCATTTCTTTTCAGTATATACTAGGAGTGGAAATGCTGGGTCATATGGTAACTGTTTAACTGTTTAAAGAATTACCAAACTGTTTTCCAAAGCATCTGTACCATTTTACATTCTTACCAGCCGTGTATGAGGATTCCAATTTCTCCACATCTTCACCAACTCTTGTTATTATTTGTCTTTTCATGGGTGTGAACTGCTGTCTCATTCTGGTTTTAATCAGGGTGTTTCCCTGATGGTTAATAATGTTGAGCAGCTTTTCAAATGCTGATTGGTCACTTGTATATCTCCTTTGGATAAATGTCTATTCAGATTCTGCCTATTTTAAGAAAATTGTTTGTCCTTTTATCATTAAAGATTTTCTTTTCACTTTTTTGATGGTGTCCACTGAAGCACAAAAGTTTTTAAATTTAGTGGTGCCAACCTTGTTATTTTTTTCCTTTGTTGTTTATGCTTTTGGTGTCATAGCCAATAAACCAAAGTCACAAAAACCTATGTCTATGTTTTATGTTTGGAGTTTTATAGTTTTAGCTCTTACATTGACATCTTTGATCCATTTTTTAGTTAAATTTTGTATATGTTATGAGATAGGGGCAGACTTCATTCTTTTCCATGTGGATATCAACTTGCCCCAGCATTGTTTATCAAAGACTATTATTTTTCCATTTAATTTTTTTTTGGCATCCCTGTCAAAAATCAATTGACCATAATTTTGAGCGTTTATTTCTCAACTCTCAAGTCTATGTCATTTATCTAATAGGTCTATTAGATCATACTCTCTTTTGAAATCAAGCAGTTTGAGTTGTTACAACTTTGTTGTTTTTTAAGATTTTTTTTGCTATTCTGGGTCCCTTGCAATTCCATAAGGATTTTTCAGTTTCTGCAAAGAAGTCACCTAGTATTTTAATAGTGATTACATTGAATCTGTAGATCAATTTGGGGGCACATTGCCATTTTAACAGTACTAAGCCTTATTATCCATGAAAAAGGGATGTCTTCTGATTTATAGTTTCTTAAAAATATCTTTCAACAGAATTTTACAACAAACAAAACAAAAAGGCAATGTACAGTATGAGAGAATATATTTGTAAATGATTTACCTGATAAGGGGTTAACATTCAAAATACATCAAGAATTCATATATCTCAACACCAAAAAAACATACCAAAACCAAATAACCCAATTAAAAAATGGGCAGAGGACCTGAACAGACATTTTTCCAAAGAAGTACAAATGACCAACAAGAACATGAAAGGATACTCCACATGACTAATCATCAGGGAAATGCAAATCAAAACCTCAATGAGATATCACCTCACATCAGTTAGAATGGCCACCATCCAAAAGACTAGAAATAACAAGTGTTGGTGAGGATGTGGAGAGAAAGGAATCCTTTCTGTTAGTGGGTTGCAGCCACTGTGGAAAGCAGTATGGAGGTTCCTCAAAAAACTAAAAATAGGAATACCATATGACCCAGTAATTCTGCTTCTAAGAATTAACCTGAAGAAAACAAAATCCCCAATTTGAAGAGATATATGCACCCCTGTATTTATTGCTGCATTATTTAGAATAGCCTAGATATGGAAGCAACCAAAGAGTCTATCAATAGATGAATGGATAAAGAAGATGTACATATACACAATGGAATATTAGTCAGCCAAAGGAAAGAAAGATATTCTGCCATTTGTGACAACACTGATGGACCTAGAGGGTATTATGCTCGGTGAAATAAGCCAGGCAGAGAAAGACAAATGTCATATGATTTCACTTATTTGTGGAACCTAAAAACAAAACAAAACAAAACAAAATGAACAAAACAGCAGTAAACTCACTGACACTGAGATGGATTGGTGGTTACTATAGGGGAGGGGTTGTGATGTAGGTGGGAAAGGTGAAGGGGATAAAGGGGCACAAAAAGCTCAATTATAATATACATAGATCATAGGGATGGGAGTGCAGCATGGAGCATATAGTCAATAGTCCTATAACATCTTTCTATGTTGATAGATAGTAACTGCACTAGTTGGGGTGAGGATTTAATAATGCATATTACTGCTGAACCACTGTGTTGTATGCCTGAAACCAATATAATATTGTGTATCAACCATACTTGATACACAATGCACTTAAAAAATCAATAGCAAAATATTTTTTAAAAACCAGTGTTTTGTAGTTTTCAGAGTGTAAGTTTTACATTTTTGTTAAACGTATTCCTAAGCATTTCATTCTTTTTGATGATATTGTAAATTAAATTAATTTCACTTTCTGTTTGTTCACTGAAACTGTATAGAACTACAATTGTATACTTTTAATAATGTATATAACTGTCAATCACTATTATATACTTAAAACCAATGTAATATTGCATATCAACTATATCTCAATTTTAAAATATTCAAAAATTTTTTGTATACTGATTTTTACATCCTGCAATCTTACTGAACTCATTTATTAGTTCTACTACTTTTTTAGTGGGGTCCTTTGGATTTTCCACATAAAGGATCATGGCATTTGCAAATAGAGATAATTCTTTCAATTGGTATGCCTTTTCATTTACTTCATTTACTACTTTGGCCAGAGCAGTCAGTGTAATGTTGAATAAACGTGGCAAGAATGGCCATTTTTGTCCTGTTTCTGATCTTAGAAAAAAGGTGTTCAGGCTTTCACTATTAAGGCAATTAGTTTTGAACTTTCTATAGATACCCTTTATCAGATTGAGGAGTTCATTCTTATTCCTAGTTTGTTGAGTGTTTCTATCATGAAGGGCTGTTGAAATTATGAACATTCTTGTACATTACTTTTGCTGAACATGGTACACATTAAGCACTCATATCTGTTGTGTGTATAGCAATAAATAGAAATACCTAATCATGGGGTATGCATACTTTTAGCTTTACTAAACACTGTCAAACAGTTTTCCAAACTGCTTCTTGTAATTATCACTCCCACCAATGTCATATGAAGATTTCAACTGCTTTTTGAAGTGGTGTTTTATTAACCATGAGCCAAGAGAACTGCTTCCTCATCTTTGCCATGAAAAATAGAAATAGCTGCCTTCTGGTCTCCTTGCAGGCCCAGCACTATGGCTGTAGGTAACAGTTGCCAGACTGACAATTGTAGGATTTGCCTGATTTACCACTCTCACTTTGGCTTCAGTGGGAATGTAGTTTGCAGAGTGCTAGTGGACAGTTTTAATATTTGCCAACACAAAATGTGAAAAATAAGTTATTTTTATTTACTGTTTCTTTTACTATTAATAATATTGAAACAAAGTTTCATAGCTTTTCTGGTCATTTATATTGTGTGATTTTTCTGTTTAGGTCCTTTAACCTTAAAAATTTTTTAAATTAGTTTTAAGCCCTCTTTATCAATAGACATTGTCCCATTATCTATAATATTTTCATATTTTTAAACACTTTTCTAGAATCACTGTTTATCTTAGTGGGTTTCTCATTTTTAATGGGTGTAGATCTGCCAGCTGTTTTCTTATGGTTTTAGGCATTGGTGCCATGTTAAGAAAGGCCTTCCTCATCTAGGGGTATACAAATATTCCATATTTTTCCTAGTATTCTTCTGTGTATTGACAAAAGTTCTAGAGACCAAGATATCTCTGAAATAAAAGGGTTTATTGCATTTAAAGCATTTGTAGATGCTTCCCAGATAAAGGACTGAGCCCTGGGGCAGGAAATTTCTGTTTCACAACAGCAAGGCCAGTTCACAGAAATAAACTGTCCAACAGATGCAAGAAACAGGACATTTATAAAGGGTCTCAAGGAAAGAAAGTTCTTTTAAATTCACATTGGCTACAGATAGGGAAGGAGGGCTAACACAAAGTGGGAAAGTCAGGGAATGGGTAGTTAATCCATAGAGAAGGCTCATGGATTGGTTGTTGATGATGGTCAAGCACTGTTCATGCACAAGAGGGATGCAGTGGATCTGGGGACCTTCTAGATAATTATTGAAATGACTTCATCCAGGAATGTGGAGTTTCTCGTTAGCTGTGGCCCATGGCTATTAAGTGATGACCTTCCCTTGTCTCTTCACCCCCATTCTCCAGCCCTTATGTCACTTAATTTTAGGGCACCTCAGAAATTTTCCTTATCAGTGTTTTTAAACATTTATTCTTTAATGTAATTGACATTTATTTTCATGCATGATATGAAGTAGCGATTTAGCTTTATATGTCTTCTTTGTGTGTGCTTTAGGTTATTTATTTATTTATTTATTTTGGTATCGTTAATATACAATCACATGAGCAACACTGTGGTTACTAGATTCCCCCTATTATCAAGTCCCCACACATACCCCATTACAGTCACTGTCCATCAGGGTAGTAAGATGCTATAGAGTCACTACTTGTCTTCTCTGTGCTATACTGCCTTCCCTGTGTGCCCCCACCCCCTACATTATGTGTGCTAATCATAATGCCCCTTATTCCCCTTCTCCCCCCATTCCCACCCACCCTCCCAGTACCTTTCCCTTTGGCAACTGTTAGTCTGTTCTTGGGGTCTGTGAGTCTGCTGCTGTTTTGTTCCTTGAGTTTTTACTTTGTTCTTATGCTCCACAGATGAGTGAAATCATTTGGTACTTGTCTTTCTCTGCCTGGCTTATTTCACTGAGCATAATACCCTCTAGCTCCATCCATGTTGTTGCAAATGGTAGGATTTGTCTTCTTTTTATTGCTGAATAATATTCCATTGTGTATATGTACCACATCTTGTTTATTCATTCATCTACTGATGGATACTTAGGTTGCTTCTATTTCTTGGCTATTGTAAATGGTGCTGCGATAAACATAGGGTGCATATGTCTTTTTCAAACTGGGCTCCTGCATTCTTAGGGTAAATTCCTAGGAGTGAAATTTCCAGGTCAAATGGTATTTCTATTTTTAGTTTTTTGAGGAACCTCCATACTGCTTTCCGCAATGGTTGAACTAGCTTACATTCCCACCAGCAGTGTAGGAGGGCTCCCCTTTCTCTGCACCCTTGCCAGCTTTTGTTGTTCCTAGTCTTTTCTATGTTGGCCATCCTTACTGGTGTGAGGTGATATCTCATTGTGGTTTTAATTTGCATTTCCCTAATAATTAGTGATGTGGAGAATCTTGCTTTATATGTCTTTAAGTGAAGTATAAAATAAAATACAATTTGACAATGGAAAGAATGTATAACAATCTGTGACTACATCAACTTTCCAAGGGCTATGTTACTCTCTTCTCTCATTAATTATAAGAGAACATTGCTACAGATTTGGAAGGAGGTTTATTTTTCTCTGATTAAAGTGGTAATACTTGTTCATTGTAGGAAATTGGGAACCACTGACACATTTAAAACCTAAAGTCAAATGGGGAAATTACATTTGCCTTCACTCTAGCCTACTCTCAGGCCTGGCTCTGCCCCATGCCTGTGTATTACACACACACTATAGTTTTTCCTGACCCCAACCTCTCTTCTCCCCTGTTACCTGGTGAATTGCTAACCACAGGGGCTCCTGACTACCTCAATTTAAATTCCTGAGAATGTAAGGAATTTTAGTTAACAAAAGAATCATGAAGTTACAGGGGACCTTGATGAATGCTTTTCCTCTCATCCTTTGGCCTTGCATAAGAATGCAGCAATAACATTTCAGAAAAATTCTATTCCAGAGAATTACACCACCTCCCTCCAGAACCATTCACTTGCTAAATCTGGAAACAGAACTTCCTTATAAACACTCATCCCAAACCTCTTTGATGAAATTTAAGCTCATCCTTTCTTGTCCCTTTCTCAGATCTAAGAGGCAGCAGCAGTATATTCCTGCATACACTTCAAACTTTGGCCGTTTTTAGGGAGTCAGAGGCACAGTCTGCTCCTCTCTCCTGGGCAGCAGTGGTGTCCCTGGATTGACAAGGATTTTTTGGTTTTTAAGTTTGTCTCTCTTTTTCCATTGAGATTGAGTTGTTTGGTTTAGCATTTACCAAGGCAGACTGAATCAGAATACCTAAATTATATTTTTGGGTGACCTAAGGCAGGTTAGCCACTTTTTCTGGGCTTTAGTTTTTTTCTCAGCAAAAAGAAAAGCATAATTTCATGAAGAGCCTCTGCCCAATAGGACTGCTTTGGGATCCAAGTATAAAGAAAAAGTATAAGGTTCTTATACAGCACTTTGCCCTTCGGATTCTTTCTATTATTTTTTGCAGTTCTTTTTTGTGGATAAAATGAGAGTTGCTGTGACCAGGATTCTCACCTGGCTGTGGTTGACTAGCTCACTGCACACCTGTGGGCACTACATGGCTGTTGACTCTATAAAAAGAGCTCCGCCCAGTGCTCTGGGCACAACATGGTGGCAGGGCTGCAAGGCTGGAGGAGAGCAGAACAGAGGCTGGAGTGGTGGCAGCACCGAGGACAGAGGCCCAGAGGATGGCTGTGCAGACAGAGGGGCCCAGAGGCAGAGACTGGCTTGCTGCATGGACTCGCTCTTAGTAACGGGATTCTAATGATTGACCTGCCACCATGGAAATAAAGTTGGGTATAACCCTTTCACCTGAAGAACATTCTACTGTCATTTCTTTGGTAACACTGAATCCATAGTGAACTTATCCAGGGATGAAACCCATTGGCAAGACAATTGGCATAGTTGGCAGGATTCACTGGTGACCGAGGGAAAAGAACAGATTGCCCTCATGGAAGGAATGTTTCAGCAGTCTGCACCTATGGACAGGGAGATATTCCAGTGTCCCCTGTGGACATGTACTGTGAAGGGGTGGAGAACTGGGGTCCACCCCAAGAAAAAGCTGACTGAAATGGCATCACTAGGAAGTGCTGTGGCCTGAGAGGAAGCAGCACGAGAAGGAGCAGCAGCCTGAGAAGGAGAAGTGTGGGAGTGCAGGGGGCCAGGTGCCACGGGGCAGGTGAAGGAAGAGCCCCGAGAGGGAGCGGCATGAGAAGCAGCAGCATGCAGGCTGCCAGGTGGGGCAAGAGAAGGATGGGGTGGAGCTGTCAGCCCCAGAAATGGAGGAGCGGAAGTTTGACAAGCAGGTGGGGGTGGAGGCCCTGCCAGCGCTGGAGGCATCGCCCCTCCTAGTTGAGACCCCACCTGGTTGAAAGCTGGTAGAAAGCCAGAAGGACTCGGCAACTGTGGGTTCTTTCAGGGGAGGTGCAGCCCCCTCCTCAGGTTGTCAAGCATTCTATGCTCTGCTTCTGTCCTCAGGCTCAAGCACAAAAGGAAATACAGTCTGCTTTTTGAAGGGAGAATTTGAAGGGCTCCGTGAAGATCACGAGGACCCAGATGTGGGTTGGTTTGAAAAGGCAGGAACAGACAGAAAGAAATTGTACTGGACCTGTGGCAATTGAGACCGGAGCAGTGGTTCTGGCTGCTGAGGATGAAGCAGAAGGCAGAGATAAAGCAACAAGATCAGCCTGTGTGTCTGCAAGACTTTCTGGAGGGGCTGAAGAAGGTGAGTATTGTAAAGCGCACCCATGGTCCCTTTGGTTAACTCCTTTGAGTAGAACTGGTTTGAATACAGCCAGGATACAATGGATCTCCTCAGGTTTGGGGGTTATTATAATTTGTTCTAAATTTTTGTTATTTGTATATTGTCATAGCCTCTGTTGTTATTATGGAATTTGGTTACAATGCTCCAGCTTTCTCACACAGGGACCATTGCAGAGGATTGAGGGCACATAGACTGAGAGGAGAGAATCCTGGAGGGGTGGAGTGTGGATAAAATGAAAGGTCCGGTGGCCAGGATTCTCACCTGGCCCTGGTCAGCTAGCTCACTACACACGTGTGGGCAATACGTTGCTATTGACTCTATATAAAGAGCTCCACCCAGTGCTCTGGGTGACATGGTGGCATAGCTGCAAGGCTGCAGGAGAGCAGAGCAGAGGCTGGAGTGGTGGTAGCGCTGAGGACAGAGACTGGGATGGCTGTGTGTGCAGGGAGGCCCAGAGGACAGCTGTGCAGGCAGAGAGGCCCAGAGGCAGAGACTGCTTGCTGCATAGACTCGCTCCAAATAATGGGATTCTAATGATTGACCTGCCACTATAGAAATAAAGTTGGGTATAACCCTTTCACCCCAAGAACGTTCTACTGTCATTTCTTTGGTCACATTGAATCCATAGTTAATTTGCTTGGGGCTGAAACCCACTGGCAAGACACCTCCATGGTATCAAGTAAAGCATCTGAGGGACTCACATGAGTATATTTGCATATATTTCACATTTACTTTTGTATGATGCATAATCTCAGAGATGGTTAAGAATTTGTTAATATTAATCCAGGTGTTTCATTTCTCCCAGTTCTATCCATTTTTATTCACCATCCCCCACTGTGAACCGTAATGAGGAATATTATAAAATTTTCAATTGAAAAATTTAAGAAGACTTACCTTTCAAAAGGAAGAATATTCTTGCATATTTTTCTTTTCTATGTCCCTTTCAGATCCCATCAATCTTCAGTCATAGTAGTATTTCTTTTATGCACTTTGATCACCTGTGAAGATGTGGCTTATTTTTTGTCTCCCCAAAGAAGGGCCCTTTGTCTCTGTCTGCTCCACTGATGCTTTAATCTGGGATTTTCCAAGAGCTGAAACTGAAAAACATTATTGATTTGTGAGTTTGCTGCTTGAATGACTGTAAATTGTGACAAATTAACTCTTCTTTGGTGTCCACACCTGTGAACATGTTATTTAGAGCAAAAGAGAAGTCCTGAACGAGTACTACTGTATTTCATCACATACAAGATGCCACTGTTTGTAGGAAGGACCACTATTTTATGTATTATGAAATGAAAGAGAATGCTGCCAATTAAACTATGACACAGTGTCTCAGCTGAAGTCCTTGTTCAATAAATGGTTACACAAATCTCTCATTACTTTGACAAGTCTTTCATTTATTCTGAGAGATTTGTCAAGATCCCCAAATTCACTGAGGTGCATTTCTTGGCAGTGATATACCTGTGCTTCTCAAACTTGACTGAATCACCTGGAGTGTTATTAAAATGCACATTCTGGTTCAGTAGGTCTGGGGTGGGGCAGAAATACTATATTTCTAATAAGCTCCCAGATGTTGCTGCTGGTTACACCAACTATGGAGTAGCATGGTGACAGGCAATCTTTACATGGATCTCCTTCACAAAATGCAACACCTCTTCATGTACTTGTGGATATTTTCCTTTCTTAAGTCTCCTAAAGCACTTGCTTAGGGCTTTGCAAGAAAATATAGAGCTGCAATAATTCCTCCAATGACAAATATTTGCTTTATAAATGTCAAACTTGAGACCTGCACCTTTGCAACTAGGACTTTCTTTGTATACAATAATTTTTTATTTCAATACTGAATTGTAGTGTGAATATTTTGAAGACATTTTAAAGGGCAATAAAGCTTAACATCCAGTAGAACAATGCACACAACTCAATAGGAGTGAAAACAATATGGACAGCCATGACCAAGTTTATGAATGCACAATGACAACTACATCACAGTGGCCACCTGTACAGCAGTGAACACAAGATGCCATTAGATTGTATAACTCATTCTGATTTCTCTGCATAATAAACTATGAAAGAAGTAGAATATATGAAAAATATAATGACAGCATATTAAAAATATAAGAATCCTAGGAGTGCAAAGAAAGACATTGGAAATGAAACTATATAAAGTACCTAGCACTTATTTGTTCATTCATGATACATTTATTGAGAATTTTCTATAGGATAAGGCACTGTGCTTTGTGTAAATTGCAGTGAACAAGCAGATCCATAGTTCTGCCCTCATGTAGCTTACAGTTAAGCTGGGAGACTGACATTAAAGAACTACAATCAATCCTCAGAAATATAGTCAATCCTATGGATTCTATATTTGCATATTAGGCCATGTACTAGTCTGCTAGGGTCATGTGAATAAAATAAAGGTTTCTGTGGCCAGGATTCTTACCTGGCCCTGGTTGGCTAGCTCAATACGCATGTGTGGGCAATACATTGTTATTGACTCTATGTAAAGAGCCCTGCCCAGTGCTTTGGGCGATGTGGTGGCACAGCTGCAAGGCTGCAGGAGAGCAGAGACTGGTGGTGGCAGTGCCGAGGGCAGAGACTGAGACAGCTGCGGGGCAGAGAGGCCCAGAGGCAGAGACCGGTTTGCTGCATGCAGACTAGCTCTGAGTGGATGAGATTTTAGTTACTGACCTGCTACCATGGAAATAAAGTTGGGTATAACCCTTTCACTCCAAGAACGTTCTACTGTCATTTCTTTGGTCACATTGAATCCATAGTGAACTTGCCCAGGGCTGAAACCCATTGGCAAGAAAAGCCATAACAAAATACCACAGACTGTGTGGCTTAAACATAGCAATTTATTTTCTCACAGTTCTGGAGGCTAGAAGTCCCAGTTCAAAGTGCTGGACATTTCAGTTTCTGGCAAAACTTCTCTTTCCTGCTTACAGATGACTGATTTCTCACTGTGTCCTCACACGACCTTTTCTCTGTGCACCTGTAAAGAGAAAGAGAGAGAGCTCTGGTGTCTCTTCCTTTCTTATAAAGACCCCAGTCCTATTGGGTTGGGGCCTCATCCTATGACCTTATTTAACCGTAATTACCTCCTAAACACACTATCTCCAAATACAGTCACATTGAGGGTTTAGATGTCAACATGTGAATTTGGGGAGGTCTCAGTTCAGTCCATAACAATCTGTTTGCTGAAATTTATGTGTAACCCCAAAATCAATACTTGCAGTGTTTTCATGGACATTCATAGACCTACACAGAGCATCAAAAAATTTGTGCTGCCTGATGCTTGCCTTCCCAGTTGAAGTCAACAGAATGACTGTTCTGCCTTCTTGCTTCAGCTTTCATACTGTCATCAATTTTGTGCCACTTTTTTTTTTCATTCTTGGGCTTTTTGTGGATAATTTTGCTGCTTAAAATCGAGTACAAGCACAGTGCAGAAGTGCTCTCTAGTGTCCTAAGTGCAAGGCTGTGATGTGCCTTGTGGAGAAAAATGTGTGTGTTATATAAGCTTTATTCAGGCATGAGTTGTCCATGGGTTCAATGTTAATGAATCAACAATATTTATTAAATAAAATGTCTTCAAAGAAAACACACATAAAGCAATGTTATATATTGATCAGTTGATGAAAATGTGCCAGAGGCTTGCAGGAACCCCACTCTGTATTTTCCCCAGAAGCAGTGATTCAGTATTCGCTAATTCAGAATTCATGGCAACTTACAGACTCTAACTACCAGGAATAACAAGAATCAATTGCAATTATACAATTAACTACTAAATTGTAATTGCAATATGAAAGAATATTACAAGTTTCTATGAGAAAGTTCTATAGATCCTTATAAAAGTATGCAGGCCTATGTTTAATATAGTATTCATTTAACCTATTTATATAGTGAAAAAAAATACTGTATATCAGACAAAAAAGAATGAAGGGATGAGGGGAGAAATTGGCATTGGATTTTCATTATGGAATTTGTGTTCACTGCATTCAAAATGTGATGGTCTTAAGGATGCCCACTCTCCCCACTTTTATTCAACATAGCATTGGAGGTCCTAGCCATGGCAATCAGACAACACAAAGAGATAAAAGGCATCCAAATTGGTAAGGAAGAAGTTAAACTGTCACTATTTGCAGATGATATGATATTATACATCTAAAGAAGTCACCAAAAAATCTACTAGAACTAATAACTGAATACAGCTGAGTTGCAGGATAAAATTAATACACAGAAATCTGTTGCATTCCTACATACTAATGATGAACTAGCAGAAAGAGAAATCAGGGAAATAACTACATTTACAATTGGATCAAAAAGAATAAAATACCTAGGAATAAATATAACCAAGGAGGTGAAAGACCTATACTCTGAAAACTACAAGACACTCATGAGAGAAATTAAAGAAAACACCAATAAATGGAAATTTATCCTGTGGTCATGCATAGGAAGAATTAATGTTGTCAAAATGGCCAACCTGCCCAAAGCAATCCCTATCAAAATATCAATAGCATTCTTCAATGAACTAGAACGAATAGTTCTAAAATTCATATACAACCACAAAAGACCCCAAATAGCCAAAGCAATCCTGAGAAAGAAGAACAAAGCTGGGGGGATTATGCCCCTGACTTCAAGCTCTGTTACAAAGCCACAGTCATCAAAACAATTTGGTATTGGCACAAGAACAGACCCATAGATCAATGGAGTAGAATAGAGAGCGCACATGTATGGCCAATTAATATATGATAAAAGAGCCATGAATATATAATGGGGAAAAGACAGTCTCTTCAATAACTGGTGCTAGGGAAACTGGAGAGCTACATGCAAGAGAATGAAACTGAACTGACTACTGTCTAACTTCATACACAAAAGTAAACTCAAAATGGATCAAAGACCTAAATATAAGACATGAAATCATAAGAGCTCTTAGAAGAAAACATAGGCAAAAATCTCTTAAACATAAGTATGAGCCATTTTTCCTGGGCACATCTCCTCAGGCAAGGGAAACAAAAAATGAACAAGTGGGACTATATTAAACTGAAAAGCTTCTGTACAGCAAAGGACACCATCAGTAGAACCAAAAGGCATCCTTCAGTATGGGAGAATATATTTGTAGATGACTCACCTGATAAGGGGTTAACATCCAAAATATATAAAGAACTCATGTACCTCAACACCAAAAAAACAAATAACCTGATTAAAAATGGGTGGAGGACCTGAACAGACATTTCTCCAAAAAAGAAATTCAGATGGCCAACAGGCACATGAAAAGATGCTACACATTATTAATCATCAGGGAAATGCAAATCAAAGCCACAGTGAGATACCACCTCACACCAGTCATAATGGCCACCATCCAAAAGACAAGAAATAACAAGTGTTGATGAGGATGTGGAGAAATGGGAACCCTCCTATACTGTTGGGAATGTCAATTGGTGCAGCCACTGTGGAAAGCCGTATGGAGGTTCCTCCAAAAACTTAAAATAGAAACAGTATTTTAAAATATTTAAAATATTTTAAAAGTATTTAAAACAGTAAAATAGAAACAATACAACCCAGTAATTTCACTTCTAGGAATTTACCCAAAGAAAACAAAATCCCTGATCTGAAAAGACATATGCACCCCTATGTTTATTGCTGCATTATTTACAATAGCCAATATATGGAAGCAACCTAAGTACCTATCAACAGATGAATGCATAAAGAAGATGTGGTACATATACACAATGCTATTCAGCCCTAAAAAGGAAAGAAATCCTGCTATTTGCAACAACATGAATAGATCTAGAGGGTATTGGATTCAGTGAAATAAACCAGGTGGAGAAAGACAAATACAATACGATTTCACTTATTTGTGGAATATAAAAACAAGGCAAAACAGAATGAACAAAATAGCAGTAGACTTATAGACACTGAGAAGTGACTGGTGGTTACCATGGGGAAAGGTTTGGGTGGGTGAGTGGGGAAGGTGAGGGGGTTAAAGGGGCACAAAAATTCTTAAAAATCATATAAGTAGGTCATGGGGGTGGTGGTACAGCATGGATAATATTGTCAGTGATTCTGTAATGTCTTCCTATGTTGACAGATAGTAACTGCAGTAGAAGGAGTTAGGATTTAATAATATGGGAAACTGTTGAACCACTGTATTGTATACTTGAAACTACTATAAGGTTGTATACAATTTTAAAAATATGATGGCCCGATAATATTTCTTTGTTCATTCCTTTGTGTTTTTAACAAAATAAGGGTCATATAATAGTAGGACTGTCAATGCTGTGTGCTTTTCAGGTATGAATTTTGAATCTACATCAAAAGCTATAACTGCATCCAAAGTCACACCTTATACATGGTTTGGGAGAATATCAGGTTCTGGTAGAAAGTAATCCCAGAATTAAATTAGAAAATTTTCACACCTTCTTCATTCTTGGTTCCTAAAGAAGGAAATTAATTTTGGAAAGAAAGGCATAGACAAGTCTTTCTTAATTTTCATAATCATTACTTTTTTCCAGTTTAAAAACATTTTCTAACTAAGAATTTATATCTTATTATCTTAAGAGAGGAATTATTTTTTCCAGTCCCCTTAATGTCTCGTGTTCTAATATCCAACCACCAGGTGGAGACCAAACAAAACTGATAAAAGTATTCCCTCAGTCTTCTGCTCTACACTGAATTTGAGCAATTCCTTAATCTGAATCAGAGGCACAGATAATTTTTTCCTCTTGTGAGTGAGACAGTGATCTCTTAGGAAATAAAACCTTACACATCAAAGACCACATGCAAATTCAAGACAACACAATTTTTCAGAGAGAAAATTCATGTGTTCAAATTAATGAATTTTGAAATAAAATTGGGAAACGTGCAATGTGCAATTTAAATAAGTCTATTTTCAGGCAACTGTTAGAGGATGAGTGAGATGAAGTAGAGAAAAACAGCAGCAAAAAAAAAAAAAAAAAAAAGAGGAAACAAGCAAGCAGACACAGACAGGCCTACGCAGAGCGAAACACCGAGTGGTTGAAGGCTGAGCTGGAACAGGAGCATGAGCTGAGTCTCTGGTTGTCTGTGCTGAAGCCAGAACCTTTTTGATCCTTCTTCTTGTCCCCAGGCATGGAGGGTGTCCAGCTCAGCAATGCCACAGAGCTCTTGCAAAGGCGGATTAACCTCTGAGCATCCCCTTTCTGAACTGGGAATTGGGTCTGCCTTTATTTGCAAACTTCAAAGTTTAATTTTAAAATGAAGATTTCTTTTTCTATCAAACCTGAAAGATTTTTCCACTCCATGTAAATAAATCACTTGAATTTTTTTAAGTTCCCTTTTTGTAACTTAGAAGTGTGGTCTTTTGGGGGAGGGGGAGATATTTAATACAAGCAGTCAGGTAGCCTAATGTCTACTTTTGTCTTTAAGAGTTTCTCATTCCATCATATTTGGAAGTTACAATAATTTAAGTGGCCATATAACTGTTCTGAACCTTATTGTCAATCAAACCTATTTTCTATGCGTGTTTGTGAGAGTCATAGTGGGTCACATGCATGTTGCCTAATGAGAGCCTTGGGAAGATGTTCTGTGATAGGAACAAAGACAAAATTTCCCTTCTGGGAACACAAGGTAACAGCAGACCCAGCTTCCTGCCTCTTAAGGGATCCAAAAGTTTCAGTCACTACAGCTCACCACAAAGAGGGGGAAATGGCCCGGTGTCTGTAGCTTACTTCTCCTTATTTACCAGGAACTTGAATGCAATGAAATGAGGAGCCAGCTCCCAGGTACAGGCAGAGCTTCTCCATAAGGGTCTCACTGTTCAGATGAAATATCTAGCCCACTGTCTGGCACAGTTGTTACTGTAACTAGTAAGTAATGGGGATTTTGGAACCAGCCTCATTGTTTTAGAAAAGGCTGTCTCATGGGTATTGTGAATCACCATCCTTTATCATATATGAAGCTTTTGTTAAATTACATCATATGACAGTTGGTAGCCTTTTGACAAACGTGCAATGGTGTTCACATTTCTTCCTGTATCACCTAAGATTAAAAAAAAATAGAGCAGAAAAGGAAGCTAACAGTCTTCTTTAACAAGTATCTACTTACTTCTTTAAGAGCTTTAAAACAACCCAAGTCACCTCACTGGATGCCAGCTGTGTGACGCTGGGCTGCTCGTTCCATGTGCCTGGGTGTCTGATCTAGATGTGGAGGTGGAGCCACACCCCTCGAGCCTGTACAAAGATGAAGAAATGTTAGAAACTTTATTTACCTTTTCTCCATCTGGAGTTTGAGGAAAAAATATTAAGCTTTACTAATATTTGATATCTGGATCAAGAGAGAACAAGTGTATAATTTATAAATGTACAAACATGGGGAGTACATGTTAAAAATGTTTTACTCTTAATGGCATATGATCAAAAAAGTGTGGAGATTACTGATCTACATCTTTTGAAGACTCAACTAGATTTAGTGTTTTTTCAAATTGCTGGTTGCAAGCTACTGTTGGGTCGTACAATCAATTTGGTGAAATTTTAAAGAATGAATAAAATAAAATATAAAATAGTGCATTGCTCATAGTAAGAATTAAGTATTGTTCTGTGCAATTTTTCAGATAAACACATGTGAGTACTGGGTTCCAATGTAAAATGTGTGTCCTGTGGTGGCTTACCGTTTAAAAAAATTGAAAGCAACTGGACTGGAGCAGTGGTTCTCAAAGTGGACCAGTAGCAGCATTTTATGGGAACTTATTAAAAGGAAAACCCTGCCATCCCATGCCAGACTTACTGTATCAGAAAGTGAGGGTGGAGCCTGGCCATTGAGATTTAACAAAATGTTGCAGGTGATTCTGAAGAATGCTAAAATTTAGAGCCACTGGCTTGGAAGAACTCAGGACTCAGCCAGTTGCAAAAGTTTAAGACTCTGTTAGATACTTGTTCAACTAAGGCAGTGTTTCTCTGACTTACCTGATCAGAAGAATGAGCTGGCTGACTTGAAAGTACCTCAGAGACCCTGAACAAGCAGGCCTGCCGTGGGGCCTTGGGATCTCCTTCTGAACCAATGGCTCTGGTGATTCTTGTGACCAGTAAGCTCTGGGAGACACTGTGAAAAAATGTGGAGATGAGAGAGAGTCTGTGGAATATAACTGTGTTACAGAACAGAAACTGTGTCATGTCAAACGCAGGGAAATAAGCAATTCAAACCAGAACCTAAAAAGCTAAGAATTGTGGAAACATTCCTGTCTTGCCAATGGGTTTCAGCCCCGGGCAAGTTCACTATGGATTCAATGTGACCAAAGAAATGATAGTAGAACATTCTTGGAGTGAAAGGGTTATACTCAACTTTATTCCCATGGTGGCAGGTCAATCACTAGAATCCCGTCCACTCAGAGTGAGTCTGCATGCAGCAAGCCGGTCTCTGCCTCTGGGCCTCTCTATCTGCACTGCCACCACTCCAGCCTCTGCTCTGCTCTCCTGCAGCCTTGCAGCCATGCCACTGTGTTGCCCAGAGCACTGGGCAGGGCTCTTTATATAGAGTTAATAATGACACATTGCCCACATGTGTGTAGTGAGCTAGCCAACCAGGGCCAGGTGAGAATCCTGGCCAAAGGACCCTTCATTTTATCCACAATTCCTAAACTGAATGGAATGACCCTTTTCTCATTTTGAATAAGCTGAGGCTGAGATTCTTTTCTGAAAAGTTTGCTTTGGAGTTTGCACAGCACTTCAGCCCTAGCACAGAAGTGCATGCTCAAAAGTGCTCACTGAATGAACCTCATATGCCTAATGTAGTCCGTAGGCAAGGGGCCCCAGTTCCTGGACTCAGAGAGTTTGGGCAGGTGTGGGAGATGTTCTCAAATTCCTTCATGGATGAACCAGGCAAATTTCAAATACATTTGTGAGCTAGAGACGACCCCACTTTCAAAAGTAACTTCACAATCAACTTAGTTTTGCTACTACTGAAACTACTGTCTGGTTGGTTGTAACTAAAAATGAAATCTTTGTGAATTAGAAAAACAGTGTCTTCACATTATAAACCTACTCAACAAAAATGTGTATAAAAATTTGAAAATCCTTTGACACCCCAATCCCATTCTCAGCTGTACACCCCCAAGTAATCACTGCTTGTTTGAAGGATATTTTCTGACTTTTTACTATACATATGTAAATGTAAAAACACTTTAAAAACAGAAGTATTATTGATGTCATTCTATAATTTTTCAGTAGACAGTAGTTCATGGATATGTTACTGTGTCATTGCATATCTAGACAATTCTATTGAACACCAGTAGATTTTTTTTTTTTGAGAGGGCATCTCTCATATTTATTGATCAAATGGTTGTTAACAACAATAAAATTCTGTATAGGGGACTCAATGCACAATCATTAATCCACCCCAAGCCTAATTCTCAACAGTCTCCAATCTTCTGAAGCATAACGAACAAGTTCTTACATGGTGAACAAGTTCTTACATAGCGAATAAGTTCTTACATGGGAACACCAGTAGATTTTAAATGTTTAATTTGACATTTACCAAACTTATTTGACCTTATAACATTTTAAAAATTAGGATGTATTTTGAACAAATATCCAAAAGAACTCAAGGCAGACAATATGTGCTTGGAATAAAGGAGACAGCTAAATAATGTGTCCTAAACAGATTAATGCTGTAAGAAATGATATCAATTTAATCGATAGCATTAAGAAATTTTTATAGTGGGAAGATTAATAATAAAAGTAAAACATAAAGTCATTGTATTTTACTAAGAACAAAGTGTTCTGAGATTAAGTGACATGTTTTCATTTTATGTTTTGTTATAAAATGTGACATAAAAACAAAACAAAATAAAGGTAGCATTTTGGGGTTATTTTATCACATAATTTAATAGCTGCAATACTGTTTTGAAATAGAAATCTTGTATATGATAAAGTATCAGATCTGTTGCTATATGTTGTCTCATAGCATAATGTAAAAGAATCTTCTCATTTTTTTATATAAGAACACTGCAACAAGGGAAAAAAACACATACACAGTACATTTTACAGTATTATGTATTCTTGATTTAGATGCTCTAAAAATCCTTAATTGTATGGTGTTTGATTGCTCTCTGCTGATTTTTCTAGAAATTCATGGGTACAATCATTCATTTTTATGTTGATGTGTTCAACCATTTTGCTCTTTTTATTTGCACAGCGCTTTTGAACAAGATGGTTTTTCATTGGAAACTATCTTCTTTCAGCCTTTGGCCCATATGAGAAAACCTTTATATTATAAGTGTTTAATAATACCATAAACATCAAATAGCTTCAAATGTGCATGGCAGTTTTGACATAAGACATCTGGCATGCAGTGGAGTAGTCTGCAAGCAGAGAAGGATGTGGACAGAGACAGGCAGAGGTATGAGCTTCCCAGGCACTTGCACATGAGCTATTTTTCTCCTGCAATATCCTAGTATTCTGGGGTAGGAAGCAACCTTAGTATTTGCTGTGCTTTAGGAGACAATTGTTATATCTAGCAAGGGAATATATAAATGCTAATAAGATGCTATAGATTTAAGTTTTTGGTCAATTTGTGCTGATACCAGAATCAAACTACCTGGGTATGGATTATTGAGCCCAGTACTCAGGACCAGGAGAGCATATTCTTCCACTGAGAAATCTGCTTTAATTCAATTAATACTGAGGGTGAGGAAGAGAGAAAATAACATTCCATCATGTTCAACGAGGCTTTATAACTTTCTCTTACAGTCTACAAAAGCAGTTTTCTACATGTTATTTCATTCAGCCCTTAGAAACAGGTATTACTGCCATTTTACAGATGAGGAAACTGACACTCAGAGTGGTGAAGTGATTTGTGCAAGTCCCTAGAATTCAAATTTGTATTTGTTTGTTATCAAAGCCTGTGCTTTATCCACCAAGGCAGGATTTTCTGTGCTTCAGTCATTTGCCTACCATTAAAATTTCTGTTGCATGTACTACTAAAATTGACTAATTTTAAACAATTTTTTACATAAGCATATTTTAAAAGGAAATTTTATATTAGTGATCTTCAAAGCAGGGAATGAAGACTTTACGAAGGGAACCAGGCAAGGATAGTTTTAAGGCAATTGATTTTCAAATCCATAACTTCCATAAAGTACTCTTAACTAACAAGTCTGCCTGAGAATGTGCTCTTTTCTTCTCCCCTCTCCCCATCCTGTTCTTACTATGTGGCTTTGCCCTGGGGGATAAAAATCTCTGGAGTTCAAACTAACAGAGAATTTGAAGTATAAGCTTAGCTACTGACTGGGTTATAAATCCTTCTGCAAGACAGGAGTGTCTCAATTTTTGATCTTGGCAAAATTGAAGAAGGACATAATTGATTTTTCAGCTTGTTGATCATAGAAAATGATATCTGACAAGAGATCACGTGTGGATTTTGAGAGAGAACTCAAATGAATTCAAAGATCAATGTTGCTATAACAAAATTCCCATTCCCATCTACTTCTATCAACAAAGCTTTTCAGTGCTGACATGTTTAGAAAGGAAAAATAGAAATGGAATTGATGCTAAATCTGTTTCATTTGACCAGTAATATTCATAATGGATATATCAATCAACTTAAATTATCAGCAATATTCATCTCATTAAGATAGGTGTTTCCAGTACTGCTTTTCTTTTTAAGTTTGAAATTTATTATGCTTTTTAATATATTTTGGTTTTTGATCAAATGTATGCTGATGTAATTATAATGATACAGTGATAACTAAACTGAGAAAGAAATGTAACACCTAGAACTTAATGGTCATGGGTAATAAAAATTGTCTTGTCTGTTCAGGCTGCTATAATAAAAATACCTAGACTAGATGATTTACAACAGCACAAATTTATTTCTCACAGTTCTGGAGGCTGGGAAATCCAATATCGAGGAGACTGCAGATTTGGAATCTCATGAAAACTTGTTTTCTATTTCATGGACAGCCATCTTTGTTGTGGAGGAAAAATTTTCTTCTATTCTTTGAGGTTCTTTTTTGCTGGTTTAAGAGTTAAATTGACATGTGACAGATTAACAAGAGAAAATCAAATGTAATTTTATATGTGAGAAACCCATATACATGAGAAGTGTGAAGACAGAGAGGTATGTAAATGAGGTATACGTGCCCTCTTGAGCTAAGAAATGGGATAGGAACGGGGGCTCCACAGGGGAGGAGGGCAATCCCCAGGGCAGTAAGAGCAGACGTGTGGTCATTAGATGTTTGCCCTGCCATACAGATGGGCCATTTAGATAAAATTAATTTTTTTTAATAACTCTCCTTTTGGGAAAAGACCCCAATTTAAATTTTCCTAGGTAGTTAAGGGAGGGGCAAAAGCTTCTCTGGAGTCTTCAGTGTCTCAGTTTTCTTCCTCAAACTAATCCACATGCTTAAGTGGCACATTTTGGGACAGCCTGCTCTTGTCCCTTACATCTTCTTGTGTCTGTTGGAAGGGGTGAGGGGGTCTCTCTGAAGTCTCTTTTATAAGGGCATTAATCCTATTCATGAGGGTTCCACTCTTATGACCTCATCACTTGCCAAAGGCATCATCCTTAATACCATCATATTTGGGAGTTAGGATTTCAACACATGAATTTGGGGGTGAGGGGGTACTCAAACATTCAGTCTATAGCCAAAGTGTATTATCATAAGCATATTTTTATTGCAGCAAGTAGAATAGGGTTATAAAGGCTTTCAGGATTAAGAATATATTACATAGGGTCAGGGCTCTTTACCACAATATATAATGGAGCAGCTAATTCTCTGTTTAGCAGTTTGGGGGAGGGCTTTCCTGTGTTCTGAAGGATACTTAGCAGCATTCCTGGCCTCTACCAACTAGATACCAGTAGCACCCCCCAAGTTATGACAACCACAAATGTGTCTAGATTTACCGAAATTCCCTTGTTGGGCAAAATTACTAGCAGTTGAGAACTGCTCCATTAGTTTATAATTTTGTGGCAAGTAAGACAGAAAATAGGAATTTAAGAGAAAAGGAACAATATGCAATTTCTGCCTGTTAAAGAAGAGCTTCTTTTTTAGTTCATTTTTAGTTGATAACGGATATCTAACCGATTTAGATCCTACTGCTCCAAGTCGCCATATACATGGACAACCAGTTTCCTTGCTGTTGTGGGTTGAATTGTGTCCCTTAAAAAGAATATATTGAAATTCTAACCCCTATAACTCCAGAATATGACATTATTTAGAAATAGGGTCATTACAAAGATAATCAAGTTAGAATGGGGTTATTGGGTTCTAATCCAGTCTGACTAGTGTCCTTATAAATAGGGGAACTAGAAAACAGACACAGACATACACAAAGGATGGCCATGTGATGATAGAGGTGGAAATGGGATGGATGGAGCTGCAAACCGAGAAGTGTCAAGGATTGCCTGTCACCACAAGAAGTTGGGAAGAGGTGAGAAAGGTTGCTACCTGGAGTCCCCAAGAGAATGTGGACCTGCCAACACTTTAGTTTGGACTTCTACTCTCTAAAACTGTAAGGCTATACATTTCTGTTGTTTTCCAGTTACCCAGTTTGTGTTTTTTTTGTTATGGTAGACTTTGTAAACTAATATACTTGCCATAAAAATAAAATCATAAAAATAAGACAATGCCCTTTAATGTTATTATAGTCCAGCAAGTTGCTTAGGAGTCTCCTGAAGACAGGCCTGAGTCTCACCATCTCTTTTATTAAAAGGGAAGAATAGCCAATGTTTGCCCACGTTCACAGCAGCATTATCTGCAGTAGACAGAAGGTGGAGCAATCCAAGTGTCAATCGAGGGATGAATAGATAAAATATGGTATGTACATACAATTGGATATTATTCATACTTAAAAAGGATGGACATTCTGAAACATGCTACAACATGGATGAACCTTGAGGACATCCTAGTAAGTGAAACAAGCCAGTCGCAAAAGGACTAATAGCATATGATTCCACTTGTATGAGGTACTTAGGGTAGTCAAATTCATAGAGACAGAAAGTAGAATGGTGGTCGTCAGGGGACGGGGAGGGAAGTATGCGCAGTTATCGTCCAAGGGGTACAGAGTTTCAGTTCTTCAGGATGGAAAGAGCTCTGTGGGTAGATGGCGGAGATGGTCAGCACAAAGATGTGAGTGCGCTTAATGACACTGACCTGTACACTTAAAAATGGTGAACATGGTAAATTTTATGTTGTGTATTTTACCACAGTTAAAGAGAAAAAGATGAGTTGTCAATGGTAAGAGAGATGTTAGAGGTATAATAAACCAAAGTTGAAGGGACCTAGGCATGCAAATTGGAAGTTAACTGAAATTTGAATAACTCCCTAGGTGAGTCAATACTATTTTTTGTGGGATAAATGTCTACACAACACCTAAAGTCATCCCACAGGGTGGGAAACTACCCTACATCATGTGATAACTTCTCATAAGAAGAGATGTAAGCCACACAGAGCCAGAGACAGGGTTTGGACCTAGGCCGTTTACTCTAAGTCTAGTATATTTTCCTTATAACACAAAATAAATTTATTTTGAAATAATCACACCGGCTGTTAGGTATTTGAGCAGAGAAGAAGCTGTGAGCCCTACTGCCCTCTGTTAGGTTGGTGGTTGGCAGTGAAGCATTCTGGGGTGAAGGATAGAAAAAGAAAGAACTCTTGGATGTTTGAGTTTCCAGGAAGTCAGGGAGCTTCAAAACAAAAGTAAAGTGCCAAAGAGAGGCAGTAACCAGAAAAAATAAATACAGTCTCTATTTTATCATTACAATGTAATTGAGGAAGAAAAATAAATATCCACACTTGAAATTTGCATATTGTGGGCCTCTTAGAAAACTTAAGTTATTTGATAGCTGTCTGTTTTATTCCTGTTTGAACATTCTGGGGGCCATGCAGCATGAGCAGTCATTCAGGGATAGCTGGAGACAGATGCTTAGAGGCATCTAATCTAGAATTAGAAGCAGGAAAGGTTGGGGATCATTTTGTTAGGCGTGAATGAGAATAGTGGACTATTTTCAGAACAAGTATTATTTGGAACACTGTTTTTATGCCTGGGTTGGAAGATGCTTTTTAAATATGGGCTTAAATTTAGTTTCGAAATTGTCTTTAAGCAGCGATTGTATATATAAATTGAACGCTGGGCTCATTATTAATACATGAAGGAATGATCGGACACTGTATCTGCTAACATGATGCAGTATGAGGCGCAAAGCACCGCATAGGAAGCTTCTTGCCGATAGCGTGGAACTTGGATCTAAGCAGGCCTCTGGAGGTGACTCCTAGTTACGGGAATGGGGGAGGGAGGGGAGAGAAAAGGCTCTATAATGACATTTGAGCTGAGATTTCCTTTAAAATACTTCAGCAAAGGAACAAAAGTAAAAGGAATATGCATTAGTTTCCTGTGGCTGTTGTAACAAATGGCCTCAAACTTGGCTGCAAATAAGAGAAATGTGTTCTCTTTCAGTTTGGAGGCCTAAAGTCCAAAATCAAGGTTTGGTAGAGCTACACTCCATCCAAACACTCAAGGGGAGAAATGATTCCTTGCCCCTCGCACCTTCCACTGATTCCAGGCACTCCTTGGCTTGGGCTGCGTCACTTTAGCCTCTGCCATTTCTAAGGCAAAACTCCCTCTATCTCTTTCTTTTTTTTTTTCCCCTCCTATTCTTACTATTCTATTTATATCTCAGCATTTTTCATCATAGGCAGGAAAAATTAATCATGATGCTTGTCCCATGTCTCTGCTCTACTTCAAAATGAGTATTATAGCCAGCATATCAAGAAAATGCCTGAACACAGCTCTCACTCCGCCATCTTGAACCCCGTCCTCCTTATCTCTTTCTTTTAAGGATACATGTGATGGCATGTAGAGTCCACCTGGATAATTCAGGATAAGTGCTTCCTCTCAGTATCCTTAACTTTTACTATACCTTTTGCTATATATGAGCTAATATTTACTGTTTTGCCATATGAGGCAATATTAATCACAGGTTCCAGGGATTAGGATGTGGACATACCTTTTGGAGGGCCACCATTCAGCCCACTATAGAATGGAAGGCAAAATCTTGATAATTGGTAAATTTTATTTACTTATCCAACTTTACGAGAATTAATTGAACAAATGTAATTGTATATATTTAAAGTGTAGAACATGATTTGATGTATCAATGCATTGTGGAATGATTATGAGACTGAGATAACTAACATAGCCATTATTGCACCTAGTTAACTCTTCTTTTTTGCTTGTGGTGAGAATGTTTAAAATCTACTCTTAGCAATTTTCAAGTGTACAATGCTGTATTATTAACTATATTCACCATGTTATGCATTAGGTTCTCAGAACTTATTCACCTTGATAATTGACAAAGTTGTGTAATGGGCCTACACAAGTTTTAGTTTTGGGTAAGTTTGGCAAGTTTCAAAATTAAAACAAATTGGATTTGTACCTCTGGCAATGAACGAGTAACTGAGACCAGATTTAACCTTCTTCCATAAACAAGTAGAAAGCTGGACAAAATAGATGAAACAACTGTTTCCAAACACTGGACAAAAGGCAATGTAGAACTGTGACTGCTGACAGCAGGAAAATTAATTCAATGAGCCCCATGGTCACCCTAGCTTTCTGCATAGAGGTAATTTCCAGACCTCTGCAATGAAAGGGAAAACTCAAATAGGACACAGCAGTTTCAGTGAATTGGGAAGACTGGCATTAGAGTTTGGGGTAGCTGAGGTGGTTGTAATTTGAAGGACAGAGTGTGGAGGGGAAGGAGCTGAATGGAGATATAGCTCCAGAAAATTGTACAGGGGTCCCACTGAGTATATTGCACAACAGCAAATTGTACATACATACAGCAAACTTACATGAGACAAGGCAAAGGACCACCTGGAGCTGAAAGAGAAATGTCCCAGAGTTCATTTTGGATTCTAGTCAGAGAATATAAAATCCTCACTGAAGCCAGACCTTCTGTAAAGACCACAGACGTGTCATACCTTAGAAGTGGGACTAAACTAGATCCAGAGTAAAGGCTACTCTAGACCTGCCTTTTAAAAAGCTTAAAAATCAGCCTCAAAAATATAAAGCTTATCCTCAATTTACTTAACTGGCTGTCAGAACAAAGTCTGACACTTTGTTATGGAAGTCAACAAAATCTAGTAATCGAGAATGTAAAATTTATAATATCTAGTATCCAAATACTACTAGACATGTGAAAAAGGAAAATATAGTCCTTAATCAGGAGAAAAGTAAACAGAAACAAACTCAGAAATGGTGGACAATGGAATTAGCAGGTAAGGACTTTAAAACAGCTATTATAAATGTGCATAGGGATTTGAAAGAGAACATTAATATAATGAAGACAGAAATGGAAAATATAAAAGACTTTTTTTATAAAGGGCAGGTATAAAAAAACCCACAGTTAACAATATACTTAATGATGAAAAACTGAATGCTTTTTCCCCTAAGACTGGAAACAAGATAAAGATGTCCTTTTCTGTTGAACATTTCACTACAGGTTCTTTCAGTACAGTAAAGAAAATAGCATGAATTAAATAAAGACATTGGGATTGGAAAAAAAGTAAAACTGTCTGTATTCACAGATTACATAATCCTGTATGTAGCAAATACTAAGAAACCCTCACCCTCCCAAACACACACACACACACAACTGCTTCAACTAATAAATGAGTTCAGCAAGGTTACAGGCTGTGAGATCAATCAATAAAAATACATCTCTGTATACTAGTAAAGAATAATCTGAAAATGACCTTGAAAAACATTCCACCCACAAAAGCCTTAGAAAGAATAAAATGACTAGGAGTAAATTTAACAAGAGAAGTGCAAGAATGGTACACTGAAAATTACAAAATATTGGTGAAAGAAATTAAAGATCTAAATAAATGGAGAATCCATGTTCATGGAATAGAAGCCTCAATATTATTAAGATGACAATTCTCTCCAAATTGATCTACATATTCAACATAATACTTATCAAAATCTCATCAGACTATTTTGTAGAAATTAATGAACTGATTCTAAATTTTAAATGGAAATGCAAAGAACTCAGAATACCAAAACTGTTTTGAAAAAGAACAAATTTGAGGGTTTAAACAATCCTATTTTAAAACTTGCTATCAAGCTGCAGAAATACAAAGCTACAGAAATCAAGACAGTATAGTTTTGGTATAAGGAGAGACATACAGATCATGGAACAAAATTGACAGAAATTGGAGTTACATTTACATTGTAAGTGTTTTACATGTACAGTCAATCAATTTTTGTCAAAGGTGAGAAGGTGATTCAATAGGAAAAGTATAATATTTTCAATTGGAATCCACATGAAAAAAGTATAAATTCAAATTCTTATCTCATACTATATGGAAAAATTAACTCAATGGATCATAGACCTAAATCTAAATGTAATGCTAAATATTTAAAATTTCTAGAAGAGAACAAAGGAGAGAATCGTCATGACCTTGAGGCAGGCAAGTATTTCTTAGAGTAGACTCAAAGAAGAGGAGACACAAAAGGAAATTCTGATAAATTGTATTTATCAAATTAAAATGTTATACTCAAAATGAAAAAGCAAGACACAGGCTGGGAGAAAATATAATACCTATATCTGACAAAAGACTTTATACAGACTATACAAAGACATTTTACAACTAGACAGTAAGGAATTAAACAACCTAATTAAAAACGGGCAAGAGAATTGGAGAGAGACTTCACAAAAGAAGACATATTAATGACCAATAAGCACATGAAAAGATGCTCAACATCATTCGTTATAAGGGAAATGCAAATTAAAATCACAATGAGACACTACTATATCCTCGTTTGAAATGTAAAATTAGGGAAAGACAATTTTCAAGTCCTGGAAAGGGTATGAAGCAACTGGAATTTTCAGTGAGAAAATAAAGCATAAACACTTGGTAAAACATTTTGGCTGTTTTTATAATCAGGTTAACTATACACTTACCATGTAAATCATTCCTAGGTATTTATCCAAGAGAAATGAAAACAAAACAAAGATGTGCACACGAATGTTCATGCAGCCTAATTCATAATAGTCCTAAAGAGGAATCAGTCCAAATATTCGTCAACACTGATTGGATAAATTGTGGTACATCTCTACAATGGAATACCACTCAGCAATATAAATACATGAATTACTGATAGAGCACTATATTTGAATCTCCAAAAACATTGCACTGAGAAAAAGAAACCAAGTCCAAAAAATTTATTCTACATGATTCTATTTATATGAAATTCAAGAAAGGGAAATTGTAAGTGTAAAAAATACCCAGCCTAGGACAGGGAATGGGTGGGACTCAACTGCAAAGGGAATGAGGAAACTTTCTGAGGTGATAGAACTCTTCATCTGGACTGGTTGTGGTTACATGACTGTATATATTTGTCAGAACTCATCAAACTGTTTAAAATGGTGCATTTTATTGTATAGGTTATACCTCTGTAAAAGTTGATCAAAATATATTAAAATAAAAGGCTGTTTTAAATAATGTTTCTCTGCTTTGAGTTGTCCCCTTGGTGTACCTAGATTCTAGCCATTTTTGCTTTTTTACACCACTCAGCTTTTCCCCTGGAGGCAGGTAATTTTCTAGCTAAGTAGGATAGAGGGGGACAAGGGGTTTAAATAAAATAAATACAGCTGTTTGATATCTTACATTAGAATATCAATGTATTTGGAGCATAAAGGGAAACTGGGTTTTAGAGATAGGGAACTGAGTTTTTGTTCTAATTACATATCAAATAGCTATAGTTAATAATAGTGTATTGCATAGTTGAAAGTTGCTAAGAGAGTAGATCTTAGAAGTCCTCATCACAAGAAAAAGATTCTTTAACCATATATGATGATGGATGCTAACTAGACTTATTGTGGTGATCATTTTACAATATATACAAACATCAAACCACTATGTCACACACCTAAAACTAAAATAATGTTGTATGTCAATTATACCTTTACTAAAAAAAAATTTTATGAAGCTCGATTCCCACCAAAAATATATGAAGGTGATTATTTACCATATCTATGCTAGGTTTAAAGATTACTACTTGTAAAATTCTTTGCTTATTTCAAGGCTTAAAATCTATCTCATTGTTTTAATTCAGCACAATTTTGCATTGCATATGTATGTGCAGAACAAATGAGAAGAAATCAGATAGAGCAAATGGTGAGTATTTTCCCATTATCAGCCTGTAGTAAGTCCCTGACAAGTATTTCAAAGGCTTTTTGGCAGGAGAGAGGGAAAAATTCCTCAGAAGTCAAGATATGCAGACTAGCACAAGTATATATATACATAGTGGTAAAAAAAAACACAAAAAAACCCAGAAAGATAAAACTCTGGTTTACCTTTTGTGAGACTTACTTTCCTACTTTTTTTTTTAAGTGTAATGACTTTATACCCATGTTTCAGCCATCTTATTTTCCCATCCACGTGATTTGAAGGCAAAGGATTAAAGATTTTGGCTAATACCATTCTTATTCTGAAGAAATTCTCATGCAACTGGACAAAGACATATGGAGAAACAATTCTGGCTATAGGAGATAATTAAGTGCCATCTAACTGACCATTAATAGGAGAATGTTACAGTAAGGCTTATTATATAGCCATTGCAACCATTTAAAAGAAGGAAGATCTCTGTGTTATTAGGGGAGGGTGCCCATGATTAATGCAGATTTGTAGAAAGCAAGTTGAAGAAGAATATGCTTAGTATGATCCCATTTATGTTTTAAAAAAACCCACAGAATGAGTATATATACATGCATGTGTCTCAATTACATGCAGAGAAACTGTTAGTAGAAATTAGCTCTGCAGAGAGGGGTTGAGAATGAGCAGGGAGGGGAGGTATTGCCTTTTTAAAAAAAATTAACATCTTTATTGGAATTTTCAATGAGCATTTGCTACTTAAGAAAACCCACATTTCTAACAAATAAACAGTGCCCCTACCCTGCACTGATGCTGCAGAAATCAGAGATAATCAGTAAGCTGATTGCAGTCTGGTTGTTATTCTATGGATGGAGACTTACCTTTCTTCATTCCAAGGAGGGTGTATTGTCATATAGTCTTCTCATTTTGCTTACCTTATATGGTCATCTTTTGAATCACAGAGCTACCTCAGTGCAATCAAAGAGATGAAGTAATGAATAGGAGTAACTTGTGTACTGCTTCAGTGTAACTTGTTCCAGAAAAGCAGTTCTTTCTTCTGCAACTTCTAACCCATTTGAGTACAATGGGGAGAAAAACATGGGATATGGCATCCCACAGCCTGGAATCTAGTTCTACCACTAACCAGATCTGAGATTTTGAGTAGGTTTACAAGTCCTCTGGGCTTGTCACATGGGCTTGCTATCTGTCACATGGGCAAAATACTTGCTTTCTCAAGCCTTACTAGGATAGTCATGAAGATCTAGTGAGATAAAGGGGGAAAAAATTTTTGGAGAAAGTAGTTAAACTTCTTTAGGTAACCTGAATTATCATAGTTGCTACTCCGAGGGCCTAAAAATCATCCAGTCTTTCCCTAGAGTTTTTGATCAGAAAGTATTGGGGAAAAAGCATGGCCTCAGATAGATGCCTAGAGAGAGGTAAAAAGGCATGCAAGAGCAAGCATTTATTACATACCTCCTATGGGCCAGGCCCCAGTTAAATGATGTGTACATTTTATCTGGTTTCATCCTCACAACAAGCTGTGATTTGGTTATCTCAGGCTACTTTTACAGATCAGAAAACTCAAAGATAAAGAATATGTAACCCAAGTGTGAATCCTTATTCATTTATTCATTCATCCATTCAGTAATAGTACTGGGTACCAGAAAAACAGCTGTGAATTAAAAAGTAGAAGACCCTGCTTTTAGAGATGTGCCTGTGAGGGCTCCCTGGTTTAAACTTTCCCAGCTGTCCAAGGGCAAAGGGGGTAGTCTTAGGCAGTTTTATACCACCCAGCTTCTGATCCTTAGCACTGGCACCCTCTCTGCCACATTCCCTAGACTGTTCACTTTATGTCTCACATGTCAGGCCCTGAACCCTGATGCCCTTTCTCCACCTCCGCCTGATACGCCCCATCCTGTGCCGACAATCTTGAATGTCCAGGGGCAGAAGCTTGTATTAACCAGTTTTTCCTCCCCAGGTGTGATCACCTGAGTGCAGGGAACGTCTGAGAAAGCTGCATCCGCGGGCGAGTCAGCTGTCATCGGGCTTTCCCTACGGCCCAACCGGGACCGGTCTCCGAAGCGGAAGGCAGTGAAAAAGCCGACTCACAGGCTTGAAACTCATGGTTGCTGGAAGCTAGGGGCGGGCCAGGGTTTCTGCAGCCAGAGCCAAGTCTTCACTTGTTTATTCTCTCTGGGGAACAGAACTGGGTAGCCTAAGAGTCCCATTTAGAAAGAGGCTAATATTCCTGGGAAGGGGCTCCTTTCTAGTCTTTTCCAGTGAATGATTAACAAGGACAGTCAACTGGGAGCAGGATGGGGTGGAGAGGGGAGAAGAAAGGGAGAGAATGCAGGCTGCAGAAAGGTGGATGAGACGAGTGGCTAGAAGAGCCACACAGACATCTCATGCCAACCCCTAGGTTTGTAAGCTGATGGTCCAACACTGAAACCTCTTGCGTCTAGAGCAAGTCCATTAGAATGATAAACTGATTCTCGTGCAGAGCCAAGACATGCTTCACAGGCAATAGAACACATGGGTACCAGTGCTGCTGATCTTTATTGCTTTGCTTAGCAGCAATGCTGTATAAACTATGTGTTACCCATCCCATCCTGTGTTTCTTAGGAAACTTCCAGACTTGTCAGTTTGTAGGGAGAGAATCTCCAGTCCCCATGTGGCAGACAGTAAACACACAAAAGTTCACTGCTCATTCATGTAACTCTTCATTTCCTGGATCCTCGGGGCACCCTGACCTGCTTTTCCTGGCTGCGGATGCAGCTTCTGGCCCAGCTCCCACTCTGCCCAGAGATGGGCTTCCCACCCACATGCCCTGAAGGAACTCTTGAGAAGTTAACTCCCAGACTCAGCAGTAAAAAGACAAGTCTTCAGGTTGCCATTTGCCATTATCAACTTTTTGGGGGTTATTATTTCCTGGCTTCTTCCTACCAGCACCTGAAATACAGCATTCTAAATCAGTTCCCTTCATTCTCTCTTCTTTTCAGAATGAAATATCAGAGTAAGTCTTCTTCAATGACTCATTTATTTTTATTCCCTTCTAGGTATTCAACTCATTATTTTGAAAACTGAGTAATAGAAGGAAATAATTAATTAGGCCTTGCCTTCCCTATATGAACTGTACTTCCTTATAAAGAACAGTTGATAAGGGCAAGTTCCTCCTTAGAGATGTATTTCACTCATGGCAGAATTAATAGGCTTATGGGTCTAGACAATGATTATCATTGCTGCCAAAATCACAAAACAGAGACAACCAGACATTATGTGAGGGAAATATACACCACCACTTACGTATTAATCTTGTCAAACGTGAACCTGAATATGATTAAGCTCCTAGATCTAAGTAACTAGGAAGGAGAGATGATTCTACAAGAATCCAATTAGGAAAACTCACACTTGGAAAAAGCTATAAACAACCCGATTTTTAAAGAGTTTCAAGGGACAAAAAAGAAGGGACAGATAACCTATAGGTTAAAAGAGACTTAAGAGACATGTTAACCCAGGGCAGCCCAGGAAAGACAAGTGGTGACTCTGGGGCCTCTCCCTATGCTGATGGACAGTGACTGCAGTGGGGTGTTGGGAGGACTCAATAATATGGGTGAATGTACTAATCACAATGTTTTTCATGTGAAATCTTCGTAAGAGTGTATATCAGTGAAACCTTAATAAAAAATTAAAATAATAATAAAAAAAGGGAAACTTAAAAAAAGAGAGAGAGAGAGAGAGAGAGACATGTCAACCAATTGTGGTGTCTGGACCCTATTTTGATCCAAATACATGCAAATGCTCTATAAAAATTTGAAGACAAGCAGAGAAGTATAGGCATTAACTAGATTTTTAATGATACTAAGGAAGTATTGTTAATTTTGGAGTGGGTTAATAGTATTATTTGTTTTTATTAAAGAATCCTTATCTTTTAGAGATATGTTAAAATATGATATATTTTGATGAAGTTTTCTGATATGTTGAATTTCTTTTTTTATTGAGGTGTCATTGATATACAATTTTATATGGTTTCAAAGTATACAACACAGGAGTTCAACAGTTAACAATATTATTAAATCCTCACCCCACTAATGTGGTTGCCATCTGTCAACAAGGAAGATGTTACAGAATCATTGGCTATATTCTCCATGGTGTATCACCATTCCCATGACCAACTTTTATTATGAATGAAAAAATTTCTGTGCCCTTTTATCCCTCTCTCCTTCCCCCCTCCCCCACCCAACCTTTCCCTGTGGTAACCACTAGTCACTTCTAAGCATCAATGAGTCTACTGTTACTTTGTTCATTTTGTTTTGTTTTTATTCCACTAATAAATAAAATGATATTTGTCATTTTCTGCCTGGCTTATTTCACTTAGCATAATATCTTTTAGGTTCATCCATATTGTTGCAAATGGCAGGATTTATTTTCTTATGGCTGAGTAATATATCTCATTGTGTATATATAGCACATCTTCTTTATCCATTCATCTGTTGATGGACACTTAGGTTGCTTCCATAACTTGGCTACTGTAAATAATACAGCAATAAGCACACAGATGCATATATGTTTTCAAATCAGGGATTTTGTTTTCTTTTGGTAAATTCCTAGGAGTGGAATTACTGGGTTGTACAGTATTTCAAGTTTTTGGAGGAACCTCCATACTGCTTTCCACAGTGGCTGCACCAATTGACATTCCCACCAACAGTATAGGAGGGTTTCCTTTTCTCCACATCCTCATCAACACTTGTTATTTCTTGTTTTTTGTATGCTGGCCATCCTTACTGGTGTGAGGTGATATCTCATTGCATTTCCCTGTTTTGGTTTTGACTTGCATTTCCCTGACGATTATCCATGTGGAACATCTTTTCATGTGCCTGTTTGCCATCTGAATTTCTTTGGAGAAGTGTCTGTTCAGGACCTCCATCCATTATTAATCGAGTTATTCATGTTTTTGGTGTTGAGGTGCATGAGTTCTCTCTCTATGTATTTTGGATGTTAATCCCTTATTGGATGAATCATTTATGAATATATTCTCCCATACTGAAGGATGCTTTTTGGTTCTGCTGATGGTGTCCTTTGCTGTACAGAAGCTTTTTAGTTTGATAGAGTCCCACTTGGTTATTTTTTGTTTCCCTTGCCTGAGGAGATGTGCCCAGGAAAAAATAGTTCATCCTTATGTTCAAGAGATTTTTGTTTGTGTTTTCTTTTAAGAGTTATTATGGTTTCATATCTTACATTCAGGTCCTTGATCCATTTTGAGTTTACTTTGTGTGTGAAATTAGACAGTAATCAATCCAGTTTCATTCTCTTGCATGTACCTGCCCAGTTTTCCCAGCACCAGTTATTGAAGAGGCTGTCATTTCCCCATTGTATATCCATGGCTCCTTTATCATTTATTAATTGACCATATATGCTTGGATTTATATCTGGGCTCTCTATTCTGTACCATTAATCTATGGGTCTGTTCTTGTGCCATTACCAAATTGTCTTGATTACTGTGGCTTTGTAGTGGAGCTTGAAGTTGGGGAGTGTTTTCCCCCAGCTTTTTTCTTCCTTCTCAGGATTGTTTTGGCAATTTGGGGTCTCTTGTGGTTCCATATGAATTTTACAACTATTTCCTCTAGTTCGTTGAAGAATGCTGTTGGTATTTTGATAGGGATTGTATTTAATCTGTATATTGTTTTAGGCAGGATGGCCATTTTGACAATATTAATTCTTCCTATCCATGAGCATGGGATGTATTTCCATTTATTGGTATCTTCTTTAATTTCTCTCATGAGTGTCTTGTAGTTTTCAGGGTATAGGTCTTTCACCTCCTTGGTTAGGTTTATTCCTAGGTATTTTATTCTTTTTGATGCAATTGTGGATGGAATTGTTTTCCTGATTTCTCTTTCTGCTAGTTCATCATTAGTATATAGGAATGCAACAGATTTCTGTATATTAATTTTGTATCCTGCAACTTTGCTGAATTCAGATATTAGTTCTAGTAGTTTTGGAATGGATTCTTGAGGGTTTTTTATGTATAGTATGTCAGTTGCACACAGTGACAGTTTGACTTCTTCCTTGCCAATCTGGATGCCTTTTATTTCTTTCTGATGTCTGAGTGCTGTGGCTAGGACCTCCAGAGCTATGTTGAATAAAAGTGGGGAGAGTGGGCATCCCTGCCTTGTTCCCGATCTCAGAGGAAAAGCTTTCAGCTTTTCACTGTTCAGTGTGATGTTGGCTGTGGGTTTATCATATGTGGCCTTTATTATGTTGAGGTACTTGCCCTCTATGCCCATTTTTGTTGAGAGTTTTTATTACGAACGGCTGTTGAATTTTGTCAAATGCTTTTTCAGCATCTGTTAAGATGATAATGTGGTTTTTATCCTCTTTTTGTTAATGTGGTGTATCATGCTGATTGATTTATGATTACTATACCATCCTTGCATCCCTGGAATAAATCCCACTTGGTCATGATGGATGATCCTTTGATGTATTTTTTAAATTCAGTTTGTTAATATTTTGTCAAGAATTTTTGCATCTATGTTCATCAGGGATATTGGCCTGTATTTCTTTTTTTTGTAGTTTCTTTGTTGGTTTTAGTATTAGAGTGATGCTGCCCTCATAGAAGAGTTTGGAAGAAATCCCTCCTGCTTTTTGGAATACTTTAAGGAGGGTGGTTATTAGCTCTTCTTTAAGTGTTTGGTATGTATATTTCAGCTGTGAAGCCATCTGGTCCTGGACTTCTGTTTCTTGGGAGTTTTTTGATGACCAATTCAATTTTATTACTAGTAATTGGTCTGTTCAGATTATCTGTTTCTTCCTGGGTCAGTCTTGGAATGTTATATTTTTCTAGGAAGTTGTCCATTTCTTCTAGGTTGTCCAATTTATTGGCATATAATTTTTTAAAACAGTTCTCATAATTCTTTGTATTTCTATAGTATCCACTGTGATTCTTCCTTTTTTGTTCTGATTTTGTTTGTGTCCTCTCTCCTTTTTATTTGATAAGTCTGGCTAGGGGTTTTCTATTTTGTTTTTTTCCTCAAAGAACCAGCTCTTGGTTTTGTTGATTTTTTTCTATCAGTTATCCTTCCGTATTTTATTTATTTCTGCTCTGATCTTTATAATGTCTCTCCTATTAACTTTGGGTTTCATTTGTTCTTTATTTTCTGGTTTCTTTAACTGTGAGTTTAGACTATTTATTCAGGATTGTTCTTGTTTCTTGAGGTAGGCCTGTGCTATGTATTTCCCTCTTAGAAGCAGTCCTGCAGCGTCGCACAAATACCGGCTGTTGCATTTTTGTTTTCATTTGTCTCCATGTTTTGCTTGATTTCTGTTTTGATTTGTTCATTGATCCATTGATTATTTAGAAGTATGCTGTTTAGCCTCCATGGGTGTGTAGGTTTTTTGTTTTATTTGTGTAATTTATTTCTAGTTTCATACAATTGTGGTCTGAGAAGTTGCTTGATACAATTTCATTCTTGAATTTGTTGAGGCTCTTTTCATGGCCTGGTATGTGATCTATTCTGGAGAACATTCCATATACACTTGAGAAAAATGTTTATCCTGCTGCTCTTGGTGAAATGTTCTATAGATATCTGTTAAGTCCATCTGATCTAATGTGTTGTTCAGTGTCTGTGTTCCTCATTTATTTTCTGTCTGGTTGATCTATTGATGTGAGTGCTGTGGTAAGAATGTCCTAAAATGAATGAGTTCTAGTCTATTTCCTCCTTTAGTTCTGTTAGTGTTTGTTTTACATATTTAAGTCCTCTTATGTTGGGTGCATAGATATTTATGATGGTTTTCCTCTTGTTGGACTGATCCCTTTATCATTATGTAATGTCCTTCTTTGTCTGTTATTACTTTGTTTGTTTTGGGGTTTATTTTGTCTCATATAAGTACTGCTACTCCTGCTTTTTCTATTATTCACATGAAATACTGTTTTCCATACCTTCAGTTTTAGTCTGTGTATGTCTTTGGGTCTGAAATGAGACTCTTGTAGGCAGCTTATAGGCAGGTCCATTCTGCCACTCTATTTCCTTTGATTGGTGCTTTCAGTCCATTTACATTTCAGGTAATTTTTGACAGATATATACTTACTGCCATTTTATTACTTGTTTTCTGGTTGTTTTTGTAGTTCCTCTCTGTTCCTTTCTTCCTTTCTTATACTCTTCTCTTGTTTGATGGTTTTCTTTAGTTTTGTGATTGGATTTCTCTCCTTTAATTTTTTGTCTATCTATTACAGGTTTTAAGTCTGGGGTTACTTCTGAACTATATAAGTCTATATTAAGTTGATGATTGCTTTATTTCAAACACAGTCTAAGAGTACTTCTTTGTTCTTCTTCCTCCTCCACACTTTATGTATTAGATGTCATATTCTGCATTTTTTTGTGTATTCCTTGAGTAATTTTGTGAATAGTTGGTTTTACTACTTATGTTTTGATTTGTTTTGTTTTTATTTTGTACTTGCTTGGTAATTGGTCTATAACCTTTACTGTGGGTTTATTTTTACTTCTGAAACTATTTAGCCTTAGGAACATTTCCATCTACAGCAGTCCCTTCAATATATCCTATAATGTTGTTTTAGTGGTTATAAATTCCTTTAGCTTTTGTTATCTGGTAAGAGCTTAACCTCCCCTTCAAATTTGAATGATAATCTTGCTGGGTAAAGGATTCTTGGTTGAAGGTCCTTCTATCTCAGTACATTAAATATTTCATGCCATTCTCTTCTGGCCTATGAAGTTTATGCTGAGGAGTCTGCTGATAGCCTGATAAGGTTTTCCTTAAAAGTAATCTTTTTTCTCTCTCTGGCTGCTTTCAATACACTCTCCTTATTCTTAGACTTTGTCATTTTAATTATTATATGTCTTGTTGTTGTCTTCCTGGGCTTCCTTTTGCTAGGGCCTCTCTGCATTTCCATGACCTGGGTATTTATTTCCTTCCCCAGACTGGGGATGTTTTCAACAATTATTTCCTCAAAGAGACTTTCTATCCCTTTGTCTCTCTTTTCTCCTTTTGGTACCCCTATTATATGAATATTGTTTCATTTGGAGTTGTTACACATATCTCTTAGCATTTTTGTTCCTACAGATTCTTTTTTCTCTCTATTCCTCAGCTTCACTGTGTTCCTGGTCTTTAATTTCCATCTCACTGATTGTCCTCTTTACTTGTAGAAATCTATTATTCATTCCCTCCATTTATATTTCACTTCAGTTACAGTATTCTTCAGCTCTGAGTGATTCTTTTTCAGTTCTTCTCTTTGTTGAAGCCCTCTGAGATCTTCAATACTTTCCTACAGATCAGTGAACATATTTATGACTGTTACTTTGAAATCTTTATCAAGAAGATTGGTGATCTCCATTTCATTTAACCCTCTTTCTGGTGCCTAATCCTGTAGTTTTGTTTGGAACAAATTCCTCTGTGTCCTCATTTTGTCAGGGTTTCTGTGTTTCTTCCTTTGTATTAGGTGGATCTGCTATGCTTCCTGGTCTAGAGAGTAATGGCTTTATGAAGAAGGCATCCTGTGGTGCCCAGAAGCTCAGACTCTTTACTTTCCAGTGCCTGGTTTTCCTTTGTGGTGGAGCCCCAGTTGCTGTCGGTGGGCTATGGGTGGACTGCCTTTCTGTTTGCTGGTAGTTGTCTATCTCAGACCATTGCTGCCAGCAGTTTGTTTCAGCCGGCCCTTTGTGAGAGCAGTGGCTTCTGCTGGGATCATTGTGGGCAGGGCTGCTCTCTGCCTTCTGTGTAGCAATGGCAGGTCTTCTGGGCTGACAGAGTGGGTGGGGTAGGCATGTGGCTCTGGGGCAGGCGTGTGGTAGCCAGTCAGTGGATGGCGGAGGGGCGCATGGCTCCGGATTGGGCTGGTCAGAAGAAGAAGGAATACTTGGAGCTGGCACACACAGGTGTCTTCCTAGTTGAGCTGAGACAAGGCAGACAAAACTTGGAAAACCTCCCTAAGTCTGGTGCTGCTGGGCCAAATGCATCAGTGGAGCCCAGGGAAGCACTTCTGGGCTGGGCTGCCAGTGAGGGGGATGGAGCTTTTGGGGTTCCTGAAACTGCTCGACCTGTTGGGCCAGGGAGGGCTGGGGAGGTTTGTACACCTGTCCTTTCTTCTGAGGAGAAAGCTCCATCCAACCCTCACCCCTTCGCAACCCTCTTGCTGCTGGCAAATCTTTCAAACTGCTGCCTCTGCTTTGGATCTCAGCAGACCAGCAGAGCATGCGCGTCCACAAGCAGCTGGAATCTCAGCCTCCCAGAGTGCTCCAACTGTCCCTGGTGGTTAGCCCACTAACCACCAGAACCCAGTACAATGTGGACTTGTCTTCCAAGAGCAGATCTCCAGGGCCAGGTGTGCAGAGTTCCTGAGGGCCTATCCCTTCCCTGCTCTGTTCCTTTTCCTCCTGCCTGTGGGCTGGGGTGGGGGAAGGCTTGAGCCCTGCTTGATTGGGTTTTCTGCCACTTTACCTTTTTCTGTGTGGTCCTCTCTTCTTCACCAGGTGTAGGTGGTCTGTTCTGTAGTCTTCAGGTCATTTTCAGGTTTAGTTGTATTTACTGTAATTGCTTCCTTGGTGTGTGTGTGGGAGGAGGTTTCTGCATTGCCTTCCTACTCTGCCATCTTTTTTCCCTCCCAGCCTTGAATTTCTTTCAAAACAGTCCAGAGGACCTTGGGGGATATAGGTGTGAGAAAAATAACACAAGATTGGCCATGAGTAGATAATTGTTTAAACTGGGTGATAGGTAAATAGGAGTTCATTATACTGTTTACTTTTATTTATGATTAAAAATTTCCACAACAAATTGATTTTAAAAATTGTAGGATAAACCACTGGAAGAATGGATATGGAATGTATAACTTTCGAAACATTAGAGGAATAGAAAAATCAATTGAGTAAAAGAAAATAATCAATTAAATAAAAACCTGGAAATGGGAAGAAAGGGAAGGAAAAGAAACCTAGGAAACACAAAATAAGATGGTAGAAATATATCCAAATATGCCAGTAATGAGAATAAATGGGGACAGATCAATCTATTAAAAGACAGATTGGGTTAAAAAATTCATCTATTTTTTTTTAACAAGAAAAATTCCTAAAAAACTGCAAAGAAGGAAAATGAAGGGATAAGAAGCTGATAGACTAAACACATGATAATAAACTGAAATTAGGTAAAGCAGTTCAATAAGAGCTGAAACGTATGCAATTGAATTAGCAACAGTGACTATGGGCGAATGTGACAAGAATGGTTTTGGGGGACAATGGGAGCCCCAACCAGGCTGGGAAGCAGCAGTGGAAAGGCAGAAGAGGTCATAGACAAAGCTAGTGGAAGGAACACATTCCCAGTTTGGGTAGAAGGGTTACTTAAATATTTATCACTTATTTACTTATTCAGCCTGAATAAATACTGATGTGATGAAGCCAGAGACTAGGACATAGAAGAAAAGAGAGAGAGAGTGAAAAACAATCATGGGGAGGGGAGAAGGCTAAAATGATGAGACCCAGAGCCCCAGGGGAGACAATGGCAGCAGATGAGAAGAAAACACCTTCTATTTTATTTTGTTTCTAATTTATTAATTTGTCATTACACAATTGATACATGAATGCATACTCAAAAACATCAAACATTACAGTTAAAGCTAATGCATTCCACCAAACTACTGTTAATAGTTTGGTTAGTATCCTTCCAGACCTTCTCTATACATTTTTATAATACACAGATAGGTCCTTAAGAAGTACACTATACAGTATTTTTGTGTGTGAATGTGTGTGGTATGTGTTTTAACATCAGTGGTATCATATATATTACAATTTTTTCCCAAACTTTAAAAAAAACCCTAACATTGTATCTTAGAGATCTTTCCATGTTAGTACATGTAGGATTCTCATTCTTTTTCATTGAAAGCTAGTATTTTATAGTGCTCCACTCTCTTGATGGTTATTTTAGTTTTTCTAATTTTGTACTATTACAAGCATAGGTGCAGTTGACATCACTGTATAAGTCACCTTGTGAACAAAAGTGTATAAAGGGTGTTTCATTAAAAATTTGACTTGTTAGGTCACAGAGCATGTGAATTTCACATTTTAATGGGTACTGCTCAATTGCCTTTAAAAGTGCCAGTTTAAACACTCAGCAAGGACAGAGGACTCCTATTTTCCCACATCCTTGTCAGCTCTTGATTTTTGTTAAATATTCACCAGTTGGATCTGTATAGTTCCTAGTGTTTGTGCATTTCCCTTATTTTTCTTAGTTTGGGCATCTCTTAATAACCTATTTGTAAAACTTTTTGCTTATGTGCATTTTTACAGGGAGAATTCTAAATGGAGTATGTGACCAAACGGCCCCAAACTCACTAGCTAGTCTAGCTAGAATTAGTGTTTTTGAGTTAGAGATCTAAATTAACCTTTTTCCAAATGGTTATGTTGTCTCAATACTATTTGTTGAATAATCCATTCTTCCTCTACTGATCTGAAATGTCCCTTTTGTCTTTTACTCTATATTTGTGTTTGTTTCTGGATTCTCAGCTCTACCCGATGTATTTTTGCCATCGGGCACCTGAGTTATTCTTAACTGCACTCATTGAAAGGTAGTTGATTTTGTTAGCCAAGATAATCAGTGTGTTGCTTATGAGACAATAGATGATATAATTCATGACATACAAATCCTATTCTATAAAGTTTAAATCAGGTCCATTATCTATGAAATTTAAGAGTTTTTAAAAAATGTGTAAACTTCTCTCTCAGATTAGTTTCTCTTTTTTAGGGAACACCTCACAGGCTCAATGTAGAGATGGGAGGCTTTTCATGAGGTCCCTTCTTTCTAAAAAGTATTATTTGATGTTAAAGCTTTTTGGTGATTTAAAGTTGTTTCCTGGCAATGTCAAAAGGTTTCATATGGCATGGCAATATTACTGTTGATTTATATGAACCTATCATTCAACAAATGTTATGATGCCTACCATATACTTTGAATAAACAATATGGTACTTTAGCTTTTACTTTTACATGGTATGTGAGCTCCTGGAGTGCACAAATCATGTCCCATTCATCTTTCTATTCCCAAACATCTAGTATGGGGTGCAACACCTGAATTGAAATAGATCTGAAGTGGATTTCAACAATGTTTCTATTTAAAAGAAAAACACCCAAACTTCTTAACAGTAAAACCTTCACTTTAGGGCTTTACAAAGTTACACACATTTGTTTTTTTCTGTCCATTTGCCATCTAATTGAAATATATTTATTTTAGTAGGAACACTAGAATTAGACACTGAATTGATACTATTTCATGCTCAAGTGTGAGGAAAATGTTCCCTTGCTGTCCATGGAACTACTCAGGTAAGATCTATAGGTATGTTGCTTGCCTGTGAAATGATGGCAAGAACTGTGATCTGGAAAACATTTTGGATTGCACTGCGCAAGAATATTTTACAGTTGTTATATAGAAATATCTCAGGCATGCAAAAGAATGAAATGAAGAGGTCAGTTCAGCTTTTTTATAGGAAAGAAGTGTGGCTTTTGCTTTGTTTTAAAATTCAGTTATTTTATAATCTAAGCCCATCTTTTTCTACTCTCTTCAAAGTGATAACTTTGGCTTCTGTGAACAGTCTTTTTCTACAAACTTAGATGCTTTCTTGTATAGCTAAACCCATGACATTAGATCATGAGAAAATTTCCCAAACTGTCTACTCTTATCAGTTTCCCTGGAGAGAAGAAAAAATAAAGCTAACTCACCATGCAATTATGTTGAACAAATTCTATGACCAAGTAGACTGCAGTGCAGAATATCACTTCTTACTTTACAATTACCAATCCTAAAAGGCTGTCATAACTTTGATGATTTTGTTAAAAAAAAAAAAAGGATGTCAATGACCTTTGCTTTATATAGTGCCTCACATATTCATCTGTCATACTGATCATGGCCTAAGGAAATTGTTAAATAGCACTTGTACAGTATCTCTCCAATGACAAAATAAATGCATTCAAAGAAAAGGTTCTGTTATAGAAATTCTGTGACCTGGTATAGAAATATAAGAAACAAGGGAGCATTCTGGAATGTGAAAAGGGAAAATAGGGTATAAATATACATCACTAAGTAATAATTAGTATTGCTAAAAAAAGAGAAGCATGGATTACTATGCTTGGGGCAGGATGTGGGAGGAAAAGTTCAGTTTTGCTTAGGCAGGGAACTTACTATGAAGATGCCTTTTGCATTGAACTGTGTCAAAGAATGAAATGTTGAAGCCTAGCAAAGCCTATTCGACTTGGGCTGTCAGTACCTGTAATGGGGCCAGAACCCATACTCTCTGGGGAAGAAGCGAAACGTGTGAGGGACAGGCTTTGGACTCATGCCTCTGGGCCACTCTAATGGTAGCCACCATAAAGAACCACATTTGTTTTATTTTAGGGCTGACTTTACAGAGGCATAAAGTAACAGCCTGGGCTCCTATAATTCCTCCAATCCTTTTGATAAATTTTTGAAATTCCTTTAATAGGAAACAAAAGTCTTTCATTTCAGAGAGCCATGGCTGTTGGAAGAGAAGGTTTGACTCAATCTAAGACTTGGGCTCTCTGATCTGTACTTGGAGCAAGAAAGAACAGGCACCTGATACTGGGAATGGACTGATTTTCATTGAGGGAAGAATGGTACAGAAAGACCAAAGACAAACTTCCTTCATGAATGTCCAAGATTGCCTATGTAATTTTGTCTACTCATCATTTCTTTTCTGGATTATTGTCCTTTCTAAATTATTTCTCAGCTTTGTTTCAGTCCCCCAATTTACCTCTCATCTGCTGCTAGAATTTTTTCTAAAATGCAAATCTCATCACAATCCCACTGCTTAAAATCATTCAATAAATCATTTTTGCTTTCTAAATAGTAGACGCCTAAACTGCTAAGGTGGATGAGTCAGTCACTGCCTGTGTCTGCCTCCTGTGAAATAATTCTGTGGCTATCCAAGGAGCTTTGTTTTCCTTTAAGCCCAAAAGCAGTTTTCTTACACTTATCTCCAAGACTTAAGAGTCACTTCTTAGAGGAAAATTTCCTAACAAAGCCATCCTGGACTGTATTTAATAATGCCTTTATTATTGCATTGTATCTGTTGGTTTGTCTATATCCTCACACTGTGAATCTTGAGGGTTGGCTTTTGTCTTAACATAATTACTTGATTATGTTTAAGAGAACTGAGTCATGAATGATATGCCGGCCACTGAGCTACAAAGCTTCCTTTTTTAAAAACGTGACTTCAAATCATCTTAAGTATGTTTCCAGAAAATTAGCTGATATTTCTGGTCCTATGCTGACAAATTTCTGGTAAGAAATTCTGGTTACTCTAATCTTAAGACTCCCTCCTCTTTCCCATGCTTTTAAAGGCCCAGGAGTGACTAGAGTTTGGAGCTTGGAGAAATACTGTTATCTCTGACATGTGATAATTCTTTGTGAACGGCAGTTGTGATTATCACTGGGGGCTTAATGGTAAAACATTCTTAACACTTCTAATAGCTCACAGCATTGGTAATATAATTGGAAATATCCAACTATTTTGGGCATGCAGTTATGAGTTAAAAGTAACTGCATACTTAATAACTCATAACCATTTTTGGGAGGAGGGGGTGTAGCAAGCTGTAAAATCACACTGTTAACTACCTAAAATGAATTTTTGTTGGGCAAAGTTAGATTGGTATTGCAGACACAATTGCTCTGTCAGAATTGTGTCACAATTGCTCTGTCAAAATTTTCTACCTATGGTTTTTGGTCAGCTATAGTAAGCCTACAGAAATTAGTCTACAGATATTGCCCTGAGGAAATTATAGACTTCCAGGTAAATGCATTCCTATAAGATGGTGCCCCCAAACTAGCATCTCAGTAAGTTAACATTCCAGCTGTGTGGAGGAGACCCTACAATTCCAAGGTGAAACTGAAATTTACTTAAGATCCTAAACAAATTAATCACTTGAAGGAATGCTTAATTTTGTTTCCAAATACAGTATGTCTGATGCTGCTAAGCACAACAGATTTCCTAAAGTTTGTCCCTGACTTTGGAATGGGGGACATGCCTCATGAGAGTAGGTTTATGTAAAGTCCATTCATAGCTATTTTTGTGGGGGATGGATTCAAAGGGAAGGAGGTAGGGGAATGGAAGAGCAGAGGAGAGGCACTATCATAATTTTGCGTTTTTTTCAAAACTGCACCATATCTTCTCATCATTAAACTCAAAAGTTTATTAATATTTAAGGCTCTTGATACATATTGCCAAATTACCTTTTAGAAGTACACAGAACACTTGCCTTTCTACATTAGGTTCTGCTGTTTAAAAGACAAATAACAATTTAAGTATTTGCATTTCTTAGGATACCAGAGGTTGCAACTTCAGAAACTGCCATTTCTGTGAACTATCCATATTTTCTACTGTGATTTACATAAAAGTAGTAATAATCGCTTTTAATTACCATTTTAAACATATTAATCATGTCCCTTGTGACTCTACATTTATAGAGTGTTTTCCTATCTCCAGAACCAAAATTTATACTTTCACAAAATCCCAACCTTTTCAAATACTAGTTTTTCTCTGCCTGTATTAAATCACACTGTTCACACTTGAAGGGCACACCTGGAGAAACTTTTGGTTAACATTCCAACATGGAATTTTCACTTTCTATCTCATCTGTGGTGGCTCCGCTTAAAATCTTACTCCACATCTTTAGGGTGCTTTCTCAAGCCTATGTACTTAGTTCCTTTAGTTATTTCTAATATTATTAATATTAAAATTTTATTTTGAAAGATATATCCTGCAGCATACCTAGGATATAAAATTTTTGGTAATCCCACATATACCCCAGATTTATGCATTTAGTTTGTGGCTAATCTGATTAAGTTTTGATTTTAAAAAGATAAAGAACACTTATTTATCCTCATTTAACATGGAGAGCTAACTATTGGTTCTCATTAATTCCTGACATCTTTTAACATGGAGAGCTAACTATTGTTTCTCATTAACTCCTGACTAGCTAGCTGGCAACAGATACAGAGCATGTTAATTTCGACAGGCACCTTTCTGAATTCAAGTAAAAGTTTTGGTAGACAAGGATTTCCAACTTAAAGGTCACTGACATAGCATGAATACTGAGTACAAATATTGCTCACCCATTTCTGCATTCTTTAAATTATTTTACTTTGAAAATTTAAGAACTATGATTAAGTTATTAGTAACACAGGTTTTCATTAAAGAATATGGAACTGTGAAAATACAAGTCTAATTAAGTTAAATTTTGAACACATATAGAGCCAAATATTTCAACAAAACTGCAGTTTAATTTCAGAAAATGTGTTAAAATATATATTTATACATCAATTTCTGACATACACTTAATGTGTTAGTATACACAAAATGATGCTTTCTCTTGAAACTGTATTTATGAAATGTACATTTTAATTTAAATACTCAGTATACACTGCACTTAATCTGCATGTTGCATTTATTAAATACATTAAAATTCTGCAATGTAACAAAACGTTTTCTGCATACGAAATTCAAAACACCATTTTAAATGAACAAAAGATGGCTCACTTCATTTTTTTTTTTTTTTTTACAACTAGTGTATAGTACACTAGCTCAGCTCCACCATACTACCTGTTCGTTCTTTTTTATTTGACATTGTTCACAGACTAGTACATATTACAATAAGAGTGCTGGATAAAAACATGAGGTACGAAAGTGGTTCAAAGATTATAGGTCATGCAGATCATGCTAGACAGCAAAGAAAATTGTGACCAAGAAAACACTAAATAAAAATACATAAAGAATGTGCATTATAAAAAAAAAAAAGAACTCCATTACACAGCTTTGCTTCTTTGGTTACAAAGTAGGTTGAACAATTTCACAGCTTTTTATTCCCACCCCAAAAAAAAAAAAAAAGTCATACGAAATGTCAAAAAGCAGAGGAATTGTGGCAATTTTTCTATAGAAAGTAGAAACAAATGAACAAAGTTTTCTTCATCAAAATAGCCCAATTATTCATTATATCACAATAACTGGTGACTACCTGTACAGTTGCACTATGTTCTTCATACTTACACTATACAAAATTTACATTCAAGCTGGGTCTTTACTACTGAAAATAAATACCGAAGGTAAATTGCCATTAGTGTTAGAAATATGCCAGGATTCTTTTGTTCAATTATTGCCTAAACGTTTTATCTATTAAATGCAATCCTGTCTTTCAACTCCTTTACTGATACATATAATTATTCAAAAACTTAAAAAAGTTCTGTGACATTGTTCATGTAATTATGAAAATAGCAGCCCTGTAATAAATAAAACACAAATAAATGAAAAGTTACGTAGGCAAATTGTACTGATATTGAAAGAAAAGTGGCTCTTTAGATGAACTGTTATTTATAATGTGATAGGAAGGCTCAGGGTATATCCATGGGTAATAGGAAACATGGGAGAGCCACCAAAGCTCTTGAAAGACCCCACTCATGTGCACCAGGTAAATGCAGACTTTGCTTGCTATAATAAACCCCAGCTATTATTCTCCTTGTGTACTCATGATGTGAAACTGGACATCAACAATGCTGCACGACATGTCAAAGAGAGGAAAAGCTCTTGTAGAATGATTGTCTAATACTGAAAAGGCCAAACACACAACCAAAGCATGGCTACTCGCTTTCGTATAAAGTGGAAAGAACACCAGTGGCACACAAGGATAGATTGCTTTCAGTTTTTTCTTAATAAGGAAAGCAAGCTCTATGCTGAGGAGACATTCGGCTGCTGTGGAGGTTGCGTTGGCTGTGGAAGCTGTGCTATCACTGCTTGCTGTTGAGAAGTGCTACTAGGATTGGCCTGTTGGGCTGGGAGTTGGGATAATTGATCATTGTTTGAAAGAGATTTTAACAGTGCATTTTCACGTTCAAGTAAAGAGTTTCTTTCAACTAATTCCTTTATTTGTTCCTTTAGAACTTCCACTTCTTCTCTTACTGCATACATCAAATGGCTTTTCACCAGATCCTGTGAAAAACAAAATTAGGAATGTCAAAAAGAGTGAAAGGGAAAGGTGTTGTTGCTATTTGGTTCTGTCCTATCTGGTGCCTTATAAACACAAGGCATTTTTATATTTGTTTTCCTGCTCCTGCTTTTAATGTTCCTACTGTATCTTGATTGAACTTAAGGGACATGGGGTGGAAAAAAATCCAGTTCCCAACTAATGTGGCAAGCCCAGGAGATTCTTTTCAAAGTTTGGAGTGATTTCCAAAAATATTAGCTCTTTGTCAATTACAAGCTTAGAATTAAAAAAAATTTAAAATCACATGTTTAGATGTTAGACCAAGAGAACAAAGGATATGAAACTGTTGATTCTAACCTAGTTATAGTACTGCTTTAAGAGAGAAAGTGACCTGCAATTTCCAGCTTTTAAAACCACTGGATGTTTAAAAAATAGTTTGAGTCTAACAGTCCTTATTTATATAGCCTATCTACAGTTTTACTAAACTTGAACCAAAATATTTTATATAATATGAACAGCATTATTTTTAAGGTAGCAAAAAATTTTGATAGTAATATCAGAAATCAGAACCAGAATCAACACAAGTCTATTTATTAAAGCTGAGTAAAACAGTATCTGTAAATAACCAAAAGATGAAAAAGATTTCCAGCTGAAAATCTCATTTTAATACTCTTTTCTCTCTAAACTATTTTTGATGCTGAATTGCTCGGGAGGGAAAAAATACATTTTGATTATATACAAATCCCCCCCAGAATGGCCTTTATAGAGGAAATGAACAAAATGTGAGATGTTTTTATGGGGAAAATATTTACTCCATTGGTATTTCTAGACTAAAAATTCTCAATGTTCTAGTATCTTCCACTAGATATCAGTATCAAAAAATATACTTTTGTCATCTTGGTTTAAAGAAATTAGGTGTCTGTTTTTTAGAATCAAAACCATCTACTTCATGCAACCAACGGTCTATGAAACAAGAGGGCTATAAACTTTACTTACCATTGCTTGTTCTATTTTGTTGTCAATGGCTACACCACCTCCCCCAGATGCACTGGAAAAAATTAGAATATTTCATTAAATTATTCTAAAAAATATATCCTTCCTTCCAACTCTTAAAGTAATTAAAAACACTTGTGTTTTACTTAAAACCAAAAATAGTAATTTAAAATAGCTTAAGTCTATTCTCACAATTTCAGTATTCAGAGCTCTCATTTTGAAAATGAGGATCTCAGTAAATAGATGACTTCTAAACTTTTCTAATTTGCCTACGACATACATATGCTACTTTAAAAATAATTCCCAATTCTGTTCAGTTCTCCATTCAGTGAACTTAAAAAGATATACTTTGAATGAGCTGTACCCTCTCCACATCAAATTTCTTCACTTACCAACTAGGTATTCTAATTGCCTTTCATACAGTTATTTATTGCATTAGAAGTCAGATGATGGTTTTTCTCCCATAGATTTTGTTTTAATACCTGGTTTAAAAATTTTTAGAGCCGACTTTTAATGAGCTTTTGGGCAAACAACACTTGCAGGGTTGGTTAACAAGCAACTCAACATTCTGGCAGACCTACATGCTTTGACTGTAGGTTAGTAGCTGGTGAAAATCACCTACCAAGTATGTGGTTTAGACCAGTTTTTCCTGGAAATAATTGGAAGTAGTCTATCTTTTAAGTACATCCCAAGTTCAAATATCACCTTAGCATTTGTATGGTGATAACAAAGAAGACTGAATAGCTGTCTTCTTTGGCAGTTTATATCTTCTATGTATTAAACATAAAAGTAGTGAGGATCTATCTTCTTTTGGGTTTTTCTAAATTTGAAGAACAGTTATTAGGTTTGCTTGTAAAGATGAATCTGATACTTTATAATCTATTATATCAGCAAGAAAAGAAGTCTTTTAACAATTTTTACACAAAACTTTACTAAATACTCTTCATAAAGTACACCCCACCTAAGAAAATTTAGGTGTTAATGTATCTGAAGACTATTTTACTTTAGATGATGTAGACTCTCAATGTTAGATTGAGGCTTACAAAGTCACAGTGGTGACTTTTATATTTTAATCCAAGTAGATCTGGTTATAATTCTGGTTCTGCTACTTCCCTGGACCTCAGTTTCCTCATCTGTAAAACAAAGGGGTTGGTGTCAATGCCTCAACAGACTTTCTACTTTTAAATCCTTGAAACGCTTAATCAATACAGGGGAAACACTAAGCTTGTTTATCCGAGCATTAGCCACATTAATAAAGTGCACTACTTCATTTTTTGCTGCTCCTATTTATAAAATGAAAAGGGGTTTCTTTATACCTAATAATTGAAAAGCATTTACAGTTGACCCTTGAAGAACATGGGTTTGAACTGTGTGAGTCCACTTACATATAGATTTATTTCAATAAATATACTGGAAAAACTTTTAGAGATCTGTGACAATTTGAAAAACATTTTCTTCTCTCTAGTTTAAGAATATAGTGTTTCATACCTGCAACATACAAAATGAATTAACTGTTTATATCATCAGTAAGGATTCTAGTCAACAATAGGCTATTAAGAGTTAAGATTTTTGGGGGTTAAAAGTTACATATGAATTTTTGATATTGCAGGGGATTGGTGCCCCAAACCCCCACATTGTTCAAAGGGTCAACTGTATAGACCATTAATAAATACTTAATGTTATTCTTTAACTGCTTGTAGAAAGCTATGCAAAGCATTGCTATATGCAACTATAAACTACAGAACTATATAAACCATAAGGTTTCCATGTAAAGTTCAGCCCAGACATCATGTGGATATATTCACCAAATACTGGCCAGTTTGGCAAAAAAGATAGTGATATGCATTTAGAGTTTGCCTGAGAATCTTAGATTATGCTTTCTATATTTTAATAATATATCAAGGAAAAACTGAATTAGTTTTAGTCATTTCATGACTTTATTATATTCAATTCTTTCAACACTGCTTTAAATAGAACACCTTAAATGCTAACTTTGACATCAGTTTTATATTTTAACAATAAAACAAAAAAACACCAGATCCTTAAAAAAGGGTTTATTACTTCATTTTTTTGGTATTAAAATAAAAGTAGTTTCCAAACCATTCCCTTAACTAAGGAACAATAATTAGCATCCTATTTTTTGATGATAAACTCTAGTCCTGATTCAGAAATCTTGTAGCAACAGAGGAACAGGTATGCAAAGTATAAAAGGATTATGTTGAAGACAGTGTCTGTTAAAAGGTATTCGTATTTCAATTTTGTTAGGCATTGTTCTTTAAGAGAGTTAAATCAGTCACAGAATTACTATCATTATAATGATACCTTTGGATATTCTGAAGGTTGTTACTTAACAATTCTATAACCTACTGCAGTGGTTCTCAAACTTTCTGGTCACCTCAGTTTCTGATTTGGTAGGTCTGGGGTGAGGCCCAGGACTTTGCATTTCTAACAAGTTTTCAGGTGAGGCTAACTTTACTGCCTGATAGACCATGCTTTGAGAACCCCTGGCTTACAGAAGTAAATGAGAGAAAGAATAAAAAAATCTACCTGGAAAATGTCTTAGTCTGGTATAAAAAACCCTTCATGACCTTGACCTCTACTTACTGTGGTCTCCTTTCCTCTCCTACTCCATCTGGTCCATCTGGCCTATTGTGTTATGGTCTTACATACTATTTGCATTCTGAAATATATGTTCTCATGTTTCCATGGAGAAATTGCTCCCTTAGTTGGAAATGCTCATGGTTCCACTTCATCTGGTTTTTACTTGTTCCTTAAGATGCTCCAGTGCATTCTCTATAATGCTTTCTGATTTCCTAAGGTAGAACGAATTACTCTATCCCTCCTGTGGTACACTAATGTTAACAAATTTTTTATATTGCATAACCAGGAAAGCAGAATAGCAAATTCTGGCTCCTCCATATACTCATTGCATGAATTCTTGGAATTTAACCTTTTTAGACCTCAGGTTTTTAAAATCTAAAATAAGGATTATATGCCCCAATTCAAAAAACTCCTGTGAAGATTTAATGAGTTTAACTAATACTACCCCTGTTAACTCTATCAGATTGAGCTCCTTGACAGAAGTTCCTTATTATCTTTATCTTGGTGAAGAAGTGAACACAGTGCTTGGCACATAGGAGCTTAAATGCATACTGAAAGAGTCAATATGACTCGAAACAATTATTGGTTCAGACTAGGAAGCCATTAAAAAATTTTGAGTTTGGATAAATCAACAGGTCTCAAAGTATAGTGCCTGACCAGTAGCATCAGCACCTGGGAACTTGTTAGAGATGTAAATATCTGGGTCCACCCTAGACCTACTGAATTAGATACTCTTGAAATGGAACTTAGGATATCTAGTTTAGTAATTCCTCTAGTGGATTCTGATAGAAACTGAAGATTGAGAACCACTGCTTTAAATAGCCTGATTTACAATAAATACACCAATATGGTAGTCTTAAACAAGTAAGAGGTATATATGAAGAGTGCTTTAGCTGGGCACCAAATGCTGGTTGTGAAACCATGAGCATGGATCCAAAGATTAAGCTATGTTCATAATATGCCATTTATCTTATCTAGCACATTCCTAGAAGAGGTTCAGCTCTGAGAACAGGGAGGTAACTTCTTGGAAAAGGCACTTGCTCAGTGATCTTTATACAGGCAGTACAGTTTACCTATTTGCTAAGAACTAAAATGTTTTCTTGGTTAGCAAACTGAAGATATCTTAAAATTATATATATCTATATGCAGAATATTGTAAAAACAATTATCCTCCTTGATCTAAGACCCTTCTAACTTTGTGTGCTGTGTCACAATCACAATTAGAGTCCACTATAGGAATCTCCCAAATTACAAAATCAAATCATTTGTAAGAAAAATGATTAAGAAGTAAGAAAAAACTTTGAGTTGGCAAATATGATATACTTATGTTCAAGGCCCCATACCCAAACCAGGTAAAAATGATTATTCATAAACTCACAAGTAGATGCTACCATCTTTCTTAGAGGCTAGGCCTTAGGAATCAAATACTGTTTTCAGTAAATCATCTACAACTTTCATCCACTGACCCCCTACCCCGCATTCTCCCACAATAAGCTCTATAATATCATCACTACTAAAATGCATTAATTCTAACCTGGGTAACATTTTACCTAAGAAATGCATATTTTATCTTTTAGAAAGAACTAGTAAGTTGCTAATTGAAAAAAGATAAATCTAGTCAATCTACAACTCAGCAAGCCTATCAAGGTTAAATAGAAAAAAAAAATCATTCTTCTGTAAGAGGAATTAAAAAATATTTACAGCTTAACACCTTAGTTAACAGCAAATAATACTTCTCTTTCCAAAACGGAGCCTAAGTAGATAAAATTCTTATAGACTTATCAAATGCAAACCTCTACAGTTAAGAATGAAACTATCAAAGTTAATAATAAATTAAGCTAAGAACTCAAAATTTTATATATTCTAATTAGTGACCATTTAAGTTCTATAAATGTAAAAACAAAAAAATAACAGCTTAATTTCATGATTAAAAAAATTCACAAATGCCTCATGTGGAGATTTTTATTATTAGTAACACAAAATAAGTGATTTTTGTGGATGATAAAAGCTATTATTCATGCTAAGCCAACACTCAAAAAACTAAATGTTACTATTTTCTCAATGGTGCAAAAGAAGCTTTTTACCAAGGAACTATTAAAAATCCAGCTAAATATTTATAAAAGAATTAATACTCATTTTTAGTATCTATAAAAACCTTGCTCACCAATGCCCTCAACATATTTTACATTCATCTAATTATTTTTAGGTTGAAATCCTGGCCAGAAAACAATATTTAAAAAGGACAAAGGATACATGCTGTAGATTGTACCAATATCAATTTTCTGACTTTGGATCATACTATATTCATGTAAGATGTTACCACTGGGAGGGAACTGGGTGAAGGGGTTTATAAGACCTGCCTGTACATTTTTTTTTTGCAACTTCTATATGTTATCCATAATTATTCCAAAATAAAAGTTAAAAAAAGATACATGAACATGGTAAGAAGTAAATCAAAGAGTATACACAAATGTATTATATACACAATCCATCAAAGTCCCTCTCCTACCTCAGACCCTCATCATCTGCATTAATAGCTTTTAAAAAAAAACCCATTTAGGAAGAATTTCTTTAATACTTTAGAGTGGAAGAAGCCTAATTATATGCCTCAAAACACAGAAAAAAAATGTGTTCAATAATTTCCCTAAAATATGGAGTACTTCTAGAAATCTGCAAGACTAGAAGCCCAATAGAAAAATGGGTAGAATTCACATGGACTGTTGACAAGAAAAGACATGAAAAGAATACTCAAAATCTGATTCATAATAAAAATAGATTAAAACTACAATGTAATACCATTTCTCTAAAATGACTGGCAAACATGAAAATTTAATACACTATTAGTAAGGCTATAGGAAATGGGCCTTCTCATACAGTGCTGTTACAAGTGGTATAAAGGTATAAATCCTTATAGGCAGCAGTTTGGTTACATCTAACACAATTCTATATACACAAACACACTTAATTCACTTTTGAGCCTGTAATTCCACATCTGGGAATTTATCCTATATGTATTTTTACATACATAGGAAATAATGTGTTTATAAGGCTACTCTTTACAGCACTGTTTCTAACAGCAAGGCTTCTGATTATCAATAGAAAATTGGTTAATAAATCATGGTACAGCCATCCACTCAACTGAGTATTACCCATCTATAAAACAACACACAAAAATGCTTTACTGTGTACTGAGTGGGGAAAATGTATCCTGGAGATCATTAAAAGTAAAGGCACAGATGTATGTATATTACCATTGTGTGAAGGGGGAGATCATACATATTTTATTTGCTTGTTTATGCATAAGAAAACTGGAAGGATACACACACACAAAGAAAGTGGTTATCTGTTTGGGAAGGTAGGCAGATGGGGGACAGGGACAGAAGACTACTTTCCTTACACTTTGTAGAATACTGAAAAAACACATTCCAAAATGAAAATGACTTGTGAAGGAGTTATTACCCTGTAGAGAATGAAATGAAGATGGCAGACAGAAAACAGTAAAGGGAGAAAGGAGGGAAGAAGGGCCAACAACTCCACTTTCTTTAGGAACTATTTCATTCTAAAAGGCATTATGTTCAACATATGAAACAATAATCAATATAAATGGTATTTGTGACTTGTAAAATTTATCTCCTTGGTTTAGGATGAATTATAACCACTTAAAATATGAAGTAAATAAGCACTAAATTATGTTTTCTACCTTTATCTTGCATCTACCTACCACTTCAGCATTTTATTAAAAAATAATAATAATAATAATAAGGGAGAAATGTGAGATTCACATATAAATCAAGTATAAAAATCAAATGAATAATCATATTTGACCTGATTGTTTATAGTTCATGATGCGTGATCAAAACCGAAGTTTCTGTGATATGACTGCCCTTGCACTGTTCAGCATGTAAGAACTTATTCACTATGTAAGAACTTATTCACCATGTAAGAACCTGTTTATTATGCTTCAGAAGATTGGAGACTGTTGAGAATTAGGTTTGGGGTTGATTAATGATTGTGCATTGAGTCCCCTATACAGAATTTTATTGTTGTTAACAACCATTTGATCAATAAATATGAGAGATGCCCTCTCAAAAAAAAAAAAAAAAATGATGTAAATAATGCTTGTAATTCCCAGCATATTTTTGTTCAAAATAATTCTGGTAAGAAAACAGTAAATGTATGTGATAAAAATCTATGATACAATAGGCTAAATAATCTTACACAATAAAAATATTAAATTACAAATGCATTGCAAAGAAGGTGTAGATAAGGTTAATATTAACTTCACCTTCTTTTTCCAGATATCTTTACATTTTCAAGTTAGGATGTTTTGGGGGAATTATTTTAGTATTTGGTAGTAAAATTCTGATGTAGTTTTTTCTTGTAGAGCCACATTCTAAGGAAACAAAAACTAGCAGAACTAAAATTATTTCCATTAAAACACTCAAGATTTAAAAATTTCATCTAGAAAAACTGGAGTCTGATATAGAAGTGAAATATGCACAGCCATTTTACCATTACAACCTAAATATTCCAAATAAACTAAGAAAATTTAATTAATATTCTATTATTTCAAGTTGAATACTTAAATGTTAAAGACACAGAATCACTTCTCTATCTAGATAAATGAGCTTATTCAACTAGCTTTTTATTTCTTATCAGACCAACACTAGGTAAGGTTTGATGGGAAGAAAAAGTTATTTCCTTCCTTTGGGTCTGAATGAAATAGAAAGGGTATGAGAAAGGGGTAGGAGGACAGCATTTTCCCAAATGCTGTGCTTACATTTAGAGCAGCCTCTCTTGAAAGGGATTTCACTGTATTGTTTTACACAGCAACAATAGGTAATATGATGACAGCATAATCCATTACTGGCAAATGAAGGATATATACCAAGGGGCTTAATCCCAAATTAAAAATTTGACACTACAGGCCTGGCTACTTTAATTTTTACTTCTTGGAGACTGGGAAAACAATGTATGACTGACAATTACCTAGACTGAGATGTACACTGGTACCTAAGAATGAAAAGGGGAGAGGGATTAGAAAGGATTTCTACATTTTGCCAATTGATACCTGACAAAGTAGAAGATGCAGTTCCACATATTCATTCTAGATATTCTAAAACCATTCCTTCAGTCTGCTAGGATAGCTAAAAAATCAGAATTTAGAGATTAGAGTACACTTTAATCTAGTAAAAGACCTACGTTTTTCAACATTGTAGAATTATCTTTCCTGGAAGTACAAAATTTAAATATAAAGGGAAAGTTCAGTAGGAATTGTTAATACGAATGAAGACATTAAAAACACACAAGGGTGCAAACTATTTCAGCTATGTTAGGAAAAGCATAAAGATTTTTAAAAAGCTTTCTAGGGAAAGGACTATTAACAGCCATTTTACAGTAAAGATCAATTCTCTTTTAAATGGTTAACAATAGCATTCCTTCTCTTTGACTACGAGGAATTAATAGCACTTTACACCAGCTAAGGAAAATTTCAGGGCATAAGTGTATGAAAATGAACAAAATTGGAGAAGGAACATGATAGAAAACTATGTTAAGGGAAATAAAACAAAAATGTAAAACTTTCAAGATTTGCAGCTCATTTCAGAGACCAATAAACATTGAATAAATTTTCACCCAGCAGTGGGCCTATTATAAAAACCTTTTTATATAGCTAAATCCATCTAACGCTCCTAAAAGTAACCCAGAATACTTCAGCAGTGACATAAAAGTGGGCCAAAGGGGGAAAAAATCATGAACTAGTTTACTAATTTCTTTCTAATGCTTTACATTCTTCCCCCTATCCTCAACTTTCAAACTGGATATCCTAAACTCCTTGACACCCTCCATGGTTTACTCTCTTTGCTCATACTGTTCTCATTCTAAATACTTCTGTGGAAATTCTGTCATTATTTTATAGCTTTCAGCTCAAATACTTTCTCTTCTGTAAAAGCTTTCTAACCCTCCCAAGAGTGTAGTCATGCCTCACACTACCCTTATGGCACTAATCACACAGGTTGTATTACAGGAGTTGCATCTATCTACTACTAGACAAAGCTCTGTGTGCTCTATAAAAGCTACCATGAGGCTGATAAGCCATCTACTGAAGAATGCTGTAGAAGCCTGGGCGCCTGAATAGTATGTACTTAGAATTTGAGTCCTAACTATATATATAACTTGCTACTTTGATTATGGGGCCTCTTTCTCTAGCTATAATATAGCTATAGCTGTACTGGATCACCTCCAAAGCAATTTCCTACACTTATTGGCAAAATTGACTCTTTCCAAGCAGTCCTTGGTATCTAATGCATGGTAATACTACCACTTTAACTAAACTAAAAAGAAAATAATAATCAGGGAAATAGTAACATCATTCCTCATTTGCAGTCTGAAACTAAACTTGCCACATGTTCTTGCTGCCTAATAATCTAATTCATATATCTAGGTAATCCCAATTCCTTTGGAGGCAAAAGGTCATAAATACTGAACAAACTTTGCCTCTTACTTACTAGACAGCCAAATCTTAGTAATTCTTTCTGGTGACACTTTAGTAAAAAATGATAAATTCTGGTCTGTCTCTGTATGATGTTCAACACTCGGTGAATACTGGGTTGTAAGAATATAAAGTTAGAAAATGTCCACCAGTGGTAAGATCTCTAGATGTAAAATTAGCAAATAGAAGTTGCAGCTTGGCCTTAACTCACATTTGCCAAGTATCCTAAGGCAAGTTTCTCTCAGGGGGCTTTCTTCTTTCATCATTTAGTTTCAAAGACTTTTATGAAACTTAGTGTAACCACTTGAATGTGTTTTTTTGTTTTCTTGTTTTTTTTTTTTTTTGGAGGGGTATATATTGGGGGTGGTAAGTAAGCAGTCAAGACAGTACTATTCGAGATAGGTCTTGAAAAAAAGAGTGACCTAAACAAGCAAAGGAGAAGAGATAGCAGAACACTGGAAAATGCTTGGTTGCAGGCATTAAATAAGGTAAAATGATAGTTTTAACAATAGAAGCACAGAGAATCTGTTAAGATCAGAGGGATGAAAGGGACTCACTTAAAACAAAGCAAATGCAAAGAATGAAGAGTTTTTAGCTTGCAGCAAGTGTAAGTGGGAAGGTGGTTAAATGTGCCAGAGAAGAATGCTACAGATAAGGAGTGACCCACAGAGGAAGCTGGGAATAAAGGTGAGAACATGAGAAATTTAAGTTTCACTTGGGACTGTTGAATTTTGAGATATCTGGGATGTAGATACTGGGAGAGAAGTATAGAAAAAAGGTCAATGGAAATAGGTGTTTAGAATTACTCTAAAGTAATCAATGGCCAATAAGTCTAGACTTGAGAGTTGTCAGAATGTGGTAGGCAGCTAAAACTGTGAAAGAAGTTTGCTTAAACATGGAGAAGACAAATGGGGCCAAAACACTGGAGAATACCAACATGTGAAGAGTTATGGAAGATGGACTTGGGAAGAAACTGCTCTTCTTGGGAAAGCTAGTTATTTCTTAGTGTAGAGATCCTAGCAAGTTAACATATTGAAACCAATTTCCTCATCTGTAAAATGGGGTCATGGTCTTAACTACCTTATTTAAAGGATTGCTGTGAGGGTTAGGTGGGACTTTTTACAACAGTAAACACTAGAAAAAATTAGTTCCTTCTATTGCTTAGATCAGTTTGAAGTTTGACACAGTAGAAGGTCTACTATCCCAGTGTCTCTTAGACTACAAATGAAGCAAGGTACAAACAAAAATCAGTTGATTGGTAGTAAGAAAGAGTCTGTGCATTTAATCTTACCCCCAAAATGTAATAATCCTAGTTATGCCATAAATTTTCCTTATTTCTTTGTACTCAATTAGTCAAATGTTAAAGATTGCATGCAGTCACAAGATATACATGCTAATAAATATTATCTGACTTGAGATTTAAACTAACATCAATATTTACTAAGCACAATATTCCCGTGGACTATTTCTTAAGCACAGTATTTACAATATTAATAAATTTCTTATTAATACTCTATAGGATCTCAATGTTTCATTTTTTAAGTTAAAAGTAATCTTAATTTACTATGGGAAATTTTTCCAAAGGGTACTGAGATATAATTGAATTCAACACATATTTTAATTCAACATAAAAATTTTCCAAGTAAGTGCTTAACTAAAAATATCCTTCCTTTAGTGTTATGTGAAATTTCAATAATAAATACTATTAAAGACAAATCAAGAGTGAGATAAAGTACTGCTTTGCTTCTAAGTCATGTATTTATTACTCTAGTTGAGAATTATCGCTTTAGAGTTACCTCATTTAAAAAGGCATTCTGGTATAGGGCAACAAAGAAAAGTATAAAGTAGTACTAACATAAAATTAAAAGGATCAGTAAGATTTTTTTCATTCAAGCAGAACTGTACTCAAATAGGTATGTTTTCAGTCACAAAGTTTTTAATAGCTAATGACTTTTTCTCATTTTAATCTAGATCCATGTCCCTGAATTCCTCTAGGCAAGTAACAACACTATAGCATAGCTAAAGTAAATGACAAAATTTTATAATAGTTTGTACATATCAATTTGCATAAAATCTTTTATGATGAATTCTAGACTAACATCTCTAACTAACTGAAATTTGTTATATCAATTTAGGTTCTAGAGATAAAGCTGTTACTGGAATGCGATGCTTCACTTATGTTCTCCTTGCTCTCTTCCTCTCTTGCTTATAAGCCCTACCCTTCCATAAATAATTTTGCTTTTGTTGTCTATTGTGTTCTTCTCCCTTGAGTTAAAACCTTAAAGGCAGGAACTGTATCCATCTCAAGGGTCTACTTATAAGATTCTGTATATAACTGATATTAAACAGTAAGTTGAATAAAAAGATGGAATAAAAGAATATAGTCTACCCTTGAACAATGTGAGGATTGGGGAGCTGACCCCCACTGCTGAAAATCCATGTATTAACTCTGACTCTCCAAAATTTAAGCCATAGGCTAGTACCTACATATGTTTAATATTCGTGACATACCTTTTTTCTTTTTTTGATATTTCTAGGCTACATGGTTTGTCTGTGAGTTTTTTCTAATTATTGAAAATCTCCTTAAAATTTTCCAACATACTTATCCATGTGGTTTAAGGATTAGCTGTATTTAATAAATTATCTCATTTAATTTTGTAAACTTGAGCAGGAACTTATGTTATGTTGGGCTTATCAAGCTAAACTAAGATATTAACCTGCTATTTCAACTATTAGAAACTAATCAGAAGGGTGTCACTGTAATACAGTAAAAATGGACACACCTCCTGAGGAATTTTTTTCTCCTTGACAAAGAGAGCTTCAATAAAAAAACCAATAAATCTTAATGTGATTTTCTTTGCATCTGGTTGTTACCTACTGAGGAAAAAAAAACATGTTAGCAGTTTCAATATAATATAGGCAACTGAAGTAAGTAGAAAAACTAAGTTCAAGGAATAGAAAAGCTAGAGCTCTGTGGATTTTGAGACTACTTCTAACAAAATCATCGTGAAACTAGAGTGATAACAAAGTCACAGAAGACTTTGTGGAAAATAAAGTGGACTTTAAAAACTCTTAATGACATTTGGATAAAAACTTTGGCAAAGCTCTTTTTACATTGGAATCATGAATTTAGGGAGAAATCATTTAGAGTAGTCAAAGGCTTAACTGTATAATCATACCTCATAAATACCCATTTGTGGGTCTCAACTGCTATTTATCATTCTCTACAGACAATTAGAATTGAATCTAAGGAAAGAAGTGAAATAAACTAAATGCTGTTTTAAAAGTGGAAAGAGGAGGCCAATTGGTTTGGTCAGGTCAAATAAAGAAGGCAGTTTAAACTGCCATGACTTTAAGCAAGCCTCATGAACAAGTGGCAGTTCTAAGTGAACCAGACTTAGGAGTCTGAAGAAATTCAGACGTGCTTCACTCTTTCTACATTGGTGGATCAAAGCACATATAAAAGGAGTCCTGTGCAATCCTTGCATCATCACTAGAATCAGTAATTACGTAGTGGGAAAATATCCTTGTGATCTCTTAAGATGTTAAGTAACATCTGCTTATCCATTTTTGAAGGAACTTTAGAGTTACATTTGTACTAACACTGATGACTTTTGGCCATGAACTGGAACCCATTCTTGGTTAGGGCAGCTATGAAAACACAGAACTAACTAAAGAATGTTCTCAGGTCAATGTTTCCACACAATTTGTAGAATAGCTTATATATATATATGTATGTATGTGTGTGTGTGTGTGTGTGTGTGTGTGTGTATATATATATATATATATACATATATATATATATATATATATATATATATATATATATATATTTTAGGAGAGCAAGGTACAGGCTTTTATTTAGAAATAAAGTGAGAGAATAGAGCTCCTGGCTGATGCCAGGAGGGGACAAGAGAGCCCAAACAGCTTATATTTTTACAGGAACCTAATCTCTACTAAAATGTTTTAAGTGATGACAATCATCTGATTTTTCTGCTTCACATTTTAGATTCTCCATTGTACAGGGAGGGCTTATAAAAGGTTTAAACATGAAATGGAAAGAGAAAGGAGATAAGAATGCCAAGATAAACATCACTAGAGGTGTTCAAAGGCTAGACGACAAATTGGGAGGTGTGTTGTAGACAATTCAAATATGAGACAAGTGGTTGGAAAAATGATCACTAAATTCCCTTCCAACTCAGATTTGTAATTCTAGACTCAGTAGCTAACCTCAAAGGTGATAATGGATAAAAGTATTTGGTTCTGCAGTCATACCCAGGTTTGCACCCCAATTCCATCACTTTTATGGTATGACTTCACACAGGTTATTTAGCTTCTCAAAAGGATAATAATAGGACTAGACACTACAATGCAGAGAGGTAATGCATTAGTGTTTGAGTAGCACATGTTACACACTTAGTTAACTATATAATTTGTATTAGTAAGGTATAGTGGCCAAAATCTAAGTATCATGAAATACACAAGGAACACTGACTTAGGATTGTTCTGGTTATTAGATTTCTACATCTTAACTCTTGCCTCTAACTGTATACAATAATTTCTAACATTCTTTTCAGATACCAAATCTGTCATGCCACGTGCCACAGGATTGTAATAATATACTTAAATGCTTATCAGATGCTGATTATGGAGGTATAATATCAAAAAATCATTATCCCAAAGTCTGTGAATTTATAGTTTAGTGCAGGAGATAGTCAAGTGGGAGGTGAGGTAAATGCTTGTAAGACAGGACAAGACTTTAGAGACTGTTTTGGGGAAACATAATCAACATTGAGGATCAGGAAAGAATATTTAGTATAGGAAGTGCCACAGTTGGGTGGAGAAGAAAAAGATACACACACAAATGTTCCAAGTAAAAAGAACAGTAGTTCAGTTAGCCATGTTAGAAAACTCAAATAATGAAGACCAGTTAGAAGCCTGCTGCATTTCCATATTAGAAAGGATTGTGACCTGAATGGGGGGATGAGAGATGGAAAGGCAGAATAAATACTCAGGAAGTAGACAGGCAGTACTTTGTGATTAACTGGCTAAGAAATCAGATTAACCAGCTACGAGAGATCAGAGAAGTTTGAATGTAGGGAGAGATGCCTATGTAACAAGTTTGAGCACCTAGAGCATATAGATGATACCCAAATCTGTCTGTATGCTTTTAGAATGATGAAGAATGTGAAAAGGGGGTCTGGACAGCATCCTGAGAACATCAGTAATACTTAAAAGGAAAAGCCTGCCAAGAGGACTGAGAAAAACAGATGTAGAAAGAAAAACAGGAAGTGATAGTATCACAGATGTCAAAATATCAGTTCAAAACCTATGACATATCAGTATTAGCTTTGGACAAATGGACAAATATTTGGAATACTGAAACTATTAAAAGCTGCTTAACCACAACTGCACTATTAATATTCATGCATATGTACTCAAAGTCTGGAAAGGAATATGCAAACACTAAGTAATTATGTTACAAATTTGGGTTAGATGTGATTGTTCTGTTCTAATTCTACTTCCCAAACTTTCAATAGTTTCAATTTTGATAAGGCAAATATATATTACTACTAAAGAAACTGGGGTACAAATATATTATCTAAAAGAAGACTTTTAAGATAGGATTCTCATATTCTGATGACCTATCAAGTTTTTGTACATTTTTAACCACAGCCCTGAAGAAATTAAGTTTATACTTGATCTGTAGACAACTTCAATTTAATTGACAAGTAAATGAATTCTTACCGTTTTACTTGTTTTTGTGTTAAGCAGTACTATTATTGTGAATTAAACTTTAAGCCATATTTACACATGGGAACTTTATTATAAACAGCTAAAACTGGAAAAAACAGTAAGGTTGGGAGATGTGAAATAATGTTCAACCAACCAAAAGGATTTGCACAAAGTAGATGCTCAATTAAAATAAAATCCCTGTATCTAAAAAATAAATTGTGTTGCATACATGTTTTAAAAGTAGATATTAAAGAGATTTCTTAATAGAATTATTTACAACTAAGGGCAAATGGGAAACTCTGATGAACACTTAGTAGGTGGTCTTTACATATGATTAAACCCCCTACCCCAAGATATAGTTGCAGCTCAAAATAGCTTTTTAAACTGCTTCCCAGTGTCAGCTATTAATAAATTCTAAATACTAAAGGGTGAATTCTTTAATGTTTACACTTATTGCAACACTATTCTAGTTATATACTAACACTTGTCTAATATATACATATTTGTTTATAATCACAAGCATTAAATTTGAATAGAGATTCTTTTCTAATGCAACAAATACTTAATTTTAGATCGCAAGCAACTTACCAAATTTCTTTTTGGCAAGTGCTTTCAAAGATGGTTTTATAATAAAGGATGACCCACTGCTACTAAAGTTCAAATGAAATCAAATTTATGGATTCACATCTTCATACAGTATCAAATTCTCCCTTATCTTATCCTTCAGATTTTCCAGGGCTGCTCTGCATACCAGTATACCAACTAAGAGTAAAGGCTGTAGTTAGAAAACTAGATTTGAATCCCAACTCTACCACTTAAAAGCTATGTGACCTGAACAAGTTACTTAATCTCTCTAAGCTTTCACTATCCTTCTTGTAAACTGAGAATATTGACAGTATCTATATAATATGATTGTTGTGAAAATTAAATGAGATAACATGCCAAAAACACTTAGCACAGCGCTTCACACCTAGTTAATTACGCAGTAACAAAACTACTTTTAAGGAGAAATCAGTATCAGTATTTGAGCACAGACTGACAGTATGAAATTCCTTAAAGCAGGTAGGCTGACTTGTTCCATCAGTCTAACGGTCACTTATTTCAAGCCATGGATAAATACCAGTAAGAGCTATAGAATCAGTGTACACTAAAGATTTCTTTCATATGTCACCTACTTGGGTGTCTAACAAGGCTTCTCCCTTTAGGCACAAACATTCATTAACAATGTTACTCTGAAAAATCTTGACAAATGCTCTGAACCTTCCACAGAAAACATATGAAGTTCTATCTAAAATTCTTCATATCCTACAATAAAGAAATTAGAAATTATTTTCCTAATAGATTTATTGTAGAAAATGAAAAAAAAAATAAAGTAAGTATACAGGAGAAAGGAAAAACTGTTATTAAATGTTTGTTGTATTTCCTTTCAGACTATCATTGGTTGCCAATTACTGGTTTTTAAGAAATTGGAAGTTTGTAGAATATGATCAACACAGTCATGGGATACCATACCAGAAAAAGTTTAGAATATTATTCAAAAGATAGAATAGATGTAAGTGTGTGTATCAGGGAGACAGTAACTATCTCTGGTTAGGAATAAGTCAGAAATAGATATGGTAGCCTGTTTAGATGATAATTTCAAATAATCTCTGATAGACATACAGGATATGGGCACAACACTCTAGAGAAAAATATTAATTCTATAATTGTATGACCTCAGATATGTCATTTAACCCAGGTTCTTTTTCTTCATCTGCAAAATATGATCATCTTCAGAATGAGGATTAGGATCTTATCCTAATCCAAATCTTATTATCTAAGAGTCCATCTACAAAATACAGCTGCGTAAAACAAAGCAAAATAAGAAGGTACACAAAACAAGTTACAAATTTGTTTTCTAAGCAGAATACAATTCTGAAAGGAAATGTTATAATTTTCAGGGCATACAAAAAATGTATAGTGACTTTCAATATATCACTGTCATTTAATATTGACATCTTAGGTATTCTCAATGTAAGAATTGAGAAAATTTTCTTGGCTTTATTTTTAGACATATAGAAGAAAAATGTCTTTTATTTAGAAAAATAAAATCTCCAAAGCAATAAAATTAAGTTAAGCCATATTTTATGAAGAAAATGGATATGTCTTTTTTAAAATAAAAGATTAATACATTATTTCTCAATTATGTCCTGGGATGATAATATTTGGGGTTCTTAACTCTACTGCAAGCATCTATAGCAGATGCAATATTTAAATAACCTTACTGTAATACAGGATGTCACTTTATTTTTTAAACTGATTATTTATTAAAAACCACTGCAAAGATATGGCCTTCAGCCTCATGAGACTTTGAAAGAATTACATACTCCAAGTGTTTAAAATTCCAAATTTTAACTTACGTTTAATACTATATTGTTATACAATGTGCTCATTTTGTTCATAAATATTCATCTCAATACAATAACATCAGGTATAATACATAAAATCTAATCCATTAAGTCTTACCAATTTATGACCTGATGAGACACTCTTGTGGACAACATTCAGTCCTTAGAAGCTAGAATAACCCTCCAACCATGAGAGGGCATCTCAACTTTTAAACTTTCGGCTTTCGATCATTATTATGTCACATTCCTCCTCCGATGCTGAATTCTAAAAAAAATTCTAGCAAAGAGTTTAAGTAAATAAATGTTTTAATCAAATAGCCTTAAAAAAATCTTTTATAGCAAAGTTTTATGTTTCACCATGATTATACAACTGATATTTTGTACTTAAGTACTTTTTAAAATGTGAAATACTTTCATATTTGATCTGGATACCTCATATTTTTCAACATGGACTTTCAGGCTATCAGGAATACGTTTTAGTTAAGAGTCAAGTAGAAATGGAACCATTAAAGGTTTAAGATTATGATCCAGAAATTATGATTTAACACCATAACTTTATGATATAGACAACTTTGTAATCCTATAGAATGGCATTTGAGTTTTATTGTTTGATTCACATCTATGTATGAGCTACACTTAAAGCACAGGTGGATGGAGCAGTAATAATCTATACTTGATCATTTAAATGATCAAGACAGCACTCAATTTTTATACCTAAATTCTAGTCTGTCTCTACCACCCCCAATTTTAAAATCAGACACCATGATGGAAAGAATACCATTTTATTATGTGTTTTATATAAGAGACATAACAACGTATCCTATTCAGAGGTGGTCCTACTGATCATCTGTGTATAGGGACAGGAGGAAATTGGGAATAGGAATATTTAATAATGGTAAAAACTACTTCATTAAGAATATAATCTTAAATTTTTTTACAAGAAAGCTTTCAATTGGGCATCTATTTTAATCACTGAAAGGTAGTATTAGTGAAATTTTATGTCTGATAAGAATAGTTATTTAAAGGCAACCCACATATTTATGGGCATTATTTTGCTTAAATTATCCCTCTAAATGACATAATAGGCAAGGGAGTGGGGAGAAGAAGGAAGCTATTATTGAGAAAAAATCAATACATGCAAAGCCATAGAAAACTCAAAGACAGCATTATAAAGGAAACTGCAGCCATCGCCAGAGATATTTGACCCAAATGTAGAGGTTGGAATTATGCAGTTACAGATTTTAACTTTCAATGGAATTTTTCTATTACACATGGTCATTTAAAAGTCTCCCATACAATCTGAAGAACCATTATGATTTTTCCAATTTACAAATATAATCTTTTCAAATGTAATCTCCCAACACATTTGACTTCAATAAAATCATGGAACTTTACTATCCTTTGTCAAAGCACAGCCTTATAATGTAATGACCTGGTGAAGGCAAAAATCCATTTATTTATGAAGGTAAATAATAGTTTAAAGTTGTGATCATTTATTTCATCAACATTATCACCAAAATGTTTTTAGGAAGTTTTTATGCAACTCTTGTCTCCAATCAACCAAAATACTACCAGAATTTTAAAAATGTTCTTTGAGGACACCATTAACAGAACAAAAAGGCAGCCTACAGTATAGGAGAATATATTCATAAATGACAGATCTGATAAAGGGTTGACATCCAAAATATATAAAGAGCTCACACACCTCAACAAACTAAAAGCAAATAATCCAATTAAAAAATCAGCAGAGGAGCTGAACAGATACTTCTCCAAAGAAGAAATTCAGATGGCCAACAGGCACATGAAAAGATGCTCCACATTGCTTATCATCAAAGAAATGCAAATTAAAACCACAATGAGATATCACCTCAAACCAGTAAGGATCACCACCATCCAAAAGACAAACAACAACAAATGTTGGAGAGGTTGTGGAGAAAGGGGAACTCTCCTACACTGGTGGTGGAATGTAAATTAGTTCAACCATTGTGGAAAGCAGTACGGAGGTTCCTCAAAAAGCTCTAAATAGAAATACCATTTGACCCAGGAATTCCACTTTTAGGAATTTATCCTAAGAATGCAGCAGCCCAGTTTGAAAAAGACAGATGCACCCCTATGTTTATTGCAGCACTATTTACAATAGCCAAGAAATGGAAGCAACCTAAGTGTCCATCAGGAGATGAATGGATAAAGATGTGGTACATATACACAATGGAGTATTATTCAGCCATAAGAAGAAAACAAATCCTACCATTTGCAACACAAAATAGATGGAGCTAGAGGGTATTATGCTCAGTGAAATAAGCCAGGTGGAGAAAAACAAGTACCAAATGATCACTCATATGTGGAGTATAAGAACAAAACAACAGCAGAAACACAGAACCCAAGAATGGACTAATAGTTAGCAAAGGGAAAAGGACTGGGGAGGATGGCTGGGAAGGGAGGGATGGGGGGGGAAGAAAGGGGGCATAACGATTAGCATGTATAATGTGGGGGAGGCACAGGGAGAGCTGTGCAACACAGAGAAGACAAGTAGTGATTCTACAGCATCTTACTATGCTGATGAACAGTGACTGTAATGGGGTTTGTCGGGGGACTTGGTGATGGGGGGAGTCTAGTAAACATAATGTTCCTCATGTAATTGTAGATTAATGAAACTAAAATAAAAAAAAATGTTCTTTGAGGACTTACTCTTGTGGGACAATCCCTGTGAGAAGATAAAACATGCAGCTATACTGCGTAAAGTAAATGCATCCTGAAATACATGTATCTGTAATTGCAGGGAATTTGCTTGTTCCTAAGGCTTTGATGAACTGGTCACTTAAAGGGCAGACTGCCTGACCATTTTAAAGGGCCTGCCAGCAACAAACATTGTTATAAAAATGCCTGAAAAGCCTTTGGAAGATAGAATTAAACCAGCCATATAGAGCAAACTTAGTTATTTTACTTACAGAAAAAATTTTTAAAGGTGAGTGCACTATAAAAAATGTATGGCAAATTTAGTTTAAGAGCTGTATACATTTAAAAAGACACTAAAGTCTATTGCATTTTCAAAATTATTTGCTAACAAGCACAGGGGTCACATTTGAAGAGTTCCAAAGACTTAATTCCAACATGTAGGAAATCCTTATTAAAAATATGAAATAAAATTTGGTAAATGAAGTGCTTGTGGATGAACAGAATTAAGATTAATCAGCTATCCTTTAAAATTTCAAGTTAGAATTCTCCTAAAAATGACTATTTACTTAGAAAGCTGTTCTAATATATCAGTCATAATCTTGAATCTCTGGCAAGATTGCCATCAAAAACAAATCCTGAATATTTCCTATAGAACATATTTCATTCTTTTTCAATTTCCGAGGAGGAAAAATCTCATTTAACTGTGGACATGCTATTAAAAGTTGGAGTCCAGCAAGAACTAAGCTTAAGTTTGCCATTATTTAGCTAATTTTATGGTAAATTTATATTAATAGAACAAAATAGAAAGCACGGGGTAAAAAGGTGGATGATTAACAATTTCCAAGTCATTATTTGCAAACTGAAATGGGAAATCAAACCTACAAGGATTCCTAAAGGGACTTGTTATCAATGAATGTGCTTAAGCTTCATTTGATACAAAATATTTCACTTTCAAGAGTAAACCACAGGTTCACTGCACTGTTTTGAGAAATCCTAAACATGATATATCAATGCTTGCTTTCCTAAAGATCAGAAATGCTTATTTTTTAAATAGAGAAAAAAAGGGGAAATGGGGCAACCCTGTATGACCCCAATAAGTTATAGTCTTTCCACAGATTACGTATGGATAACTGAGGCTAGAAATACCAAAGATGAACTCAGAGAAAAAAATTAGCCCAAACATACTTAATAGGATAAGAACACTGGAAAGACAGTGTGTTCCAAGAAATTCACATATAAAGGACATACACAATTACAGGAAACCACATAAACCTGTGGTTGAGGCAAGAGGTAATTTAAGACAACTAGCTATGTTAAAACTAAATATAAAAAAAGGTGTTTAGCACATTAAGTATTGTATCAAATACACCTCTTGGTGGAAGACATGCATATACAGCTTAAAGAATTTCATTAACATACTGCTTTAAAAAATAGCTTTAACAAGAAAGGTTTTTGATATTTTTGATGGATATTTATTCACAAATGATTTATACCCCTCATTCTTTTGAAAAGAGTAGGAACAGCTTACAGAAGATACAAAAAGAGAATGAAATTGGGGGTGGAGGAAGACAAAAATGGAAAAACACAAAGTAAATGGAAGCCAGTTATTATTTACTCAAATATATGCATCAAGGAACTGCAGAATTTGATAAAAGAAAGCTCATATTTGACTCTGAACTTTTTGTTAGTGAAACCTAACAAAAAGGGAACACAATTTTTAAAAATTTAAGATACCATCATGTATTTTATGGTTTTAAGAGTTTACATCTCATTTCTTGAAACAGTGTGCTGCGACTATTCCAGACATACATTTTGCAACATTTTTTGGACTAAGTTAGCAATATCTAAAATAAAAACAGCTGCTGCAAATAAATACTTAAGTTTTCTGAAGATCAGTGGTTAATGATCTTCATTAACCCTATGAACACAGGACTGGGATTAGTCAAGACACTACAACTTTTTTTCCCTCCTTGTTCCCCTTCTAATAGGTCTAGGGACAGAATACCCTCTTTATCTTGGTATCTACCACGAGGTAGATATGAAGAAAGATATGATTTTTTGGCTTCCAGGACACAGACTATATACACCACTATTTCTAGGCCAAATATCATAATGAAAAGCTTAAAATAATACAACGAGCACTTTCAGATCTTTAGTATTTATAACCAAGGATCTTCAAATTTTGAAAACAACCAGAAAACACAATGGCATAAAAATGTTATTTCTTAAGAATATCAAGAAAGATTGCCACCTGTTTAAATGTATTTCTGTCAAATATGAAAAATATTTTAGAAGTAGTCAACTGACACCTAAACACAAGCTAAGTTTTGGTAAGCTAATGCATTTAAATGCTTTGTATTAATAAAAAAATCTAATACATTTTTCGATTTGAGTGATTTAGAATGCACACATGTACACACAAATAATGCCAAATAGATTATAGCCAGTCATTTATCTACCTACCAACTCTCTTAATGACAACAAAGAATGGGAGTAATTCCTTAATATTTCTTCCCAAAAGGTTGCCAAGCTGTCTGTTAGTTTAAATACATTGAAGAGGTGTGAGTTTAAAATTTCAAATTGTTGAGGACTAGACGAGAAAACCAAACCAAACAGAAGTTACATGTTTGTTGTGGTTCAACAATTTTAGTCTATATCTAAATTTCCTTCTCATCTGAACAAGTTCATTAAGTTTTTTTCTTAAAAAGCTTTGGACTGCAGAAAAAATAAGTTGGGTTTAGCAAATAAATTCACACACTTACATATATACACACATCCTGTTCATAGGCTTGGTTTTACTTAAAAGCCATTTGGCAGAAAGTAAAAATAAAGTAAATTGAAATACCTATTACAATAATAAAGAGACCTTACCAATATTTCCACCGTTTTCAACTGATTCTCAAATTTCACTCTGAAAATAATTACCATGACTTCTCAGAGTAGGCTGTGGTGGTGTTGAGAAAATTAACAGACTAAAGAGGAAGATGGTAAACACATAAGCAGCTGCATACAAAATGGATGAGCAGTTAACAATTTCTCATCAACAATTCTGAAGTGCGGTCATATGTTGAAAATAATGTCAGTATGTTAGATGTCCCATTTCAGGTAGCAATAGAAAAGCTAAGAGAAGAAGCTTAGGAGCTACTGAAATACCATTTCAAACAATAAGAATCAGATATATCTATGATTAATCTGGTAGCAGACAATCTACTTTAAACAACTTTCAGAATAAAACTAGGAGGCTACAACAGAATATAAAGGATAGGAGTTACATAATTTAGAAACCCAAGTGCTAAGTAAAAATGTCTTCGTATTACACCACTTTTCCAACTCAAGATTATTAAAATCCCAGCTTGATTCCTCTTTGAGGTTTTCTGATATTCACGGCCAACAATGACAAACCAGAAGTTAAGCAATTCCAATGCTTTCCTTACCTCTTTTCTTTTCCATTTAGAATTAAGTGGGTGGAATAAAACTCTTCAGAGCAGAGATTTAAAAAATACTTGGCTTTAAACCTCACTCAAAGTCAATATTCCTGACTAGTAGCCAGTAAGACTGTTATTTGTAGTGATGGCAAGACTGTTTTCTGGGGGACCCTGTGTACTTTGAAAAAAAATTAAGCTCAAGCCTGCCTGTTGAAACACCCATGTGCCTGTCCAGGTAGAGTACAAAGAAAGCAGATTTCCCAGTCATCTCTGTGTTTAGAACAACTATTCTACAGAAATGGAACACAACAGGTCTGTCACCATATTTTCCTGTTTATTTTTGTTATATAAACATTGCCTTAAAATTAATTAGCTTTTCCGGCAGGTTTATTACTAGCTAACCAACACCATAAAATGCAGGCAACTAACGCATCTAGGTATTTTTTATTCTATCTATTCAACGCAAGTTTCAACCTCCCTCAATTTACATACAAATTCTTTCAATTTCTCATGATTCAGACTGTTAAATTTATAAATATTGTCATGCAATAATAGCTTTGACTTCTTGCTTTAATGTTAATGTGAACATTTTAAAAGTATGTCCTTAGATTTTCATGAGATCCAGCCTAAACGGTAATAGGTCATTAAAAATTTGTCCTCTAATTTTTAGCATCTTTGATTATCCTCTAAGAAATAGCCTTCACTGAAATAGGTCAAAATGTAATCAGATAATAAATTACATAAGTACTAGGTACAAATTATTAGGGAATATATTTGGGTTATAAAACAGTTCAGGTTCCTATCTTCAAGGTACTTACAACATAATTGTTGGGAGAGGACATTTAATCAGTATCAATCTCCACCAAGTAATTCACTATGATGATTCCTTCAAGTTACATGGTTCAGATCTGCAACTATGCAGAACCATAAGGGTGGGTCTCATACATAATTCTGGGTGAAGGAGCACAGATACAATATACATAATGTATGATTCCACTTATTAGAAATCATGATAGGGCAAGGATAGTAGTTTGAAGGGGCATGAAAAGGTCATGAAGGAGCTTATAATATTTTGTGTCTTTATCTGGTGCTGGTTACACAGATGTGTTCAGTTTGAGCTGTATGTTTATGAATGGTGTAATCTTCTGATATAAATTATACTTCAATAAAAAGACTTTTAAAAAGTCTTATCACTGAGCATTCAAAAACCAGATTATCCAAGTTCTGAAATCTGAGTTTTACCATTTGGGTTAACAAGTACTGGCAGGTGTTAATGATATATCTAAGCTTCTTGGGGGATGAGTAAAACAAAACAAATTGTCTCATGCAAGCAACCTGGTTCTGATTTAATCCTCAAAAATGTAATCTCATAGGGAACAAAGAGGAAATACTGGAAGCCTTCTTCAACATAAAACACTTAAGGTTATTTAAATGAGAACTTGTAAAATCTAAATTTTTAACTAGATGTAAATAGATGTAACTACTGTGTTAAAAAACTTAATTCAAATAATCAAGTATCCAGTAAAAGACATACTATAAATTTACTTAGATATAAATTTAAAATCAGTAACTCAACTGTACAACTTTCTCTATTCTCTCTTTAAATATTGGTGCTATCTTAAGAAAGGACAAGAGACTCAAGGTGATGGTGCACCTAGCAACTGTTATCTCATTTGTTGCTACATTTACGCATTTTCCTTCACTATGGCAAATACTCTTGTTTACCAGTAAGGTCAAATCCTCACAAGCTACCTGATTTCTTCCTTTAGTCTACCTGAACTAAAGCTTCCTCCTTCTAGTGCTCCTTTACCTTACTGACCTGATATTTATAAGAGAGTAAATTTGTAAATTTTTACCCTAAGCTTAGACAATAGACTCCCAATGAGAATCTGCTCCTCACTGATCAAGATAGGTTTCTAATCTAATACTGTTAATGTAACAAGGCAATTCCAATAATTAAGTTTGGAAAGCTGTTTTTTAAAGAAAAAAAAACAGTCAAATTTTAAAGTTACTATTCTGAAATGCCAATAGAGCAGGATACCAATAGAAACTGACTTCTTCATAAAAAGATAATCTCCAGAAAGCTCACTATGGAAGCTATATGATTCATTTTAATAAGTCAACAAAAACAGGCTTAGGGCTTCCTAAGAAAGAGCTGTATTATTTTTCAACTATTAGTATCTATTGTCCTATTTGGTGATGGTTTCAGATGACTGATTCTTTGAAGACTCTGCAAATGACAAATGGGGAAGACAGATGGCACCTACAGGGAAAGGGAGAGGAAGGCTTGACGGCAGCTTCAACTTTAGTACAATAACTGAATAAAGCATTGGATATCAATGCAAAGAGAGAATACCTAAATATAGGCAGGGACACACTGATGAAAAGCATCTCAATTTGCTATTTCTAATATAAACAGGGAAGGAAGCAAAGTGGACATTAGAGAACTCTAATAAGTCAACGTGAGAAAGGTATACTAGTTTCTTACATTTTGACTAAAAGATATTCTTATAAAAGAATCTTGGGGAAAAAAGATTCCGGTCTCTCAAGCAAGGCAAAACGAAGGATCCTAGCTATCTAGGGCAGGTTTAATGAAGACTAGCAAAGAACTTAAAAGCTGCCCCTACTGAAAATGATTTCCAAGATTTCATTAATAGGAGTCTGAAATATGGTATCTATAGACACTGACAGGCAAATTTATACCTCAACTAAGTAGAGAATGTAAGAGCTTTATAGTCGGTTAAACCCCTGAATGATTCTACCTAATAGAATCATTCCTGCAAAATACTTACCTACCAAATTAGGAGTGAAATTTTAAAAGTCCTAAATTTACTATAGTGAAAAATGGACAAGGCAATTTGGTGAAATCTAACACAAATGAGGTCAGAAGTTATATTTAATATTTTCAAGCCTCAACACACAAATCTTCAACTGGTCTGCAATGAAAAGAAAGAACATTCTCACAGTATTTTATTAGCTAATACACCTATTAAAAAAATCTGTAGATATTTGCCAAATGAAGTTGTAGTTAGAATAAAGCTGGCCACTACTGGTCTTCTTAACTTAAAATTTAACAAGCTAGTTGAAAAGTTAAAAGGAAGCCACTAGTCAGTTTCTACTGGGTTGGATTTGTACCAACAGGTGCAATATACCTTGGAACAAATAGGTCAACTTACAGTGAATAATGATCTAGAATGTAAATTCTGATTATATTCTGGTATTAACACATTGTAAGCAAGTATCCACTAACTTCTTTGGTTCTGGACAATAGGCTCCACAAAGAAAAGAGAGTATTTTCAACCCATGAGAAACTACTGAAACAGCAACTAGCTCCATTTCTGATACCTTAGATGTTTCTGCTATTAGAAAAAAAAAAAAAAAGGTAAGGCATATTTAGGTGTAAGAACAAATGAAGAGCAGGCAACTTCTTTGGTTGTTTTTTACCAAAACAAAACTTTTAATATTAGATCCAAACATAAAAAAATAAAGCTCAAACCTTTCTATATTGTTTTGATGAAAATATTGTTCACATAGATACCATGATACCTCATGAAAATTAGCTATCTGAAATAAATTAGCATACATCTGGAAAACTATTCTTATTACATTTCTAAATAGAGTGCTATTTTGCCTTTTTCTAATGGAAAAGTATGAAGTACACCCCAAAGTACTCACCCTAGCTACATCTGATAAGCCATTTGAATATTAAAGCAATCATGCTTATTTCATGCAATTTACATTTACATCTTAATGTATGATGCTATAGCTATGCAATTTAAAAACTGGAAATTACAAACATACTATAAAATTAAAACATTTTCAGCTAAGGAACACATCTCCAAAAGATACTTCGTAAGAAAATTTCTTTAGAGTGACACACACATTAAATCAAGCCTAAAAGCTAAAGACTGTTATCATTTCTAGGCAATGCAGATCATGTCATAACATGACATGTACATGCACTTAGCAATACTCTTTTCTAATGAAAGAGATGGAGTTGAGTCCATGATGTTATCCAAACTATGCAAGAGGACACAAATACGTTGCCAGGCAGAGTTAAAAGAATCTAGCAAAGCTTTGTGTGAATTTTAAAAACATTTGTGCTCAACTTCAATTAATTAGATACAGAACTATGGAGTGCTAATAAATATTCAGCAAAATAACTGAACAGAGCACATACTACTTGAAAATGTATATTAAGCAGAAAGATAAACCAAAGTATCTTTTGCCATAAATGGACTCCAAGAGTTCATTCTACATTTTAAAGTTAAAAATAAAGTATACACCTTTTTGTGAGAAAATAGTTTTTTAAGGATTTATAAAACAGTAATGCAGATCCAGTGAATTCTAGCAAATAAGCTTGATATTAAAGTTTCTCATCAAGAATAACTACTCCTTTTGATACCTTGGACTTGTCCCTCCTACTTAATATGAACTAACATTTTGCTTTGAATCACTAAGATTTTTACAGAGAAATCATATAAAATAGTATAAAATTAAAATAACCGTAGTGCCTTTATTTTATAGAATATATGTTTATAGTAAAATACACATGGGTAAGTGGATTATTTCATAGAATAAAATCCAATTGAATACGTAACTACTTCAAAAAACAATATACTTAAAAGTGCAGTTAAAAGAAAAGTTTGTTTATATTCTATTTAAAATATAGATTGACCTTTTGGTTTATTTTGCTGCTTTGTCCCATGCTACTAGATACTACATGATTTTTCCCCAAAGTAATAGTTTAGTTTTAATGATGAGAAACTGGTACAACGTGAAGCAATTCATGCATACACTTTTGCATGTATGCATTCCATATTTAAGTATTCATACCTATCCCAGAGGTTCTTTGAATCCTGAAACGTGTTCAAATGGAACGCTTGGTAGAAAGCAGTTGAAGGATTCCTGTGGGATCCAAGAATCAAATGGAAATGAAGTTGAGAAGGTACAGTAAAATCACAAAAAAGATGGAAGATTTAGACTTCTAATATAGTAACTTCTCTAATAAAAAAGAGGAAAAAACACATAAGCTTACTTAAAAACATTTTGAAAGAAATTTGAAAAGTGGACAAAATCCAGCAGACCCTGACAACAATTCAGGATCACAGTTCTAAAAGAAAGGGGTAATACAGATAAAATTAAAAACTAGCATCCAGTTGTGTGTACATTCATACACACAGGAATGTGACCAGTTCATAGCCTAGCAACACTACCCTATCAAATGCCTTCTAAAGCCCTATATATTAGCAGTTTAACAAAGCTGTTTTAGATATTCATGCAAAGTAAGTTTGTAATATAAAAATTCTTCCTAAGATCTATTTGGCAGGGTTTGAAGATGAACAATGAGTCCTTTTGTGAGTTGGACTTGACACAATTTACACCTTCAGAATCCATTTATGCATGGTTTCTCTGGGTTAAGGTAAAAATTACCACTGCAATTGTATGGCAGCTTCCTAATTTCTTGCATTAATATAGTGGCCCTTTAAAGGGTAAGAGCTTATATATACAGCACAATCACTATCCAATTCTACTATTCCCTGGGGATACATTCTCTAGAGCTTTAACATAGACTCTTAACTGATGGGCTCAGCATGGCAAACTCCCAGCATGCATGATTCACCTCACATCTTAGGAAAGGTTTCTCAGGGGACTACTGAACTTTTGCAGGGGGACAAACCTGCTAAAGACTCCCTCCACTTAAGCATATTTCCAGTCTCCCTCAACAATCTGTACATTAGGGAACTACCAAAAACTTGCCACATTTTCACTTCTAAAATTCTTGACTCATTCTGTAGCAGAATAACAGCAGCAAGCTAAGAATGTAAGTGCTTATTATATACCAGACACTATTCTAAGTGCTTTACATTTATTAATTCAATTCTAGAACAGCCCTAAGAGGTAGGTGTCTCTATTAGTCCCATTTCACAGATAGGGAAGCTGAGTCAGATAGAAGTAACTTGCCTGATGCCACAGAGCTAGTAGGTAGCAATCTGGTCCCAGAGTTAATGCTCTTGAACTACGATGCCTAACATATAGCAGAGTTAAACTCTAACCTCTTAGGTCTGCCTCTCTATCAGTTAAGTGGCAGCTATTATTGTTGAGCTTGTTTCAAGAACAGACTAGATGTAAAGCTCCTTCGATATAGTCAATTCTCACGAAGTAACAGCTTTTATTTATCATCAAAATGAAATTCAGATACAACATGGCAATTCTGAGATCTTAACAAGTATCATAAGAGAGTTTCTGCAGTATTGTTAATATAATAAGAAAACTATTTCCAAGTTCTGATGGAATAGGAATCAAATTATCAATGATCATCAAATAAAAGAAATACTTGATAGAATTCCATGATTTCAAAACTCAGATTAAGACTCACTATATTACCTACTCAATTAAAAATTTTTTTAAAGTTATTTTTAATTTTAACCAGTAGGGTACCTTTTAGATGATGCCAGAGTGTCACTGAAGCAATTGATTAATTAGGAGTCTTAATTAGGAGTCTTCGGTATGTGTACTTTGCAAGCCCTAATTCAACCCCTTTCTATTCTTTTAACCCTTTCTCTCCTTTTCTCTTGACTAGATATAAGGCAATAACATGCACTGATTAGCCCTACTAATATCAAGAAAGGATTAAGAGGCTGTTAACTACTGTATATTTAACAGCTTGTATCCTCTTATGATACATTTGTCAGGCTTTTTTGACTGTACTTAGAAATCTGCCAAATTAAATGAAAGCCAACTGAACAAACTGAAAACTCAATTTGGCTTTTTTAGCAGGCTTAGCTGGGACCATATGGGAACAAGTATACTACTCACACAGGTCTGTTTGGAGACCTTGGGTTTAAAATAGAGTGACTCAAAGAGAAAGTAGTAAACATAAGAGAGTAACAGAGTAATAAACTTGGGAGTTATTCTGGACGTCTAGAATTTGAAATTCATTAAGGCATATTTATAAGGATGACATTCTTTACAAGACTTTAGATCCCTTGACTTTGGAAAAATATGTACATAACATTTACTATGAAAATTCATACACAAAATAACTTGGTTTTAAATGAAGTTTTATGACTTATTTTATGAAATTCCACCACTTTTATAGCATAGACTCTAATAATGGAATGTTTTTCATCAGTCAAATGCAGAAGTGAGAATGAATATATCAGCAGCTAGTCGTTGTATATCTTTGGGTGAGAAAAGAACCTGTGAAATATAATACTATAAATGGACCTAAAGTTTTTAGAACATGTCAGAACAAATACACTTAGGTTGCAAAAGCTGGCAGTTACACTTTCTACATATACTCAAAATGAAGAAGCCATATGGAGTTATGCAATCTATGTACTCTAGAAAAATTTAAATAGTCTAGAGTCCAAGGATAAACATTTAGACAGTCTTATAAAATATCAAATTTTTGGCTTCTGCAATACTTCAGCAGGTATGTTATCCATAAACTGAGGGATTTTTAGCAAAGAGCAACAATAATTAGTGCCTAAACATTGATTAAGAAGCATAGATTAAAGGAGTCAAATCTGTGAAAACCTAGATGACCAAGCATTTCAAAGGAGCCATTTGTAAAAACTGAAAGGCCTGACCATCAAAGACTTGTTTTGGAATGGCATAAAATCGAGGAAATTAAAAGAATGCAGGCAGTAGTGAGCGCTCTTACTCTCTCGTGAGCACATGCACACCGCGCACTCCCCACCCTCCCCACGCTGTTAATGGAGATCATTTCAAGGCTACAGTTTATAAAATCTGAAGGCACCAAGAGACAACTGACATACTACAAATATATTACAGAAATACTGATTTTTATATGCAGATTTAGTCACAAATTCTCTTTTGTCCAAGGAATCAAACTTAAAACCAGTTTTCTAGTAACATATTTGATGTCAACATAAGCTACTAAATATAGAGACAACAAAGCACTTCTTAGGAAGACTGAGGTGTGGTTTATTTTAAATTCATTTCAGCTACCTAAATAAATATGCTGTTTTCCTGTTTGTAGACGTTTTTCAAAACTAATGTACAAAATATACTCTTTTCTCCCTGGCTTTATCTACTAAATAGTCTTTCATATTGATTTCCAAGTATATGAAAGCAGAACATCAAAAAATGACTCAAATGTGACTTATGTCTACCTACTTTACTGAGAAACTATCTTTGCATAGTAACTAACAGAGAGGAAAAACATACATACATAGCATACCTCAAAATAAGCTACAAAAGTTGTTGAAGCTTAAAGGATGAGGTACATGAATGAGCCCTGAACACAGCAAATACCTTCTTCTTCTCTTATGTCAAAATTCAATTTGAGATCTCTATAAATAGAAACCAGGGAAACACAAAAAGCAAAGGAAAAAGGGCCATCTCCAACATTACTATTTAGGGATTTTAAAAGATTAAAAATGTCCTTTAGTTAAAGAGTTCCAACACATCAGTCTATAGTAGCTTTTCCTTCTTCTTATGCTCAGCAAAGTGATAAAACAAAACTAACTCTGGGAATATCCAAGAGTACTTTTAGAGTCAGAAGGCCTAAATCTATGCTTTGTTACTTAATAGCTAACTATGTGATTCATATCCTCAGTCTCAGTTTTTCTTAAATCATAAAAAGGGAAAGAAAACACTTCCTTAGGGATGGTGAAAAGATCAAATGAGTGTATGTTTACATAGGGCCTGACACAAGCTTGGTTTGTATTTAATATAAGGTTACAGTTTCCAAATTATGCTGTATAAAAATAAGCCTTTAGTAGATTTTCTTACATATATCTAATCTCATCATTATTAAGGTAATATTGAGGCAAACAGAATACTTAAACTTAGAGCTAGGTATACCAAGCTATTATCCATTCCACTGGATGAGAATCCTGACTTCAGGGACTCGGATCTTCCCCAGGATTTCCTTCCTGTATAAGGAAGATTTTAACTAAAAGTACAATAATCACTGAAAAGGGTACTGAAATGGTTCCAAGATACATACTACTTTTAACAATAAGAACCTTTAACAGCAACTATAAACTTAGGATAAAAATCTCAATTTCTTATCATGACATTTAAGCCTTTCACTCTGGTTCCCATCAAATCACATCATTTTCCAAATCTGACACATTCTCACTCTTCCACTTTCTTATGCAAACTGTCTTCTCCCTCTACTTGGAAAATAACTCCCTTCTCTTACTTGTGACCTAATCTGAATGACCCTTTTAAGATTCAGTTCAAGAGTAGCTTCAGAAGAATGCACAAGTACTAACAGATTGATTCTGGGGACAGAAACTAGGTGGCTGGAGGGCATAGGTGATAGAATGGTTTTCAATTTATACTCTTGCATAGTTTGAATTCTGGACTGTATAAATGTATTATCTATGCAGGGAACAAATCAATTTTAAACAGAAGTCAGTCTAACTACTTCCTCCCCCCACCAGTCTGATGTCCTAAATGGTTCCCATTAGCACTTTATATTTACTTCAACACAGCCTGTAATGTATATCAAAGTAACATCGGATAATTATTTTCATATAGCCTGAGATCTTGGAGGGCAGGATAGTTTTATTTCTGTATCCCAGTATTTATTACTCAGAAAGTGCAAAGTTGAATGATTTGACATATTGTTTGTTGCTTTAAATGTTTTCTTGGGCATTCACCCTACTTAGTGAATATTTACAAACTTTATTTACTTTGTTCCACCGTAGTATGGGGTCAGGAAAAGGGTTTGGCAAGAGGAAGGTTTATTAGGTTGGTAGCTCCCTCATGAAACATGCATAAATGTATGGATTCACACATACAGAGCCTTAAAATCTGACCAAATCTCAACTCTACATTATACTAAAGAGGAAACTTTAGAGAAGTTAAATGACTTGACCAAAGAAACCAGTTGAGTGGTAGAAGAGCCAGAACTAGAACACAACTTGAACTTCTTACAACATCATGACTTTTATGGCTTAAAAGAATGTCTCCTTTTCTCTGATTTCATCAATACCATGCAATTACACTATCAAAACTGAACACTCTTAGTAGACATGTGGCATGTCAAGGGGTGATGTTGGAAAGCGGTTTGGAAATACTGAAACAATTTCAAATATTGGTTTCAGTGACACAGGGCTGCCAAACATACTGTCTTATGTATGGATTGTTCACAAATTAACCTGCACACCTCATTTAATTCTCTCAAACTCTCCAAGGTAGGTATTTTTCCATTTATCCCAATTTTTCATATGGGGAAACAAGCAGCTTAGAGGGCTAAAAAAATAGCTCAAGGTCAAATGCCTCAGGTATGTATGACAGTTGCATTTCAGCCCAGACATGTCTGACTCCATTGTCTGTAATGATTATGCATGAGATATGCTAAGATATAATTAAACTCACTATTTATTGTGATAAAGAGCCCCCCCCCCCCTTTTTTTTGCTATCTTTTTAAAGGCTAGGTAGATCACATGCCAAGGAAGAATTTGTTTTGGTTTAATTTATAAAACCATTTAGTAAAACTGAATTCTAGTTCTACTTTAGGAACTACTAGGCATTAAAACTTTGCTTTGGGTATCTTTCACCAAAGATTGAACAATTTACTTGTGTAATAATGAGGAAGGATAACCTATAAGATTAAAAATAACATTTAAAATACACTAGCATTATTTACAAGAACTGACACATTAATTACAGTTTCTCATGTATATCAATATTCTTTAGTCAAATTTTAGTGAAAGCTTAAGGGAAAAGGCTTTAAGTAATTTAACATCAGACTTATTTGTCTTGCCTGCTCTGATTAGTATAAATTAGCAAGACATTTATTAATAGTCTATGTTTTTGGTGAACCCATTAAAATTATCAACTCAATGATATGCAGAATTTTCATATAGCCATCAAATATCAATTTATAACTGAAAGGATGAGAGTTCATTCTCTTTAACAGGTATTACCTTGGGTACAAAGAAATAAAACTAATTACTTAAATCTGATTTTGGGCTTCAAACTAGAAAAATAAGCATTCCAGAATGAGTAACATAGATGAAATTTAATTCACCAGATTTAAAAGTATAAATTATGCACATATTCTTGGAGATAAAGCAGATAATCAATACACCTTTAATATTACCAGCCAAATTTGAAGTGCATACATTAAAATATATTATGAAAGTCATGTAGTGATGTATAACAATGACAAATTGGCTACTGTTCCTAAATCTTTATAGAGGAATCCCAATTTTTGCCCCAAATAATGCCAGATTATGAATATAACAAATACTGAGTAATTTGTTATGCTCAGGAATTACTGTAGAAAAGACCAAAATTATACCAATGATTCAGGTATGCAGATTCTTTGTGGATGCACTAATTTGTATTATATCATGTAGAAGAGCAGCCTCAAATCACAAGTCCACTAGTTTAACATAAAGAAAAACCAAACTTAAAAGGACTTATTCCAATTCAGGAATTTTGCTACACATACCCCTTAAATTTTGTCGGCTACTAAGATTTATTAAAAATCTGCTCTTCCCATTCATAAAAAATCACTTAGGAAACAGCACCATTCAGGCTACACTTAACTAGACAGATGTGTTTCTGTAAAGTCTCTCTTCCTCAAACTTAAGTATTTAGAGAGTAATGCAATTAAAAAACAAACAGTATCTGTTCAGAAAAGGAAATCTGTTTAGACATACTGGCCTAAAAACAATTATTAAAAGAAGGAATTAGACCATTGTTCCTCACTAGTAACCATTTGTGTTCCTATTCCTTTTGAGACCACATTTTGTCATTCACTATATATGGTCTTGGTTATTTGTGATCACTGTCTACTCCCACTCCCCCAACTTCTGCCATTTTAGTAAAGAAAAGTCAAGATCCTTTTAGAATTCCCTATCAACCATTCCTCAGGAAAGAGATTCATTTTGGTTTCTTCACCATCTCATTGGTTCTGTTAACTGAAGGACCCTAGAAAACATGATTGCTTTCAATCTCTTTTGATGCACAGAAAGACTAAATTCCATTCCAAATTAGCAAGTATCAGATCCATAAATCCAGTATCATGTTTTACTGTTCCCAAATTAGTGCTATCCGAATTACTGAAGAATACAATGGTATTGTATTTATTCTCAGGAAGTAGAAAACATACATGCTTCATTATGAGTACTGTAAAAAATGACTTCTCATAAAGGCACTTTAGTCCAAGATACCCTCCTTTTTCCTGACAAGGAAAAAACAAGGATTTACTAAATTAGTTAGAGTGTCTTATCCACATACATCCAAGCTCCCATATTTTCTAAAAAGTTAACTAGTGTTCAGCTTCTATAATTTAGTTCACACAAAATTCTGAACAATGTATGTGTCAATGGGAATTTAAAAAAAGCCATAGACCTACTGATACAACGCTTAGTTTTGGAAATTTTAGGCACTTCTAGACATTGGTCTTTCTGGAATTCTGAGATAATTTCCTTTACTTAGAGCTGTTTGTGACTAGAATGTATTTTAGTAATCAGCACAGTACTTTGATGAATGCAGTTATCACTTTTTATACTAAACAATGTCACTCATACACAAGATTTTACACTTTGATCCCAAAATCCTTGTTAAGAGTACTTACTTAGATAGGCATAAGATGGTATCCAATGTGTGATTTAAACATCAGCTGAAAAACTGGAAGGGCAAAACTACCTTTATAATTCAATTTAGATAGGGGAACGTAAGCTCCCAAGAAACACAGATTCGAGTAAACAGCTTTTGTTTTTAAAGACTAAATGCAGTAAGATTTTGAGAGCTCTAAGAAGTAACAAAAATAAGAGTGACAGCTCTTTCTCCTGATATTATACATTTACATACTTCTTTCACTTAAAAAATCCATTAAAAATGTGTGTGTACATATGATACACATATATCGTATCTAACATGAACAAAACTTTTTATAGCACCTACCAGGACAGACCACTTAATATTGACAATTTATAATACTTCATAAGTAGTCATTAACAAACTGCACAAATAAAATCAATAACAAGATAATAGACATATTTTCCACTAAGGGATCCTTACAATCAGGTTTTCAACAGTCTTTTGGTTGCAGTTGACAGTTCACAATTGCAGCCATTCATAATAGTTCCTGGAATGTGGCCTACAAGGTTCACATTGGTCAGCTATCTATGGAAAATGATCTGTACTGTGTTCCTCTTCCAAAAGGGCCAGTAATATTTTGTATCTCCTCCCCCTTACCAAAAGGAAGTCTGTTAGGTGTAGGTAGTTTGAACAAATTTTTTTAACTTTCACTGTAAAAGTGACTACTCATTTTTTTATGAACTATATTTTCAATCATTATTATATCTTCCAGTTGACACAAAATCAACTTTTAGAATCTCAGTAACTATGAGTCCTTATAATGAGATGACAAGCTAGAATGATATATGAACTTTATGGTAATTAATAATAAAGAGTCAACAGGCAATGTTAACTGAGAACTTTTAGAACATTTTCTTACTTTGTATATACAGCCATTAACCCTTTTAAAGGTCTGACTCTTTAAAACAAATGAGCAAACATAGAATCTTGTATTAGGTAACAGAACCAAAAATCACAAGACAGAGTTTTCAATGTCAGCCTAAATGTCAATCATTTTTGTTCATCTTCCATTTTCCTTCCTTTTCTCAAAGAGGATGTGTTTACTAACATCTTCACATTTTTTAAAAGAGCAAACATGTTATTTACAAATTTTTTCTTAGGATATGAAATTTCATCCTATTCACAAAGTTTAAGTCATAATTATTCAAGACTTCTCACTCCAATGTTTTATTTTACATTTGAATGACTGCAAATAAAACTGTATGCAGATTTTAATTTAGAAGGGCAACCCCAAATCACCATATTAAAATTATGGTTTTGTTAGTACTGTCTCCTCAAAATACTCATGTCAATAATTTAAACAAACGCCTGGAAAAACTGTTATTTCATTTCAAGCATTCAAGTTCAAAATGCCCTTTCTTTTACAATGATTTTCCATTAAAAAACAAAAAAACTATTTCTACTTAATGGATTTATTCCTTCACCAGGTGTGTTGCTCCAGTGACAATATAGTCAAATGTGTAAGATTACATCTTGGAAACTAGCATGTTAAATTAGAAACGAACAAAAGACTAATAAAATTAGAAATGTACATTTGATAAGCAATGCAGATTTTAAAAGATGGGGTGGGAGAGGGAAGTGCCACATTTAAAATAGGACTGCACACACATCAAAACCCCTGCACTGGATTAACTGTTGCAGTTGATAAGAACACTGATACAGTAGTATCTGTAGTTCAAATATTCACAGGTTTGGAAATGAGATTCTTGAAATGATCGACTCTTCTAATAAAGTAAGAGGAGAAATAAATGCATCTTTGAGGTCACAGCCTGAAGAATACATCCCAGAGTTTCCACTTGATCTCTACTTCATGCCATATCATCACATTAAAGTTCTGGGGAATATAATTACATATGCTGTAAACTGAGAGAGATGTTAATTAAGAGAGAAAATATATTCTTCATTCATAGGTGTGCATGTGTTTCTTTTTTGGGGGTGGGGGAAGGAGACTGGGAAATCAGCCGTAATTTCTTGAAGAGATATGGGAGAAGTATAGATCAACAGAATTGTAAGTAAATGGTTATTTACCAACATGTCAGAAAAAATTGGCTTCTGACAGCTAGATAAGGAAGATACCTCTTGACTTATTACCTAAAATGAACAAATAAGCACAATCTGCATTTCAGGTGTGCCCTTATGTGTGAAAGGTGATATATGGGAGCACATGTAAAGGATTTTTCTGAGTGGCTTGTGGAATCAGTTTCTTTCCCTGTCTCCCATCCATATAAATTTTCTTAATAACTAGCTAGCTTAGCTGACTTATGGACATGTGGTATTCTCTAGAGAGTTTTCAGATGGAAGAAATACTCCCACAAACAAGTCACCTACAAAAAAATATGAACTTTGAATTACAAAAAGCAGATTAGATGAATTTCAGTGAGCATTTTTTAAACCAACATAAGTATATAACAAAAATACAAAGCTAATTAGAAATGAAAAGTTAAGAAAAGAATGTGAAGAACTCAGATGAAACATAGGAAGAAAAAGTTTTAGCAAATCTCATTGTAGTCTACATACCAATTATGGTAGAAATCCATAAAAATAGTTTTCATCTTTTAACTCATCTAAAATTAACCTCTCTCAAAAACCCCAGCAAATAAATGGTTAACTGTGAAATAACTGACACTCTGTAATCTTTAAATGTAATTTTAAAGCGATGTAACATCAGTTTTTAAGAATTTGCATTACATACCGTATCTCAAATTTTCATGACATTTCCTCAAAACCACTTAAAATTCTCACTGAACCATACATAACCAAGCATCAATTTTTGTAGAACTGATGTGGCAATACACCAATTTTCACTTAAGCTATTAAAAAAGCATCCCTTAAATACAGGGAGCTAATTGTTGACATTCATACTTTTAGTAAAAATTAAACTAACTTCAAGACCTAGAGCTTTTACTTCTGTCAAAGATTCTATCTCATACCTCCCTTTCCTATAGTAAAAAGACCGACAGATGATAAGAACATCTTTTCAACACACTTAACTGCTTAAAAAAAAAATCTTAAGAGAAGTTACTGGGAAGCCTCCTGACATCTATCCTTTTTTATTAAAAGGTTGAATGAAGATATGATCTTCAAAGCTGGATCTGACACCTCACCATTAGTCTACCCAGCTTCTCCAGATACACTGGAGAAGGTATCTTACTTGGATCTTTCTCTACTAGAGGGCCTCCAGAATGGGAAACTGCTAGCTTTATGTCTCAGTCTCAAAACACACTGAACAAAGCTGTCTGCCTAGGTGTTCAAGTGTGATTGTTACCTAAGAAAGGGACAATCCTGTATCTCATAACCTTCTAGCTACAGATGCTAAATTGAGAGGATTAAGCTAAAATCTGCCTTTTTGAAAAAACAACGTTGCATCTCTACCCATTTTAGTGCTTTTAAAACTGTGACAAGACCAATTCTCTCATCACACACCTTTATATCAACAATCTAAAACTAATGTCTTTTCAAGAACTGATAAAACAATTTTACTAAACACAAATTTTTGTATTTAAAAATGCTAAGGGTCTCAAGCTGAAAAGAGAATTCTCCCAAAGTTGTATCCGAAACTACAATGTTTGGCCAAGCATGCCTATCAAATATTTTAAGTAAGATTTCCATACCTGTCTTCATCACCATCAACAGGAATAGCTATGCTGAATACAGAAGTGGCGAGACTGTTCATAGGTGTTAACTGAAGGGGGTTTGCCAGGGCATCTGCAACAGGCTTCACAACAGGCTTATTTTCAGCAATGAGAGAAAGTGGTGGTTGAGGTAGGGGTTCTGATTTTCTTCTAGTATCGTCAACTTGCCCGACTAAAGGCTGGGTCTGGGTCTGAAACTGGCTTAGATCAGACTGTGGTAGACTTGTTGGTGCACTGGGTGTGCCTTGCGCCAAGGGCAGCCCAACTTGCTGGATTATGCTGCCGCTCCTGCTGACTGGCGTATGGCTGCTCAGCTGCTGCGACTGGATCAGAGGCGCGGGTACATTTGGCATAGCAACAGAAGTGGTAGACATACTAGGCACGCTGGGAGCGGGCATGGCTGGAGGCACATTTGAAACTCCGGGCACCATGGCGTGGGAGCCACCAGGCACGGCTGATGGCGCACTAGTGCCACCCAGCTGTGGTGGAGGCACGGGCTGGGGCTGCCCAGCCCCGGTAGGAACCAGGCCCGGCTGCACCGCGCCTCCCATTGCAGCCGGGGACACTCCAGCCGGCTGGCAAGGCACGGCCTGTACGCCTTGCGCGGGTCCCGGCCCCGGGGCCACAGCTTCACCGGGCAGGGAAGACGTGCCCATTATCTGCACGCCAACTGAGACGGCATTCTGGCCGGTGACCACGGGAAGGCTGGCAGCCGCGGCGGGGCTTGCTCCAACGCCGGTGGACGAGGGTTGCGCGGGGCTTGGTGGCTGCAAGCCGACCACGTGCTGCTGCAGGTACTCACTCTGACCAGAGGGCTGGATAGGCAACAGATGCGCCGGCGGTAGCTGAGTCTGGTGATACGCAAACTGCTGGGGCTGCTGCGTTGCAGAAGTGCCGACCGCTGTGCCCGGCTGCGGAGGCAGAACCATGCCGGGCTGCGCCAAGGTTACATTCGTCAGCGGCAGACCCTGTCCACTGGGCGTCTGGGGACCGACGCCGGGCCCGGTTCCCTGGGGCTGGGTTGGCTGCGCGACTGCCATTATTTGCGGTGGCCCGGCCACGGCTCCAGGGAACGGCGGCGTTGGAACCGAGCTTTGAGCCACAGCCCCACCTACGGGCGGCGGCGGAGGCAGTGGCTGCCCAACGCCAAAACTCTGCGGCTGGGCCGGAGCGGGCTGGCTCATTTTCTCCGACGGGGGTAGCTGTGACACAGCAGTCAAGGAACTGTCAGTTCCCGAGTCGGGCCCGTGCGCCCCCTGCATGGAGGCCACTACCACCACTACTGATCCTCCGGTGGCGCCCAAACCGCTGTCCCGCTCTGCAGTTTGGTCAAAAGTACTGCTGTGCCTAATGCAATCCCCGGACCTGGTCAGAACGCTGCTGTCTGAATCTCGTTCATAGTATTCCATACACGTCCATCGGCCGCGTCTATAGGGCTCCCCGCTCCCATGGTCCAGTTTGATCACACGAAAACGGGAACTACAAGTGGTGGGGGGCTGCGACGGGGCTGCAGTCCCTGGCCCGGCAGATGAGCCCGCGACCGGGGGCGTGCCGGGTGCCCCCGAGGAAGGGGCCGAGGCGGCGGCCGCTGCCAAAGTATTAGCCAGCGCCCCAGGCCCGCTCCGTGCCGAAACGGCTCCTCCTCCGTTGGCTGGAGCAGCCGCTGCGGCCGCCAGCTGCCCGTCCAGGAGGAGGTTTGGGGAGACGGTCCCGGGAGTCTCCGCATCTCCCACATTGTTGAGCGTCTCTTCGGAGGAGCTGCGCTCGCAGACCTCCTCAGGGCCATAATCCGTGGCCCGAGAAACGTCGAATATCTCGGAGGAGACGTCCTCTGTGCGTGACTCGTCCGGGTCGTCCAGACTCTCGGTGTCCTCCGTGATGCTAGTGGCCACCTGGGCGGTGGTGACACTGGTGATCTGGAAGCAGCTCTTCTTCTTGGCCGGCATCTTGGACATGGTGAAGAAGGCTGGAGGGCAGAAGCACGCCAGCTCCTCTGTGATCTCGCTGGAAACCAGAAGGGCAGAGCACGGGCCCCTAAAGACAAAGTCCGAGTCCGCGCTGGGGTCTGAGGCCCGCCGCTGTTAAGTCACTGGCAGATCCGGACGCGGGCCGCTCTGTGAGACATCCTCCTCGCCGTTTCCTTCTGTGTGTCCGTCTCCTCGGCTCTACCCGCCTCACTCGTGCGGCGGCTCCTCCTCCCTTTTCGCCTCCCGCAGTCGCGGCGCCTCAATTCAACCCCCCTCAGAGGCGGCGAGGGCGCGATCTCAGGCGCGGGCCGGCTGCTTCCTCCTGCCGCCTCCGAGCCGCCGTGGTCAGTCCAGCTCGGCGCACCGCGCGGCCAGCAGGCCTTAGCGGGGGGTGGGAGTGGGAGGGCGAAGGGGAGGCGGCGACGGCGGGAGGGGCGGTGCTGCCCCGCACGGGCTTCTCAGGCCGGTGCCGCCGTCAGCTTCGGGCTCCCGGACGCTGAGGAGAGAAGGGGAAGGAGTGGAGAGTCTGGAGCCGGGGATTCCTGATTCAGCCAGAAGCCGTGGGGCTGGGGCTGACTGAAGGTCCGCGGGCGGGCGACGGAGCCTCGGCGCCTCGGCGCGGGCGAGAGGCCCTCCCTCCCGGCCCTAGCCGGAGCTCAGCCCCAGAGACATGTCGACTGTCTCTGGCGGAAACCCGCTCCGGGGGAGGGGAAAGCCGGCTCGGTTCTCCCCTCAGAAGGGGAGCCGCCCCCGCGGGCGGGCGGCGGCGACGGCGGTCTCGGCCTCCCCGCGCGGCTCCTGAGCGAGTGAGGGGCGGCGGCGGCCGCGGCCGGCTTGGCCGGAGAGCAGAGGCGCTCCGGCTGTGTGAGAGACCAGTGGTCGCTTCTTCGGCTCCTCCTCGGTGCGCCTGGTTCGCAGACCCTGGAGAAACAAATTCAAACTGCTGAAGCAGCGGCTGCAGCTCCCTCCCCTCGTCCAAGATGGGGCTGAAATGGCCGCGCCAGGGATGCTGGGAAGAGTAGCAGCGCCGCCACTGCCGCCGCTGCTGACTAAAATGCCCCCGCAGCCGCAGCTACCGCCAGCGCCGCAGCCGCCGCCGTTCCGTGACGCACCGGCGTCGTGGCGTCACCGCCCCGCCTCCTCCGGTTTCCTGCAGTTTCGCGTGGAGTCCTGAGGGGGGAGGCGGTGGGCGGGGCTAAAGAATAAAAAAGAGGAGTTTTTTTAAATTTAAAAATTTAAAAACTTTAATTGTGCGCTGTAGATCTTTTAACTGTTGAAAAGCTAAAGACTCTTAAATTCCAAGCCTAGAGAAGTTTATAATCTCAATAGAATGTTTTTATATCGGTTGTTCCGAAACACTAGAAGGCTGGAGGTCATGTGCCGTCTCTACTGTTTAGCAAAATCTTAAGTGAAACAAGGCGATAGGAATGGGAGTCGGGGATTTAGCTAGGATAAAAAGGGAGACGGCTGGAAGAACCGAAATCACTTAAGAAGCCTTTCCTGAAAACAAATGTTGACCACTGTGGTCAGAATGAAATGTTGAGAGAAATAGTGATGATTAGCTAACAATAGCAAGCCAGATTGAGGCAGAAAAATGATCTTTCAGCCAGAAATTTTGTCTCCAACAATGGCATCAGGAGCTGGTTATTTGCCCAGGGTGAGGTCAGTTTAAAAAAAGATTGGAGGTTTCCAGCATAATCCTAATTTTCCTGAATTTGTTGTGATTCCAGCTTCGAAGAGTTCATTGAAACTCTTGAGGCTGTTTTTACTTTTAGCACGAAGTCAGCTTATGGGCTCCATGTAGAACCTACTGCGTTAAATAGTAACAGTTATTTCATTAGTTTATTCTAAAACTTTTAGTTTGGAGCCAGAGTGTTAAAAGGTTTGGTTTGGTCCAGAACCAAACAACCAGAAAGAGTCAGAAAGCACTCATTCCTGTCCCAGTGAAGAGTGCAGATATGAAGATATTAATGAATTTATTATCTTTTAGCTACTTTCTGGCAAAAAAAGATAAAAAATGGTAAGGCCATTCTTTTAAACAGTTAAAAAATGGGGAAGGTGGCTCTTGAAGTTTGATATACCAATACACCATTTAGGTAAAATCTAAGAAGTCCTGCTGGAAATAAAGATTTCATATCTATTACAGCTTTAGCAATCATATCATGATGACTTATATAAATAAATTAATCATTATACTCAGTTCTCTAATCTTTGAAGAGTAAAAATACTTTTATCCCAAGGATGTTACAATAATTAAAATTTATAATTTTTTAGATCCTTACTGTAAATAATATGCAGAAGTATGTCTTTTAACCTTAGTAGAAACCATGTCCTCCAAATCCAAGTGACTGAGGTTAGGATGTGAAATAAGACCATATAATAATATCCCTGTTTCTTAGGGGTTGGGAGAAAGTAAAAGAACAAAGTATAACATTATGCTGTTGTGGCAAAGATACCTAATGGAATGTTTTGTTTCTAAATCTGTAATTTCCATTATTGTTATAGTTTTTCATCAGTAAATTAGATAAACAGGTTAAATCCTATATGAATTTATAAGAGCTTAATTTAATTTTGGGTTGATTTACCATATTTTTAAAAGTGATGGTCTATGGGTGATGTTGAGCAGGTGGCTTTTGGAAAAATAAGTATCGGATGCCTGCTAGTCCTATTACATTACTTTCTTACATAAACTTTTTGATTACTTGTTATGATTCTCTTAGGTCACACATTTAAAGGAGAAAACCTTAATCCATAATACCATTGCTCCTTGAAGAACATGTAAAGGATTTATTATGAAGTGAAAGTATTGTTAAATATAATTTGGAAGAGATCAGTAAGTGGGCTCTATTTCTGGTAAAGATAGGGTTAACAATATTAAAAGATATCTTAGCAAAAAATAAGATTTATATGGTTAAAATGTTTTATTTATATACTTAAGGGTTTATGTATATATAAACTAATACAGTGGTTATTTTGAAAGTTTTCCAAAAGTTTTAAAGGCCCTAACTTCTTTTGTACATTTGCTCTTTTAAAACATAGAAAATTTATTGCATAAAAAACTGAAGGAACAAAATGGCAGCAGACTCAGAGACTCCAAGAATGAACTAGTGGTTACCAAAGGGGAGGGGTGTGGGAGGGTGGGTGGGAAGGGAGGGAGAAGGGGACTGAGGGGTATTATGTTTAGTACACATGGTGTGGGGGATCACGGGGAGAGCAGTGTATTACAGAGAAGGGACATAGTGGATCTCTGGCAACTTGCTGCACTGATGGACAGTGACTGCATTGGGGTATGGGTGGGGAGTTGATAATATGGGTAAATGTAGTAACCACATTGTTTTTTCATGTGAAACCTTCATAAGAGTGTATATCAATCATACCTTAATAAAAAAATTTTTTAAAAAAGAAAATTTATTGCATAAAACTGCTATGAAGAAATTCTGATTGTTGCGAATAGGTTTGAAATCACTTTATAAAGGACAGAAAAATCATATTCCTATCATCAAATTACAAAAAGCTATGTAATTCATAGTTGGTCCACAGAGGATTAAAAGCCTTCACATAATTGATTAAGATGATAGAAAGCAGGGTATATGTGCAAGTATGTGTGCACCATGTGTGGAGAGTTGGTAGTAAATAAAATGGTAGCCTAATTCCCTAGAACTGGGGAGATCCCTGGAGTTCCAAACCTCAAGATTAGGGGTCTTAATTCAGCTACCCTGGCTCCATGCCTGCACCTAGAAACCATACGTGGAAACTGTGGAAATCCTGGATTAATGCTTCAGAACCCTCAACTTGACTGTCCTACACCTAGTACTGCCCTCAAAGACTTAATGTGAAGCAATGTACAGGAAGTACATTTAGGAGGAACAATGGGGTGGGATGAGGAGGACGACTAAGAGACTAAGGACTAGTTTTACTGATGAAAAACAGAAAACAAACACAAAAAGAACAACTACTGCAGTAAGACCTTTTCATCATTTGAGAGCATCATACTCCCAAATTCTACTAGGTTATCATCTAACTGTGTCAAGAGGATTAACAGAAGGTCATTTGTTTCATAGTCTTGAGATCCTGGAATGTGAACTGTAGATACTCAGGAAAACTTGACGTTTTTTTTTTCAATGAATGCGTATTATATTTAGTAATGGTATATTAATCTAAACACTGGCACAGAGAAAAGAAAATCATTCTTTCAGTAAAAATTAAGCCAACTGGCCTAGGCTAAGAGGAGTAACCCTTTAGAAGTAATGCTATCAGATAATGACATTTATTGAGCCCTCCCTGTGTGCATCAGGAATTCGATAGCTTGTATCCCAGCCAAGTTTTTCTGGGATTTAGAAATGTTTATTTTCTGTTTTTATGACCAAATTATTAGAAAAATATAAAGTGGAAGACTAGTTTTCAGGTTCCAATAAACATTTGCTAGAAATAAGTATCAGTTGTCTAAACAAGTAGTACTTGATTTATTACTATTATTTTTTATATAAACCATAGTTACTATATGATTTTTCTGTGGTTCCATTTCTGGAACAATGTCATATTAATAACTCCTTGCAGTATGCCCATTGTGTAATATTATCTAAAAAGGAAAAAAAATGCAATGGAAGAGGACTAAGGCTAATGAAATTCCATTAATACTTTTATAAATATAAATATAATCTGTTTGAGATGCACAATCCTTTTCATCATCTGAAAGTAAATGATGAGAATGAAGTGAGTAAAAGTTTCACATTTAAAGAGATATTTTTCCAGAGTTTGATATACTATGAAACAATGATGTCTTTTTTTAATAGTGAAGATTTCCTTGAACCACAAAGACTTTTGAATTTCAGGCAAAATGTAGCAATTTAGTAGAAGAAAGGGTGCGTTTTAAACTAATAATAAATTTAATATTCTAGTAAATCTATTTTCTTTTATTATGGAACTTAATTTAGAATCTAAAATACTAATTCTGTGGTTCTAAAATATAGCTTAAATGCTGCAATGTAAGGGAACTTCAACAGAAAATGTACTGATGACTGTATTACTTTTTTTTAAACATTATGTGTGACCACGTGGGATATAATTAAAGAAATTTATACTAATTGGAGAAAACGAGATGAAGTGTAAGCTCCAGTTTTGCTAGAAACTTGTGTTGTGACAGCTGACAAGTCTATTAATCCCTCAATTTTCTTATTGTTAAGAAGAAGCAAGATTGTGGTGAAGAGGTGTTAAACTACCAATCCCACTGAAAGAGTGGATGGAAAATGATAATATGTGACAGTGTTTTGGCATCTTGAGAAGAAAAGATAGCACCTCAACGTGATACTATTGGCAGTAAAATTTTCAAATACCATTTGTTAATTAAAAAATAAAGTTACTGGGTATACATGCTTTTTATGAAGCAGTCATATTCTGTTGTAGATGAGCTAGTTGTTTACAGACATTTAATGGAATATTCTTTGGTAAGATGAATCATCACCATCTATTCTTTCTTGTATATGTGAATTTGGTGTATGCACAGGTATAATTATGTATTGCTTCAAGTGGCAATATACCTGTAATTTTAAGTTGTAACTAACACAAAGAACATTGAAAGATACTGCCAATTTCTAGATGTCTGGGTCATAGTCCCTTCTGTATGTTACTATTGTTGGCTTATAAATTTCAAAAAAATGTGTATAGAAACTTGTCTAAACAAGTTTATAAACTGGGTTTAGACCTGAAGGATGGTATAAGTGTTGACTGGTTATCTGAAGGTCATTCTAACATGGCAGATTGGGCTTTTAATTCATATGAACCAAAGGTTGAAAAGCACAGATAAAATCTCGACTACTTTGCATTCACAGTTCTGTTTTAATTCCAAAATAACTAGTTCCTTAGTCACTGGAAACAAAACACTTTTAGCATTTAACTTTAGAATACTTGAAACCCTACTTTGACAGCATTCACACACATTAAAAGCTCAACCCAAGATCCATGTTTGCACAAGGATTTGGGAATTACTTAAAATGGCCATTTAATGAGCTACTTTTCTGCAAATTAATACTTGCTTCCCTCCCCCATCGGGGAGGGGATTTTTGGAGAAGAAGGAAGCTCTTAAGAAGTAAAGAATAGGGGGAAAATGCAAAATCAAGATAAAACGGTAACCATAGGGCTATTCCAATTTTGGCTATCAAATCTCTAATGAATAATAGCAGTATTGCCATGATACCACTTTGTGAGATTTACCTATGTTTTAACTAATTGACTAAATACAAATATATTTTCATCTTTAAATCTTTAGAATATTTTCTCCATCTTTAGGCCATTTTTTTCTGGATTTTGATACTAATTCTTTTTCACATATTGCAAATGTTTATTCAACAACTGATAACATCTTAGATTTGTAGTTTATTCTAGTAGAATTAATCTTATATTTTGAACAAATACTTCATTCTTACTTTTTTAATAGGTTTTCCATCAATACAGTGGTTCTACCACCTTAGAAAAGAAAAAGCAACCACTTTCACAAAAATGCGTATTTTCAAGAAAGATAAATGTGGTAATGATTCATTCACATTGTCCAAGTATTCTCCACTGAATTTCTTTAAGCTTAACTACTGTGTTTAAAATAAATTTATTTATTAATATTTATTTTGAAACAATTTACTTTGGTGTAAGAAAAAACCCTAGTAGAATCAAGCTTATCTTTTGAACAAATATCTCCAAATATCTGCTTAATCATTCATTCAACATATATTTAGAAGACTTATGTGTTTTTGTCTTTGCTAGCCTTGGGGAAATGAGTTGTAAAATAGACAAGAAAAGAAAAGTCTGTGCTGTAATGTGTCTTATATTTTAATAGGGCAACAGAGACCAAAGAAATAAACACATAAATGTGGTAATTTAAAAGATTCATAAGGGTTAAGAAGAAATAAAGTAACAATGGAAGGTGGAGGCAACAGCATCTTAGGTGTCTGGCAGGTGGTCCTGAGGAAAGACTCTGCCAAGTGCAAGCTTCTTGTTAAGAGCCAGCACTTAAGGAAGAAAGACAGGTATGGACAATGACCCTGTGGTAGAAGCTAAGTGTGGTCGGGGGGGAGCTGGGGGCATCTGAGAAGCAGGCAGGTGCCAGATCTTACGGATCTTGTTGGCCAAGGGGAGGAACTTTTATTTTAAATATATGGGAGGTCACAGGGGTGTTATAAACAGAGGGTTAACATGATCTGATTTATATTTTAAAAAGCCTTTTTGTTTTCTTGAAGTTTAGAAAATGTATATTATGTTTAGAAAGATGTACTTTTTAAAAAAAGGCTTCTTTAACATACTCAATGGTAAGTTTCTCTATTGGGCTGTAATATGTGTTATACTAAAATACTAAAATGGTAGATATATTTATAATCTAGATGACATTTTTATACAGAGATTTAGTAACTTTGTAGCAAAAAACTAATTAAAGACCTGTAAGAGGGAAATCTTTTTATTAATGAAACCCTAACAAGTTTACCCTCAGTGATTTTGTTTACTCAAGAAGAATTTGAAATGCCCCACTTGAAAAACAACTGTGAAAAGCAGTGAAAAAGAAACCATTTTGTTTAAATGTAATTATTAGGTAAGTGTGATAGAACCACCTGACGAGAACTTCTAACAAGTAGAGCTAATTTTAGGGAGGCTCAAAGGGCTGAGCCTCATTCTTCCAGTGAGATAGAAATATACATAGATAAATCTAGAGCCACTTTGAACATCATAAAAGAGCCACAGAAGAGGGACCTTTATGGAAGAGGTAGGAGGCAAGGCCATACATTTTGGTATTGGTGGGTTACTTCTCTTTTAGAGATAATTAAAAATTTCCTTGTAAGGTACAATTGAACAGTGGGTTAGTTTTATTCTATTTCATGGGCTATTTCTTTATTAGCAAAAGAATGCTAAGATAGTGTTCTTTTTTTTAAATTAAGGTATCATTGATATACAATCTTATGCTCAGGTTTCACATGAGCAATGTTGTGGTTATTACATTCACCCATATTTAAGATAGCATCCTTTAATAAGATTGCATTCTTGTGCACTGGTTGCGACTATTGGCCAGACCACTTTCTTTGCTCCTTCCTTTAATTTTCCCAGTTCCAGGTCTGTGTGTATGAAGGTTACATTTGTTCTTACCATGGTAAACTCCAAAGCAGGGTCACCATATCTGAGAGCTTTAGCAAAGATAGATATATAGGCCATTGCTTTTTCTCTGGAGCATGTAAAGTTCATCTATTTTCCTGGTGGAACATGGGAGAAGAAACACCTAGATGTTTTGTACCATAGGCCCCAGTGTAAATGTGAATGATCTTGAATAAATTTCCAAACAAAAAGGAAAAGGAAGTTTGCTTATGTTATCCAATACTTTTGAAACATATTATTATTTAATGGAATTTAGTGTTTTAAGTATAGTTATAGAGCATTAACACTAAAAAGAGGAAGGGTAGCATGCCAAGGCCATTGTGAAATTGTTTAAAACACATGTTCCAATGTTGTATTTTTATTAAATGCCATTCTAAAACTCTTAAATTACTTTATAACTTAATTATGAAGCTTACTTGTTATAAGTAGAAAAATATTACTCAAGCTTTTATAGCTCATCTTATTAATGAAATTTACTTCTAATTGACTTCTATTTTCAAAAATCAAAATCATTTTGAAGATGAACATTTATCATCCTTTGATGATATTTTTAAAAATGTCAAATACAGTAGAATATCAAGTTAAAAAACATTAAACAAAGTTGATTCATATCTGAAGGAAAATTATATGCATGTAATTACAGGAAAACAATTTTGGAGAAAATACATCAGAATTTATATATATAGTGGCTGCCTTAGGGTAGCAGCTATCTCATATGTAATATGAGATTATAGGCTTTTTTTTCATGTCTTTGAAAATATTTTCTGAATTTTCTACAATGATCACACATGATTTTTATCTGAATGTATTACTTTTTTATAAAAAGAGTACCCCCACACACCACCTACCCAAAGGAACTTTGTAAAGGTAAACAACACATGAGACTATAATTGTAGTCCTGTGATAGATGACTCTTCATAATTGTTATCCCAAGATAAATTGCCCCCAAGGTTAGTATGTATTTGAATACCATCTCAAGATAGTATTAGGAATGATGAGTGCTTTTTCGCTTGAATCAAATTAATGCAAAGACATTTTAAAGAGTTAATTTATGAAATTAAAAAAAGGAATTAGGATGAGATAAAGGACAGAAAAATAATTAAAATAAGAGAAGTAAAGTTGAAAGAAAATGGGGTATGAGGAAACCTTTGTTCTGTTACAGGCTCTGCAGCATTCTAACCATATGTCCTTGAATAGGTCATTACTTCCCTGGGTCTTGTATTCTTTATCTGTAAAATAAGACGGTTGACTAAGAAGACGACTGTTTTTGTTCTAAGATTTTATGAATCTAGACGCCTAAAGGACAAGTTTGGAGTCTTGATTTTGCATGCAACAACCAACATATAAATGGATATAGAAAGTGTTTTTGCTTCAGTTATGGTAACTCTCAAATATGCTAGTTATTGCCTGATACTCCAAGCTACCCTTCTGCCTCAGGACATTTGCACTTACTGTACCTTCTGCTTATTCCCTGAGATATTTGCATGCCTAATTCCCTCGCTCACTTCAAGTCTTTGTTCAAATGTCACCTTTTCAGTGAGTCTTACTCTGACTACATTATTTAAAACTGCAAACCTTTCCCACTCCCATCCCTCTTTTCTGCTTTGTTTTTCTCTGTAGTACTTATTATCTTCTAATATATTATGTTATTTGTTTATTTTGTTGTCTATATTCGTACACTAAGATGGATTGCTCCAAGGAGGGCAAGGGCTTTCATCTGACTTGTTTATTCTTCTATTCTCAAGGTCTATACTAGAACCTGGCCATACTAGAGTCTCAATAAATATTGTATAAATGAATTTCCACTTTTATAACATCTTACAACAGTTTCATTCAATATTATGGAAGAAAACCAGTAAACATGGAACATTGGTACAGTGGAAAAATCCCTTCAAAAACAGGTGCTTTTATAAACATGTATCTCTAAGCAGAAAAAAAAACCACATTTAAATTATTAGGCAAACATTTTTAAAACTTTTTTATTGAAGCAGTTCTGTAGAAATTTCAGTCCTTGAAAATACATCATCTGTAGTATTCTGTAGAAAACATTAGACTGAAGTTTTGGTAAAAAATGCACATTGCTTTGACAATAAGTACTTTTAATCATATTTAAGACACATTGAAATATTTTTAGTGATTGGTACTTTAGTTTAAATAACATTTCTTTTACATAAGAATATTTAATAAATAGAACTGTAGGAGTAAAAAGTTCTTATCATTTAGTTTATTAAATGTAGGTCTATAAATATGTTATCATAGTAGCAAACTACTGGAGAAAAAAGGCTCTTTTAAATTCACCGGGTCTAAATGCTATGGATTAATGAATACCTAGGCTAAAAAAATGTTTTTTATAGAGTCCTTGGGCTTTGTTTTCTTCATCTGTTTGGTTTGACTGCTCTCATTTACATATTTGTTCTCATTAGGGTTTGAATTTCAGATTTGGCCTCACACTGCAATGGGAACAAATGTCTTGCCATGTGATACTAACTTTGCATTACATACTGAAACATTTGCAATCCCAGAGGCAAGGAATTTATGGTTGGTACATGAGAGATTGGAGCCATCACATATAAGAAGCAAAATTTGAAAATATATTTTCTTTATGCCAATACAGATGCAAGATAATGAGAACTCAGAATAATCAGCTAATGACCAAAAATGAATTGTTAAAACAGTTTTTTGGCATAAAATAGTGAATGTTTCTAGTTGGTTGATAATTTTCATAGCAACCATGGTATTTGGCATGTCCTAAACACCTTTCATTAAAGTCTTAGGACCCCTTTGAAGCAGGTCATTACCCTCTGAAACAGTTCTGAGAATAAGGTTAGAATAATACACAAGTTTTGCTGATATCTTGTAGCTGTGTAGAGAGCATCATACAGAAAGTACTTAGAATGCAATACAAGATCTCTTAATAATTCTCCAGCCAAGTAGGAAAATGAGTAGATGCAGCAGAGAGATTCAGAAGTGCTTGAGTCAATCCCCATGTTAGAGTTTGCTCAGAATTCCAAGCTTAGCTTTATTCTTTTTTTTTTATTTTTTTTATTGAAGGGTAGTTGACACACAGTATTACATTAGTTTCAGGTGTACAACACAGTGATTCAACATTTATATACATGATAATTCTAGGTACCAGCTATCACCATACCAAGTTGTTACAATATTTTGACTATATTCCTTATGCTATACATTACATCCCGGTTACTTATTTATTTTACAATTGGAAGTGCGTGTATATATATATATATATATATATATTTTGTGTGTGTGTGTGAGGGCATCTCTCATATTTATTGATCAAATGGTTGTTGACAACAATAAAATTCTCTATAGGGGGGTCAATGCTCAATGCACAATCATTAATCCACCCCAAGCCTAATTTTCGTCAGTCTCCAATCTTTTGAAGCTTAATGAACAAGTTCTTACATGGAGTACAAATTCTTACATAGTGAATAAGTTACATGGCGAACATTACAGGGGCAGTCATCACAGAAGCTTTCGGTTTTGCTCATGCATTATGAACTATAAACAGTCAGTTCAAATATGAATATTCATTTGATTTTTATACTTGATTTATATGTGGATACCACATTTCTCTCTTTATTATTATTATTTTTAATAAAATGCTGAAGTGGTAGGTAGATACAAGATAAAGGTAGAAAACATAGTTTAGTGTTGTAAGAGAGCAAATGTAGATGATCAGGTGTGTGTCTGTAGACTATGTGTTAATCCAAGCTAGACATGGGCAATAAAACATCCACGTATGCAGAAGATTTCTCTCAGAATGGGGTGGGGGGAGGTTCTAAGCCTCACCTCTGTTGATCCCCATTTTCTCACCTGATGGCCCCCCTGCAACTGTGCCTGTCTTAGGTTGTTCCTCCCTTGAGGAATCTTACCCGTCTCTGGCTAACCAGTCATCTTCCGGGGCCATACAGGGAAATGTAAAGTTGATCAGTGAGAGAGAAGCCTTATTGTTTGAAAAGGTTAGCTTTTTACTTCTTTGCATATTTATGCCCTGTGGCTTCTATGCCCAGTATTTGTCTTGAGGTGTCTTTACCCCTTGGAAGAATTATGATACTCAGTAAATTCGATATATGGCATGAATTTTATTTAAGGGTTGTAATTAGGAAGCAAGAAGAAAAGCTATAGAAGTACTTAGCTTTATTCTTAAAAAAAAAAAAAAAGAATCATGATGGCTATTTCAATAGCAGGGTCACTATTAATATCCATACCAATAGCATGGCACGGTATTTTCAAAGATTTCTGTTTATTTCCCAACTTCTCCTTATTCCTCACTACGCTGTGTGAGAGTTTTTGGTGGTATTATTATTTTAGTTTGGGTGAGAAAGTCAAGGGAAAATAGTATTAAGAATAACAGTCAATAACTGCGAGAAGTCATCACAGATCTGATCATACCTCTGGTCATACCTTGCATTCATATATCACTTTATGGTAGTCAAACTCTTGCTATGTGTTATATCATTTGATCTTTATAACTCTGTATCTGTGTGACCTTAGGCAAGGCACTCAGTCCATGGCTGTGGTTCTCATTTGGAAGCTACATTTAATAGATGCCCTCTACTAAGTCTTTAGGAATGCTTCAGAATTAATAACAGAGTAGTCCAACACATTATGAATTCTTTAAAAGAAAGTGTTATTGAAAATGTAAGGTTTTATTATTCATCTAACTTGGTAAACTGAAATTTAGACCAAATGTGTTGGCCCTAAGAATTTATTCATATTGTTCTCAAGCAACACACAGAACCATGGATTAAAAGATGTATATTTTATAGTTGAGACAGAAAAAGCATGAGATTTTATCAAAAAGGGCAAAATGTTACCTCTTAAGTGGATAACAGTACTTTCTAAAAAATATAAAGTTATTCATTCTGAACCATGAGCTCACTGATTTTAATTAAATGCATCAAACTGAATATTTCATCAGTTTCTGATCAACATTGAACTACATATGACAACTGATGATAAACTAATTTGCTTGAAAAAATACCCAATTTGAGGGTAATTAATCCCATAATTATTATGAATTACATAAACTGAAAGGAAAATAGGTAATATTCTTAATAAAAATATATTTTCTAAATATGTATAATCAGAATAATATTTCATAGGCAATAGTTAAGGTGGTCAGCTGGTACAGTCTTGTCATATAACTTACATATTAGAATAAAACTTCCTTAAGAACTTTGGCTATTTGAAAGTTGTCTCAGTTTGAATGAAATATATTCTTTAGCTTCTAAATTATCGATTGTTCTTTTTAAAAAATGTTATTTGTGAAATCTATACAATCAAAAGATTATTTGTATGTACTAAACATCAGAAAAGGATCATTTTAAATTATTTCATTAAAATGTATTCTCATTGGAAATTCCAATATGTATATAAAAGTAGAGAGAATTGTATAACAAATAATACTTGAATATTCAAGTGGATTCCTAGAAAATGGAGAAAAAGTGAGCAGTAGAGAGAGACAGAAAAGAATGAGTTTTAGCATGTGCCAAGCATTGTGGTAGATGCTTAGGTATGTCTTCATTTAATCTCTACAACAATTTATGGGATAAGCACTAATCATATCTAGTTTAGAGATAATGAAATTGAGCCTCAGAGAGATTGAGGATTTCCTGAAGAGTTCAGAGTTAGAGTCACATTTGAACTGGATTATGAGTGCTCACCAAGTCCATGTTCTCTTCATTATTCCATTTTATAATTTATGAGCCACCAGATTAGATGGTCCCAAACTTGTGAAGAGGAACTACTTTCTGGATTTTTGTTTTGCGATCTCATGATGGTGAAAGAGAGGCCAGGAGAAAGAGGTTGAAGCATTATGGATGGATTTGAGGAGAAGAGCTGCTGCTAAGGAGATCTGTGAGTGGGGAAGGAAGTGGGCAAGAGGTCGTTGCTCACCCTGTGAAAGAAGCAAGGAACCAGTGCAGGCTTTGGGCGCAGCAGTTTCTTACACTGGTGTGTTGGGACCTGCTGCTGGTTGGATGAGGCTCTCTGGAGGACTTTCTGGTCACTTATATTAAGAAACAGAGCTTTTATAATACGAGATAAAGAGTTTTATTTTTCTATTCTTAAAAAAAAAAAAAAATTGGAGGTGTTGGTCTGTCATTCTATTTCAATTAAAATGAAGATGGATCTTTAGCTGGAATGCATGTGTAACAGTCTTGGAATTAGATTCTCCAGGGTCAGACTGTCTCCATACCGCAGACAAGCAAATTCCCTGGATACCAGGCAATGTTTTCAGCAGGCTTCTGTTGCTTCCTGTCCCAGAGAAGAGGAGACTAGGACCTAGTCCCAGCTCTGCAACTAGCAAATCATTTCATCTTTCTGGGCCTCTGTTTTTCTGCCTCTGAAAAATAAGGGGGATGAACCAGACAATTCCTAGAGCTCCTTACAGCCCTTCTGCTCTGTGGTTCCATTACAGAAATCACAGCTTATCCCTTAGGCCCTCTGGGGGAATAAAACCAAACAATTACTTTCATGGTGAAACTCTATGTCTGCTATACAAATTTTAGTGTCCAAAGATTTAAAGTCCATTAATCCTGTAGACTTGCTAGGAAGCAGGTCAGTTAATATTTCCATATACTTATTGAATGTATTTTAGTATTGTTAGAAAAGTTTTCTGTAGGCTGAAACTTCTGTCGCCTGGGAGCTAATTCAAATTGTTCTTTTTCTTTCTTTTATGTTTCAGTTGGAAATTTAAAGTGATTGACTTGTTTTGGGTATCCTATTAGGTGCTTTTTAAATCTCAAATTTGTCAGACACTCCAAAAACCACACCTTGCCCTCAGAGATTATTTTAGGAACAGTTGCTTGATATATGAAATGGGATAGATGAGAATTTAAGTGTTACAGTATTTCAGTTATTCAAACATATGCACCTTAATGATGAAGACATGCTAAATGGAAATATTTTACTATAGTATGACATTATGCTTTTCTACTTCATAAGGTTCATTTGTTCACAAATGGGTGGACAATCTTGGTAATAAAATGAAGACTTCTAATTGTATGAAAATATAGATTCACTGTATTTTGGAATTGTCACTTGCTCAGCACAGATGTTAAGTTCCTGCTAACTTGACAAGCACTGCCTACCTGAGGTTACACAGGTCAGAGATTCTCGCTGCCCCTAGAAAATCAAAGCTAGTAGAAGATGCTTGTATTTCATCTGGAAGAAAGAGAGCTTATTAAGTGTCTTATTACATTACCTCATTGGAACTGATGAGGTGGTATTATTTTCTTTATTTTATTCATGAGGAAACTGAGTCTCATAGAGATTAAGTTATTGTAATGATCAACTTGTTTTTACTTGCCTAGTATCTGTTGGCCTATTTAACAAGGGCTGGGGCCATGTCTGTCCTTTTCACCTGTAACCTCAGTGCCTAGCACAGTGCCTGGAACATAATAGATGCACAATATATATTTGGTGGATTAATGAATATTGGATTATATACATCAGCAAATATTGGACCATGAATAATCATTAGGAACATTAGTCTTCTCTCATCCTTTAAGCAAGTGCTCTTTCACTATTCCTTGCTGCTTCTTTAATTATATCTGTTTAGTATTAACAGAATGGATGCTTGAGGGCTGGAAAAAGAATTATGTACTGCCTGATTTTTTAAATAAGGGGAGAGATTGCCTTTGAAAAGCAGAAGCTGAAAATTTTTGCAAAAACACCAGGATAAAGCCACCGGAACTTGCATCTTGAAACTCAATCATCAAAATATGGTTTTCTTTATGAAGAAACAATTATGTCATATGTATCAAGCTTCCCCATTATTTAATGGTTTGGAATAGTTTTGAATTAGCTAGTAGATGAGATGGCAGCAAGTTGGAGTGTAAGTACTTTGTATGCTTTATTAGTAATTTTGATGGTATTTATGGAGCTCAGTTTATGACTGATGCTAAAATACAGGGTTATTAGCACTTCAGAATATAAGAATGGAATTCAAAATGACCTTGGCAAAACTGAGAGTTATTAATCCTAAATAGGAACACATGTAGGCAGTAAGACAAGTGTACAATAACTGCAATACACAACTGTGGCAGAAAGGAATTTAGAACACCAAATTCAGTCATCACAAAATAATTCTTGTATTGCATTCTTCAGACTGTTACTGGAATACTCTGGATAGTTGTGGGCCTATCAGCTTAAAAGAGTTGTAACAAACTGTATGAGATTCAGAGGATTTAGAAAATAAAGGGAGTCTGGAAATTTGGGAACGTGAAAACATAGAAAATAATTTTAAATTCAGTTATGTAATGTATCAAAAAATTTTGCCTCTTATACACCATTCTCAAAAGCTATTCCAGGATGTGCTCCAACCAAAACGAGGAAATAAAGTATGACAGAGGAAGACAATGGGCACAGGCAAAGGGAGCTCCCAGGAGATAAGGAAGGGAGAGCCCAGGGGGCAGATGTGCCCCTGGAGTCTAGAACCATACGTTTGGTGGATGCATGTTACAAGGTGTGAGGAAAACACTTATTTAAGAAGATGAAAATGAAAAAATCCCGAATTGTTTAAGCATTTTTGAAGGTTAAACAATTGACGGAAAGTTTGAGGAAAAACAAAACAAACAAAAACCAACTCCAGGGAAACAAAAGTTTGAACCAAAAGAAAAGGAGATTATAGCTATAAATAGCATTTATATTCCTACTATGATATAAACACTAATATAAATCTAACCAAAATTGTGATCTGATGATATTGAGTGAAGAGATAAGAGGAGAGGCATGTTTGATGAGGAAGTAGAGGGTGAAGAAAGAGAGCTATGTCCTTATATTCCACAGTGAGAAGTCAGGGCAAATGCCTACACGTGAAGAATCAAATTAGCAATATAAGCACATATAGCCTACTTAGAGTTGTGGAAGTAAACACCAAAAACAGCAATCGACCAATTAATCAAACAAACAGCACAAAACCGCTAAAAACATTGACTATGGTCGCATTAGGAATGGGGAGAAAGAAATTGAAGAAAGACACAAGGGACTGCTATTTTTACAACAAACCCCATATAAATTGGATTCTTTAAACTTTATGCATGATAACTTTGATTGAAACAAATTATTTAACTACATAAAAATATAGTTAAGAGGTGACCTATTACTATCCAAATATGGGGAACTTTATGTTTTTTCAGGGTGAGAACTAACTGCTTGCTGTGTTTGTGAAGTCAAGATTTTTGTTAATGCTGTGTCCTGATGAGGGTTGGTCTATAGGTGTTTCAAATAGATGGAGCTGTGTGAGACTAATAATCCACACTCAGCAGTCTGGCATGGCTTATATGCAGTTATGGAGTAAGGCCAGAGTACATTGCCCTGGCGCATCTTCTGGGTTCCTTATAACTCTGCAGGCCTCTGGCAGAGTTGGGGTGTGCACAGAGTGCTGGCTTTGTAGACACACAGCCTCAGGTCACTATTTATGTGACCTCAGAAAAGTTACCTCACTTCTGTGAACCACAATCTCCTCATCTGTTGAATGGGGCTATGTGATACCCACCTAATAACAATGCTGAGGGGTAAAGTGAAATTATGTTTATAAAGCACTTGGCAGATGCTCAAAAAATATCAGTTCCCTCTGCTTTGATAATCTCACAGGTTCAGAGATTCTTATAGACATAACTTAGGTGTTTACTTGCTATACATGGCCTAGTGCCCTGAGAAGACTTCAGAAATGCTCAAGGCCTGGAATAGTCAAAATATGCCCCATCCAACCAGTCTCCCAAATTGCTACATAATCCCTTGAGACCCTGTAAATCATAGTTTGTAAACAACTATTCATAGATCCAGGTATTTCCCCTAGGGTATTATTTATGTGAGGCTGTTAAAGAACAACTTTCTTTTTCTGCTTTTTTTTGCCTTGCTAAGTATTAAATCTTAACACCTGGCTCGCAAAAGTAAAGGGGTGGAAGGGTGGAGAAGAATCTACATAGGAAGAAAGGTTAAATAGATCCCTTACAAAGAGATGATGGGAAAGATAAGTCAGCCTTTGAAGAAAAGTCTTTCCAAAGAAAAAGGACCATGTGGTCCTGTGGTCCTCCACAATGCAGATCCCAAGAATAAATGATCCTGGCTGATGAACAGCAACCTACCACTTACTTAGCTTTGTGATTCTACCTGAAATGAAATTCCAGATGCCTATTTTCACACTGGAGTTCATTCAATCAATAAAAATATTTTCATCTTATATACTTCTAAGAAAAGCAGCCAGAAACCATTTTTATTTTTCCAGAATTGGCTCAGAATAAAATAAATTTCTCACCTTTGATCTAGGCCAAAGAGCATTGAGTTCCTTCTTTGTATTATTCCATTTTCTCTAGCTCAAACAGCAATGAAAATCCTTTCAATCATTCATCAGTTGAATTAATCAGTTTCTTGAATTGAAACTGCTAGACTCTGGGGATACCCAATGGCTATGACAGAGTAGCTGGCCTGGAGTAGCTTATTTTCTATTCAGGGATGATGGTGGAGGGAGAGGAAACAAGATTTGGAAATAGACAGCAATGAAAGATGACAACAAAGTATGTACAAAGGATAGGATATCACTGAAGCTAGTAAGGCCAACCCTGGGGCCTCCAGAAAGGCTTCCACAGATGAGGTAAAGTTTTGGCTTGGTCTTAAAGGCCTTGTGTGAGTTTGCCAGTCAGGCAAAGGGGCCACTGAGGACATTTCTAAAGGATGGCAAAGGAATGGTATATGGTAAAGGAACAGAGTTTAGAACCAAATGGTATGTTTGGGAATGATGTGAGGTTCCACATGGCTAGAGTCCTTTATGAGAAGGTGGTGGGAGGTGGGAAACAAGAGGTAACACATCCCATAAATAGGTACCAGGAATGACAGGCTACAAGACACATTGTTAAGAGAATACGGCTGACAGTGAGGAGAGGCTGGACTTAGGTGAGAGGCTCATTAAGAGTGGTCCTGGTGAGAGATACGGGGTTCCCCTGCTAGTAAGCACGTCAAACAGGGGACTTCTTAGAAGTCATTAAAAAATATAAAGTACTATGTAAAATCATAAAAAGGTATTATTGGTATTATCTGCCGTAACTTGGAGTGTGTTGTGACAACCCTGGCCCAGTTTAATAAATATTTGCTGGGGCCAATGCCATCCACAGTAGTTATGTGCTACCCTCAAACAGATCCCTCATGACTTCCCAGAATTTATATGAAGGCTTTTGTGGAACAAGCTCATTTTAGGCTCTTTAAACATCATAAAATAGACTTAAATTGCCCATTTGATTTTCTTTAAGTATCCTGCAGGAGATGATTAACTTTGCTTCTAGCACAGAGATAATGTCAATGTAACTTTTGTGGAATTGGTAAGGTGGTGAAATTAAAGGATGTGGCTAAGATGCCTTTGATTGTATAGGCTTCTCACTTAGATGAATGAAGTGACAGCTTTGCCATAGCATTTTCGGTATTCCAGACTTGTGATAAAATGGAATCCAGTTCAAGTTTATTTTAACCTTCATTTTAAGGAAGCAAGTGGCTTTTGTGACTAGATACATAAACATTTGTAAATATACAGGTCTGGGTTTGACAGTGATTTAACATTTTGACTGAATACCTATGCTAAATGCATCAATAAGATAGTTGAGGAAATAATTTCTGGAAGAGTTTTTACTGTTTTGCAGTGTTCCTCAGGCAGGAAGCCACAGGAAATAATGTACTGTGGTGCATATTTCCCTGCAGGATTTAGTGTGTCATTCATTGTGTAGAATTTTGCTTTCCAGCTGCCTGTAGTTCACATTTTTGTACTTGCTCTTCCCTCCAGGATAATTTGATGAAGTCAGTTCCTCAGAGATAGAAAATGTCTTTTTAGTTTTTTAAGGTCAGTGTTTTTTTTTTTCCCATTGAGAGAGAAACTTGATGAAACAGAAAAGATTTAAGTAGCCAAAATGAATTATTTTGACATATGAAATAACCATGATTGCAATATGAAATAGTCATTAGACAATTTAATAATCTCATAGGATAAATGTTTTTGGTTAAATGAAAATAAGGTCTGTCGAAAATGGAGCAGTTTAAGATGTGGTAAATTAGAACCTGGAATATAGAAATGAAAACCACCCATTTCTGAGAGAACATCACTCTTATGTTATTAGGTATGGTTTTCACCTTAAAGGTTCTCTGCATTTTTCTTCTTCTTCCTTCCCTGCACCCTTTTTTTACTGGAGAGTGAAGTATTTCCCTCACTCTTAGATGGAAAAGTAGTAGAATAGTATGCTTGTAAGTCAGAACTAATATTCTCACGTGAAGCATCTGTGTCTTTGCACACCCACACCAGTGATTTTTCAACCTTGTCTGCACATTAGAATCACCTGGAAAACTTAAAAAAAAAAATCCCAATGCACAGACTCCACCTCCAGAATTAGTGATTTGATTGGTATGTGGTGGGGCCTGGGTGTTTACACTTCTTAGAACCTCCCAGGCTGACGCTAATGTACAGCAGGGTTGAGACCACTGACCTCTGCTGTTCTTTGTACAAGTATTCCTAGGCTGATTTTCACCTTGCCAGACGTGACTGCCTTATCCACTTAAAGACTGCTCTTGGGATAACTGTGACAATCAAGGGCAGTGGTCTCCAAGGGAGAGGCCCAAGATGACTTTTTTAGGGTGTGGGAAAAAATGAGAAGTTCTATATTTTTAAACCTCATCCTCTAATGATAGAAATGACTGTTTTTGAAATATTTTATGATGCACATATTATATATATTGCAGATGGGGAGTGTGGATAAAATGAGAGTTCCTATGGCCAGGATTCTCACCTGGCCCTGGTTGACTAGCTCACTGCACACCTGTGGGCAATCCATGGCTATTGACTCTATTCCATATAAAGAGCTCCACCCAGTGCTCTGGGCACGACACGGTGGCAGGGCTGCAGGAGTGCAGAGCAGAGGCTGAAGTGGTGGCAGTGCTGAGGACAGAGGCCCAGAGGACAGCTGTGTGGGATGACTGCAGACAGAGGGGCCCAAAGGCAGAGACCAGCTTGCTGCATTCAGACTCGCTCTGAATGAACGGGATTTTAGTGATTGACCCGCCACCATGGAAATAAAGTTGGGTATAACCCTTTCAGCCCAAGAATGTTCTACTGTCATTTCTTTGGTCACATTGAATCCATAGTGAACTTGCCCTGGGCTGAAACCCATTGGCAAGACAGGGGGGCCCCAACAAAATGCTCACAGTCTTTTAGGTATTTAGAACAGAAAACATTCTTTTCCCCATTACTTAGATCTCTTAATTCTTTGTTGTCACCAAGAACAGGTCAAACGTTGGCTTTTGGTGTCTGCTGAATGCTGCAGTCTTCTAGCAATGTATGGAGTCTTATAAGATGTCTCTCTTCCGCTCCACTGCTGTATCATATGGCAGGCTATAGAACACAGTCTGCCCTTCTCTGAGTTCTTGATACATCTTCATCTCTTGGGCTCTCCTCTTAGTAAAACTTTCACACTTCTAAACTCTCCTTAAATGCACAAGCACTTTTGGGTACAGTGACAGAAGGAGAAGCTTTAATGTAGAGATGCCTTCAAAATATTTACTGACATTAGAAAATTAAAGGTATAGTAATGATATTGTGATTATTTAAAAAGAATAAAAAGAATCCTTAGCTTTTAGAGACACATAATATTTATGGATGACATTAAATAGTATCTGGAAGGTGCTTTAATATGAGCATATATTTAGCAACACAATTTAAAAAATTGATATGGTAATTAGGGAATAGATGGAGGTTGGATGAAGCAGTATTGGCTGGGATTTGACAATTATTGATTCAGAGTAATGGTATATGAAAGATGTCATTATATTCTGCTTGTTTTTGCATGTTCAGTTTTCTATAATAAAAAGTTTAAAAAACTCATTTGGATCATTTATGGTTCAATTATTTAAAAAGAAAATCCTCAGCCCAAGATAATAAGGGCCCCCCAAATGACAGCTCTCAGGCTTGAACCATTTCAGATGTGGGTCTCAGATTGTGTTCTGCTGTGAATTCTGCTCCTTCTGGGAGTAGAGTTTTTCCTCCTTCCCCTATCCTTTCCCACTGTCCTTTTTTCTGAAGCCTATCTCTCAGCCTGCTGACCATCACTTTCCTGCAGTGAGTGGAGTAATGTACCACAGGGGATAATCTCTTCTATCTTGTCTCTTTCCTCTGCCTTCATGGATTTCCTATCAAATCATTTTATTCCTCCTGACCTCAAATTCCCTGCAGACACAGTCAGACCTCGTCAGTGCCCTCCTATCCCTTGCTCACCCCACCAGGCAGTGGGGCCACGGCACCTTCCTCCTCTGCTGTGTTGCTGTTCTTGGGGGCTGGTGTGCCAGTAGGGCCAGAAAAGCGGCTTCCCTCATTTCTTCCGTGGGCCAATTCTTGATCTCCTGGCTCCAGCCTGGGCTCTCAGCCTGTGTGCTCTGAGTTCTTCCAGCCTCAAATCACATTCCTGCCTACGGGGATTTCAGGTATTTGCAGACTGGGAGGAGGTGACCTTTTTGCTCCCTTCTCCTAGGTCCAGTGGAAACCACCCCCTTTCCTTGTTCCCGTGAAATGGAAAGTTTAGATGCAGGTTTCAGAGTTTCTGTTGGGGGAATTTCTAAGATGCCTATCAATTTTCCTGAGTTTTTGTACTCTTTTTCAATATATGAGTTGCTCTGAAAGTCCCTAAAGCATTTACCTTCATGACTGTAATTAGTCCCTGATATTTGGAGAATTTCAGCATTTTTAAATAACTTGGATATACATACATTCTTATTTGTACAATAATTTATTGTTCTTCTGTGATGTGCTCAGCACCTACTCTGCACTTTCTGTGACTACGGTGAGAAAGGCCTCTCTCAGCAGCTTGGATGCAAGCTCCATTCCTCTGTCCAGATCTTGTTTTTTTCCTTTCTGGTTCCCCCACCCTAGCATGGCTATTAGATACTGCATCATCACTTCCCTTCTCCCAACTGCTCTGTGACCTACCATGTGAAAAGTGTTGGTCATTGTGAACAAGGCAGCATCATGGCGCTGGCAGCTGCATTCATCCTGACCTATAGCTGGGCCTGGACTGGGGAACTGAGAGGGAGGAGCTGGAGCTGGGAAAAGGGAGAAGAAACTGATAATTGTACACTTTCTCTTCTCTCTTTGCACTTCCAATTCTACAGTGACTAGAGGCAAATCTCCCACTGTAAGTGGGGGCATTCCCTTCAGCTGGTGTTTCAAGGACACTAGGAGAACTAAGCTTCCAACCTTGCAGCCCCAGTTGCACTCTCAGGACTGAGACCAAATAGGGGAAGGGCATAATAAGAGAAGGCACCTGGACAGTGCAAGGCAGTGCTAGGAAGAGAAGGGAGGAAGGAAGAGAGAAGTGGGAGAAGACAGCAAGGAGGGAGAGGCGGAGAGAGGGCAAGAGGAGGGAACATTTACTCTTCCATCAATTTTTCTGTTAGAATAAAGCTGGATTATTCTGTGTCCATTTCATTAAAATGCATTTCACTTGATTTATGATGAGGTATTTAAAATATCCAAATGGCAGGTGAGCTATTGCTGTGCTAGGATTTAGGCGGCAAAATGAGGCAATTTTTCAGATGCTTCCTGACATTGAAGAGAAAGTCATTTGCTGACCATATTTTCCAAATTTACTTCACAGCTCCTCAGTAATCTATATCATATATGTTGCCATCAGGTTGATGTTTTGACTCAATTTTCCAGGCCATTGAAGGTAATTGCTTAAAATTATTTCTTTTGCCTATACAGACAAGGCCTATATGTTGATGTTTGGTTTATTCTTTTTGTATAAATTCTGGCAGGGGAATTCAGATAACATTTATCTTTTATTGCAATGGTGATATGTTAAGGACATCCAGGAAACCCAGAAAAAGTACAAAGTGGAAAAGTAAAAGGTTTTAACATCAGAGACTGTTGATGTTAATTTTTGGTGTCTATCCATTCCAGTCAGGCTGCTCTATGTACATCCATTTCTCCTTTTCTCTTTCTCTCCCAGTAGGGACAATGGTGTTCACCTACTCTAAATCCTTCTTCTTCATTTAGCACTGTACCATAGACAAGTTCTTATGTATACAACAAGATTTTAAAATTGTAAATTTTATTGCAGTGTAACATACAGAAAGTGCACGAATTGTGAGTGTGCAGCTTGATGAATGTTCACAAAGTGAACACGCCATGCAACCAACAGAACAGGAAACCCAGAAACAACATACCAGCGTCCCAAGAACCTCCCTCATGTTCCCTGTCAGGCACTGTGCTCCATCTCAAGTGTTGCCACTATCCTGATTTCTAAAACAAAGATTTCTGCCTCTCCCACACAGTGGTTTAAAACTTTATATAAATGGTATACTTATAAAATATATTTAAAAATATATTATAAAATACTTATGAAAACTATAGTCTGTAGGGGTCTTTTTTGTTTTGTCTAGCTTCTCTCTTGACTGTGGGACTCATTCAGTTTGTGTGTGTGGCTATAGTTTCTTCATTCTTGTTGTTTAGTCTTCCACTGTATTACTTTTATGACACATTTATTACCACAATTTATGTAACCATCCTATTTCTGATGGACATTTGTGTTGTTTGCCCCTTCTGACCTGCTATGAATAGTGTTGCTAGAAACATCTTTGTATGTATCTTCTAGTGGACATATGTACTCTCTTTCTCTCCTAGAAAATGGATTGTTGGTTTATATGGTAGGCATATTTTAGCTTTACTAGATAATGCCAGACAGTTTTCCAAAGTGGCTGTACCAGTTTTACACCCTCGCCAGTGTTGTATAAGAGTTCCACTTGTTTCACATTCCTGCCAATGCTTGCTATTTTCAATTTAAAAAGGCCAGGACATCAAAGATAATTGCTTGAAATTCTTCTTTTACCTAGACAGATAAGCCATTCTTTTTGTATAAACTCTACAGGAGCATGTAGATCACATTCATCTTTTTTATTATCATGGAATTATGTTCACTTAGAGAAATCTAAGAAAATTTTTATTATTTGGATGGATGGGTAGTGGTATCTCATTGTGGTTTTAATTTTTATTTCATATGTTTGTCAGCATTTGATATCCTATTTTGTGTAATGCTTGTTAAGTCTTTTGCCTGTTTTTCTCTTGGGTTGTCTGCCTTTTCATATTGATGGTAGGAGTTTTTTTGTGTATTTGGGTGAATCCTTTGTCAGATATATAGTAACAGATTATCTTCTTCCACTTTATGATTTGCCTTTTCAGTCTTAATGGTGACTTACTTTTCATGGCATAGAAGTTGTTATCAATATTGCCTTTTACTGTTAGTGCTTTCGGTGTCCTATTTGAGAAATCTTGGCCTATTTTAAGGTCATGAAAGTATTCTCTTAATTTTTTTTTCTAAAAGTTATGTATTTTACCTTTCACATTTAGATCTACAATACACCTAAAGTTGATTTTTATGTATAGTTTAAGGTAGAGGATCAAGGTGTTTTTGTATATGTATCTAATTGACCCAATATTATTTATTGAAAAAACTTCTTTTCAGACAACATGAGTTTTACATGGGTCCACGGTATTCTGTCATACAGATGTGCCATTAAACTAGTTGAGAATGTGTTTTAATTGGTTATTTTTCTCGTATATTCTTCCTTGATATTTGGCCTAAGTGACTTCCAAAGGCAAAAAATTACTGGAATGAATGCTAAAGAAATTTATTCTATAAGAGATGCTGAAAACAGCCAAGCATTGTTAAAATATGATAAAAATTCTTAGTTATAATTCTGAATTGCCTGTTATAAGACAAATAAAAGGTAAACTTTAAAAAGGGAATCTTGACTGTTGGCTTATATTAGTCAGTACTTCTGAGGGCTTAGGTTAATTCTAGTTAGCAATGATACCATTCTTATTTGATTAGATGTACATTAATCAGTGAATAATTAAGCTATTATTTCATACTTTGAAGACCAGTTTTAAGAGTATAACAAATTATTTTATATTTACTAGAGGAAACTTGGTTAGAGAATAAATGATGCTATTAACATTTACTGTTATTACGCCACTCATATTCATCCTCTCAGTGGTTTACATCAATGTCACTTTATTTGAGATGACTTGTAATTTTAAAGGTATTAGATACATGGAAATGTGTGAAGAGTTATTTGACAAAGATGTCTATAATCAAAGCTTGGCTACTGTGGGTTCTGTATATTCTGATGATATATATATGAACATTATGATTGAAATTTAACATTTTCATATGGTCACAACAGCCATTTTGCATGGTTTATTAGAAGAAAACTTAATCAGAAAACATAAAGTCATTTTCCCAAATGTCCTTTAAATGTATTATAATAGAGCCTGGTAGGCAGACTCTCCCCCTGGCAGGTGGTTTGTGTTGAGTGCCCTGAGCAGGGGTGGGGCGTTTGGGAGTTACAGCCTTTAGTAGGCACTAGGGGGTTCTAAACATGTTAGTCTGTGGTTAATAAAAAGAGCGTCTGGGTTTCTTTTAAGCACATTTTCACTTACCGCAGTGTGGGAATTTATAAAATAAAAATGTCCCTGGGTTTAAAAAATAATAATATAGCCTGATATTGGAGGAATGTGTGACTAGTCTTATTTTTTAGCTACTGGGAGACTGTCAGTAGTATTATTTAGCCTTTACATGGATTTTTTCCTCCTTTAGTAAGTATCTCTATGATATGAAGCCTAATGTATTTGATTTTTGGAAATTAATCTTAAAGTGCTTAATAGTTCTGCTATTTAAAATAGTTGCCATCAAAATAAGCAAGGTGGGTTTTTGATGAGTAAACAATTTTTTTGCACTTGCTTGAGCAGCAAATTATTAAAAATTAATAAAATTGTTAATTTTAATTTAGAAATTCTAATCTGCAGTGGATAACAGTGCATTTGAATTGGATTTTAACCTTTAGTCATTTGACTTATTTTTCACAGAACTTATATAAATGTCTATTTACTCATATTTATTCTTACATGTGTTTACCATTTTTAATTTTGCTGAAATTATCTTAAGGTGAACACATGTGGAAAATTAGATTTCTTGAGATTCTTGCACTCTTTACTTTCACACCTGCAAACCAAACTATCTTTTGTGTTCTTTTCAAAAATCATATCACCTTATTTAATGCTTCCACTGAACTAAATGGAACTGGAAGCTAGAAATTACCACAGAAGAGCTTGTAGATTGTGGAGAGTGATTTAGACCACAACTTCTCAAAGTGTGTTTCACAAAAAGTGGGCTCACAGGATTTAAGCAGTGTTGTGTTCAACCAAAATAAAACACGAACAGTAGTCAGAGTAATTTGGGAAATAGAGGTAACCAGGTTTCCAAATGCTTACTTGTTCAGAGCCTTTACTATGCACTCTGATGTGCATAATGAGTGCCCAGGTGGTGGGGGGGCAAGGAGTAGTGTTTCCCAAAGTGAGACTTCAGGGTGACTCCAGGGTCTAGGCCAGCATTTCTGGAACATTCTTTAAGAAATGTTGGTCTACAGAAACCTGTTTCACCCTGTGACCACCAGTTGTAAGCCTAGCGCCTGACCACTCCCCGCAGCTCCCCAACGGCTCCAAGTCTAAAATGGACCTGATAATTTTGGTGCTTTTCTCTGTCTTATGTTACTGGACAGAAAAGTAAGTATATCCTAATTTCTATACAGGAGAGGTTTGATTCTCCTTTACATCCTTGAACTAGATCCCAGCCAGTCACTTCCTTCAAAAAACACTTACAAGTTCTCACTCTTTCCTCAGCTTGGAACAACCTTGCCCTTAATATTCCCAGGCATGACTGGCTCCTCATCAGTTAATTTGCTCTAACATCATAATCAGACCATTTCACCTTATGTTCTCACTCCCCTCTCTTACTACTCTTTGCACCTTAAGTCATTTTATTATCTTCATAGCACTTATCACTATCTGAAAATTTTTATTTATGCATTACCTATATGTTAGTTGTCTGATGTCTCCCACTGGACCTTGAACTCCAAGACATTGGGACCTTTGTCTCTGTTGTTCTTTGTATTCCCAATTCCTACAACTGTGCCTGAAACATCATGGACCTTCGAAAGGGCCCAGCCTCTGCCATCAGACAATGCACATCCTAAAGTGAGAGATACAGACGTGGAATCCCATGCATTTCCAGCTGTGCTTGAGGGAAACAGGCTGCTACAGGAGCTCCAAGGAGGGACTCTGCTCTTGGTAGAAGTGGTGGGTATGGGTAAAGGATGTCATGGCAGACTTCCTACAGGTAACCTCTGAATTGAGTTTTGAAGGCCAAGTAGGACATATGTTTTTGGTCAAGGAAACAGCCCATGCTAAGTGTTGAAGGTGAATTAGATGAGTGAGATTAGTGCAAGTGGTTCATGGTGGGGGTGAGGGGGGGTAGTTGGCAGAGTGGAGGCATTGTGGCTGGCAAAGACTGGAAATTTGTGCCAAGGAGTTAGAATTTATTCTGAAATTTATGGGGAGCAGTAAAGTTGGAAGGACTGTAATCATGTTCAAATTAGTATTTTATATCCAGCAGCAGCAAGAACTATGGATAGGAGAACATGAGACTATTCATTGTCTTATTTGAGGGCTTTGAAACCAAACAGAATTAATAAATGTTTAAGAGACCTGCCACGTACTTTGCCCTTTCTCTACTTTGCTTATTGCTGTTGCTTTGGTGCAAAACATCTTTTCTTCTATTTATACACTCTCTAATGCTACTTATTATTTAAGGGCCCAGCTTGAATGAATGAATGATGAACCAGGCATATAACCCTGGATCTGTTTCTGAGGATACATGGTAGGACATTATCCTGATTGTTCATCCATTTGTTCTAGGAACTTGGGACTATATAAAACTATTCAATGTTTTATTGTTTCCTACATGCCAGACATTTCATACAATATAGTGTGAAATGCCATATTTACAAGGATTATCTATTTAATCTTCACAGCTATCTGTACACTAGGTATTCTGATTAGCTTTATATTGTAGATTAATCCACTGAAGTTCAGTTTTATAAATAAGTTGTTCAAAGTCCCACCACCACTAGTAAAGATTAAAAATGGAATCTTGGAAGATTGGCACTCCAACCATAATAACTGGCATTATCTTGTAAAGAGCATTAGACTAAAAGTCAATTAAGCTGGATTCTAGTTAATAATTAATAGTGACAATAATCCAGTTAGATAGATGTTATCACCCCCATTTTCATCGTAAGGCTACTACGGATTGGAGCACTTAAATAACTCTTCAAGACCAGTTTGAACCCAGGTCTGTATGATTCCAAAGTCAATGATTTTAACCACTTGGAAATGCTCTTCCTGGCAGCTCTGGTGCTGATTTGTCTGAATGGTCTGTTACTTTAGATGTGGAGGTCTCAGCTCTGCTCTGTCATCTGTAAAATGGCAGAATCAGACTAGAAGGTATCAAGGCTCCCTCCTGCTCTGTGATGTAAGATTTAAGGGCCTCCTGGAGCCCCCACTGATTTCTTCCCCTGTTAGTGATCTTCACTGCCATGAGTTGCATTTATGCCTTTGAATAATGAGAGAAATATGAATAAAGATGGCCTGGAGAGGTAGTTTGCCAGGTGAGCAGGAGGTAGAGAGCAGAGGGCTGGCTCCCAGCCAATTGGAAAATTAAAAAAGGAATTGAGGTGGTGACAAACCTGAAGCCAAGCTCCGTACAGCAAAGTTTTGGAAAAGAACATGGAAGTGATTACGGAGTTTTCAAGGTGGTTCACAGGCCCTGTGAGAATCATGAGGGAATAGGAAAAGGTATGTTAGCAACTACTGCATGTGGCAGGTGTGGTGTAGAAATGGGACTGAGAATGGAATTCAGTGAAGAAAAACCAGGGCTTTGTGGATGGTGTGTTGAGACAACATTGTGCAGAGAATAAAGGTGGAGAAAAGCAGGTCAGTTGGGTGACACCTGATCAAGGCAGCTTGTCTAAAATGGAAAGATCACATGCCATCTGGGGACAATTCCTAGGAAATGTGTTTGTAGAAAATCCAAGCTTTAGCAGACAAATTGCTGGGAAAGCTTTTGGGGGGAAGATGCAGTTCATGTGTATGTGGCTAATTATATCATATTTATTTGGGGCTTTGAGATCTATAATTAGCAAAATTTGCCTGCTTAGAGTTTTCATGTTAGGGAAACAAAAGCATAAAGGATGAGGTTTTAAGGGAATGAAGAAAAAAAGGTCTTAAATGGCACATGATAAATTAAAAAAAAAAATAGAAAAATAGAAACTTCTGTTGTGCAATCCATGTGCAATACAACTGCAGTAGATCATTAGGAAGGGTGGCCCTGTTCCCAAGTCTTGCATGCCTCTCTACAATTGCTTAACTGTCTCTGACTGAAAAACTGAGGCAAAGTTATAAGGCGAACAAGTTGTCATAGACCCAGAAACTTTCTTGTGCTGGAATGCTTTTCTGTGTTATAAATTTGACGAGATGAAGTTCTTTTTAGAAGGGTAAACCTAGTCAAATTTTCAAAACTAGGCCCCAATAATTAGAGATATTCATTTCATTATCTTTCTACCTAATTTTCTCCACATTTAGTAAGGTTCCTTTAAATAAAGCATGCTCAATATATATTAGAGAGACTGATTACACACCAATTAATCTAAAACATAAAGATGGGAGACATCTTGACATGTAGATGAAGAGATGGAAAAACGTAATTTACATTTCTAGGGTCCCAAATGCTATGAAATGAGGTTCTGGAAACATGACCTGTGGTAATGACATAACCAACCAGACTTCTATGTCACAGTTAGGAGTTCGTGAAGATAAAAACAGGAATAAAGAAGCTTTTTGGTAGTGAATGATGATATAACATAAGATAGCTCTCAAGAGGCAAATGCATTAATAAGGTGGAAACTTGAGACTTCACAGATGTTTAAGTGTTTGGGAAAATATGGAGCCTTCCTTCAGCAAAGTAACACACATAATTTAGTACCTGATACTCTTGCAGATCCTCAGTAAGTCTTCCTTTTATGCCCTTTCTCTACTCGTAACTAGTGAACATGAGCAGAGAGACTGTGAGATTCCTTATTCTTCTAACACTTTTGTTGGACTAAAATCAGGTTTATGTGAAGCGACTGCAGGGAAGAGAATGAATGTCTATGGAACCAGGACAAATCCTTTTAGGAATGGAGTAAGCAAATTAGCATATACTACTTACTGAGCACCTGCTTTACTCCTGGCACTTTACAGTGTGTCAGTGATTTCATTTTATGCCCACACAATCCACCCTCTGCTTTGAAAATGAGGAACCAGAGTATCAAAAATGTAAAAACTGTCACAGAGTCACAAAGCTGCTAATGAGGTAAAATTGGGGATTGTCTCCAACCCAAACTGCACTCTTTCTTAAGCTACCCAACCCTTAAAATCATCATGTAAGCCACTGAAGGGCAACTATGATGCAAGAGGTAGATGGTGGTACAGGAAGATCACCTGGCTGCTATGCTCTAGGGATGCTGTAGAGACCACTTGCTCCCACCCCTACATGCCTTTAAGTAAAACAATAATATTGTTTTTCTTCATTAAAGACAATACAAGCTTTCAAACCTATGGAAAAGTCAAAAGAAGAAAGCAATACTCACCCCAATCCTGCCACCTAGAGATAAGCAGGGCTAATATGTTTATTATATTTCTCTAATGCTTTTTTCTATGCTTAAGTATTTATAAATGCTATGTTTATACAAATATATATTCTACAAAAACTGATCCTAAGTACATACTTAATTTGCGAACTGATTTTTGCTCATTCAAACAGATGGCATGTGAAAGAAAATTTTCTACCTTTAAGTTATTTGGACTGGGTATTATAACAGTATTTTGATAAGCAATCCATTTGCATTGATAAGAGTTATAAGATTTATTAAATTTATTGAGAGTGCTAGAGGTGAAGTACAACTAATATGAGTCTTAATGCTATTTGTGTCTACTAATTTAATATTCATTATATGAAGCATAATAGCCTAATTGCACACAGATTTGATGTCCAGTGTGAATATCAGTGCTGACAGGCCTGGGTCCACAAAGTCTAACTATATTTCCTTTAAAACTTCACTTTTTATATACCTTCAATCAGCAATAAAGAGCACCAGAATGGCTTCTTTTCTGACATTGTTAGACCTCAAATTATGTTATCATATTAGACTGGCTAAGAGGAGTAATATTCAGAGAACACTAAGTGACATACTATTTGTCTTATCTTCTAGGATACTCTAAGGTCTAGCCTTGGATCAAATAAGGTCTTTAGGCTATAATGTATTTATTAAACTTGAACCCTTTCATTCACTTTAGTGAGGATCCCTGTAAAAAGCAGGTATGTGAAAAATACTCCTACATTTGCTGTAGAAATGCTTTTGGGTTCAGAGCCTACCACACCCTTTAATTCTGCCAATGTTAAACTTTTTGAGAAAATTTGTTTTCTATTTCAGTGCCAGAAAAATGTCTTGCTGAGAGACTCATATACTCCTTCCTTCATCATAATAACTGCAATTTGAATAATTGCTATTCTTAATCTCCCTATCACCAACCAGGAAGCGTAGAGCCAACTTCAATGCTAAAGCAAATAAATTACATAAATAATGTTAGTATGTTTGCATTTTCCTCTTTTGTGATATTGTTTTCTATTTCCATTTTTATTATATTTGTATGTAAAGGACAATTCTTCTGTATTTCTTTTTCTGTCTTCACTTAGAAAGTTAAAGCAAGTCTCTTTCTGTTAAAGGAATTTAATATTATAAATATTGTGTTTTACCATCTTATTTTGTTTCATTTCAATTTGCTGGGTGTGTGTAACCTCATGGGATTTTTCTCTTGATCCTTGGAATTTAGGAAGTGCATATGTATTTAGTTGGCTCTGGCTCTCTTTTCAATAATCTTGTGTGGCCATTAGTTACAATGCTCTTGACCCAAAGATTAAAATCACCTTTTAGTTTAGAGAAATTTTCTTCTCTTATTTCTTTGATGATTGCTTTGACTTCTAGTCTCTCACAGAGGACTTTTTCTTCGAATTAAACACTTATAAGGTGGCCAGTGGTTTGCCTGGGACTTTGCCAGGTTTAGCACAAACTAGGACAGTTGGTTATTCTACACTTAGCTACAGCTATTGTGTCCCTGAAAATGGTAATTTTCAAACTGTTTATAGTGACAGAGTTTTTCATTTCCAATCCACTGTGGACTGGCTTTTTGAAAATAAGATAAAAATAAATCAACAAAAATGAAATAAGGAAGGCAAATAACATACAGGTCCAATTTTAAAAATTGCTATTAGATTCGAAAGACATACAATTACTCTGTCAAATTACTCCAAAAGTTTAAAATGCTTTTTCTTGGTTTCTGTAGGTAGCTTGTAAGATCTGGTGTCACCTCGAGGACTACACAGTGCAGTGTGCTCTACTATTTCTCTATCTGCTCTGAAAATCCCTTCCATCTCCTCCACTCCACATGCTGTTCTCTCCAGCCTGCGCTAAATGCCTCTTTTGTGTTCAGATACCCCATTACATTAAGCTGTGCACTTCTTAAGGGAGAGGGTTGGAATCTTATTTATCTTTGTACGCCATGCATCCACCACACTGCCAGGCAAGGAGTTTGTTAGGCTGTTGTGTTCATTCTTTTTTTGTTTTTGTATTCATTCTTTACTTGCTGGAAGAAATTTACAAAGAATTACCTAAGGTTGTTCTGGGGAGAGTGAGATTGTGAGGGCTTTCCTCCCTTTTTTGTTCTTTTGAGTATTCCTTAAAATTTTTCTAACACACATGTACTATTTAAATGGGAAAATTTAAGCATTATTTTAACAACTGATTTGTGAAATAAGTGACATCTACCTCATGGCTTGTAGTCAGTAAAAAGTCCCTTTTCACAGTGTAGTTGAATTGTAGGACAGAGGCTAACTTGTGTAAGAAAAAGAAAACAATGCTAAATAACCCTGTCTTCACTGAGGAGCAGGATCTTATTCTTATCCTATTTGAATCTGAAAAATCATCAGGAGGCTGAAATGACTAATTTTAGGATACAGCCAAGGAAATGTACAGATTTTCCCCTAAAAATTGAGAACAGAAAGTATTTCCTTTTTACACTGTGTCTGTTTTCAAGTGGCCTATGATGTTGTGAAGTTCAATAACTGCCTCATTTGCATTATTCAGACCCTGGAATGACTGGATGTGACCATATAAACTATGAGTGATGGGGCCCTGACTTCCCTAATTAGACAATAGTGCTGTTTGAACTGGCAGTTAATCACATTTTAAAAGTGACTTATCGGTAATGTACAATATGACTAATTTAGCAGCTAAGCAGTTTCATTGTGATCTCGGTGTCAGTGGAATTCCTGTCACCTATCCAACAGTTAAGTCATATTGTGTAACTGTTGGGTGACATCACCATGCTACAAGATTACTGGCTGAAGAAATGAAAAAAAAGTTTCCTGCACTGTCCGCCTTTCCGGTATCTGAACGACTTGTACTGTTACTGCAGTACAGCCCGAAAGCAAAGGAAGAATGTGAGTTGAAATGGCTGGCTTTGGGTGTGTCATTGAAAACCATGGTCTGCAACATCCAGGGAGATTCTCCAGCATGCCTAATCATGAGGTCTCTTCCCTGTATGTGGGACTCCACGGTGCCAGTCACTAGGGTGTAGGGTGAGACAGCAGAGGCAATGGCCCTTTCCTGAAAGGAGGGCATTTCATTTTTCTGAGAACTTTATAGTCTTCTCTTTAAGAAGGAAAAAGTGCAAAGAGTGCAGCTTACCATTTGTTATACATATAGATACTGATGAAGTGGTCAGTTGGGGCCCCTGAGAACATTATGTGGTTAAACGTCTGCTGTATTTCTGAGGGAACTGGTAATTCAGGTCAGTCACCACAGAATACATAAACTTAAGTCTGTTTAATTGTACAAAATATCAGCTTTAAAATACCCACAGAAATACATGAAAACTGGAACTATGGCTGATTAAAATTTATGATAATAATGACTAACACTGTTTACAATACACAAGCACTAAGTAGGGTACATATCTGAATTTATTTAATCTTATGACATAGATACTGTTATTATCCTTAATTTACAGATGAGGGAATGGAGACTCTGAGATCCCACAGATGGTAAAGAGTAGAACCAGGATGTGAACTCGGGATGTGAGCACTGGATTACACTGTCTAAACTGTTGCCATCCACTGCATCTTTTATAATGATAATAATGATAACAATAATAATAATAATAATAACAACAACAAAACTGACATCTACTACTACTTCAGTCTACTGGATGCTTTTTATATGACAGGTACTATATTAAAATCATTGTATCCTTTCATCAAGTCTGTGAGATAGAATATATTATTATTATCCCCATTTGATAGATTAGGAAAGTGAGGCACAGAAGAAATAAGCCATATGGAGAGCAGGTAATGAAACAAGGAGTCAAACCCAGATGGTTTAGACCTAAACTCTATACTTTTAACTACCATGCTATACCACTTTTTACAGCTACTATTTATTGAGTACCTACTAATGTGTAATCCTCACGACAATCCTGTGATACTTGGGGTCCCCAATAATAGCTGCATTGTAGGGTTTTTTAAATTGGAAAATAGTTGATTTATAATATTATATAGTTTCAGATGTACAGCATAGTGATTCAATAATTATATACATTACTGAATGCTCACCACGGTAAGTGTAGTTACCCCTTGTTACCATACCAAGAAATTGTAATGTTGGTTATATTCTCTCTGCTGTTCTTCCATTCCTGTGGCTCTTTTATTTTACAGTTTGAAGTTTGTACTTCTTTATCCTTTCACTTCACTCATCTCCCCACACACCCTCCCTTATGGTAACCAACATCTGTTGTCAGTATTTATGGGTCTGCATTGTAGGTAGTATTTTCCCCAATGTATAGATGAGAAAACTGAGCCTACATGAGGTCAGGTAACTATTGCCAGCTTCTGAGTATCAGAGCCAGAATTCTTCCAAGAACCAGAACTCTACCATACAACATTCTGAGGCTCAAAAATCCAAGGCTACAATCTGATGCTAGGTAACAAAACATATGTGAGGTAAAGAGCAGGAATCTCAGGAGTTACTGAGTGGAAGAACTGATATCTTGGTCTATGTAGGTATTTATATTTATATTTGAATATTTTGGTATCCCTAAAGGGTGGGGCCTGGTAAAGAGATGCCAGAAGGGTCTGGGATGTCAGCAGTGCTATGATTAAGATGTGCCTTTCCATGAACGCTCCTCTCCCTTTGTGAATTCTGGGTGATCTCCTAAATGTAGTAAGACTTCCCTTTTCCCCTTTTTTCTTTTTACTCCCCCTGGTATTTCCAAAACTGTACTTTTCTGGCCTCCTTCGGTTTGTACAGAGTCCCGCACATGCTCAGTTCTCTTGCCTTGTAAGGATTTCCTCCCCACCCCCAGGCCTCCTTTCCCTTCATAGCACATATTCACTCCTCTGGAATGTGGCCACCCATAAGCATGACACACATTTTCAAAGGGCGTCAGAAATGAATGTGATTAGTGAGTTTAATTTTGTTAAAGGAGAAGCATATCAACATTGCACATGAGTAACCTGTTAATTTTACTGTATTGGTGTTCTGCCTTCAGGGGTGTAATAATTAAAAAATCTGAAATCATGACAAAAGCAAAAACAAACTAAAAAACAAGCTAACTATTGAAAAATAGTTTGACTATTACAGAAGTATTTACTTTGAATTTTTAAGAGAAAAGAGCCCTTATAAAGTGTTATTCTGTTAAAAGATATGAAATGTATCAATTTACTCATTTAAGGAATGTTTATTTGGGGGAAGCAGAGGATAAAAGTATGTATGACATGTCCTTCATACCTAAATGCTTAAAAAACAAATTCAAATGCCATAGGGGTGAAGCAAATTGTGAGATAGGGTTGGTTCAATAAGGAAGCGAACTCTCTGAAGGGAATGTTTGGGGAAACTTCTTGAAGGAGCAGAGACTTGGCTGGAACTAGAAGAACTGGTAGAATTATAATAGTTTGATACTACAAGTTAAGGAAAGAACGGTCCATATGGGGAACTAGTGTGAGACACAAAGACAAGATGAAGGTATAAGTTCATGAATCCTTCTCTAGGGTATGCAGCTATTAAATAATGTGAGCATCTCTCATAAAAATCTGAGGAGATGGCCAGTTATTTGTTCAGCTTTATAGCAGAGATTAGGATGTAGTGGAAAAGTGTGTCTCATCCCAAAATTGGCAAAGGGAAAATCTTAACATATTGAAGTGCTATGAGCTAGCCATCCCCTAGACCCATAAATTTCCCTGTACTGAAGACAGGAGAAGACTCAGCACAGAAGCACCCAGATGATATGCTCATCCAAAACTCACTCTGGTAATTCCAAGTGCACAAGTCGTCTGACTTGCTCAGTGACCTCAGTTCAGTCACCCCATTTTCCCTGGTCTGAGTCTATATTCCTAAAAAATGATAAGGTCCTTAAACTCAGATAGTGGGTGAATAATGAAGGGGAACCTGTCTCAAGTGCTGTTTGTGGTCCTAATTTGTGTCTAGGGATGACTTTAATGCAGCTAAGACTGTTTTAAGATAAACAAGGTCATTTTGGTTCTTTGATCACTGAATGCTTTGGGATATGGTCCAGAGGAGGGCACTTCACTCATTCATTCATTGCTTCATCCACTTAGACACTGAATAAGTGCCTCTCATAGTTTTCAGCCTCTGGAATGGTTCCCAGTGATCCCTGCCTCCTGGTATGCATGCTCCTTCACATTTACCAGGGTTGTTCTATGTGACCAGAATATGGCAGAAATGATGGTGTGTCACTTGTGAGATAAATTATAAAAAATTGTGGCCTCTGCCTTGCTTTCTCTCTTGGACCACTTGCCCTGGAGGAAGCCAGCCGCCATGTGGTGAGGGTAGTCAGTGGCTCACAGAGAGATCCTGTGGTACAGAACTGAAGCTCTCTACCAGCTGAAGGAGAATTGAGGCCTGTTGTCAACAGTTAAGTGAATAAGCCTTCTTGGGAGCAGATTCCACAGCCCTGGTCAACCCTTTGGATGACTGCAGCCCTGTCTGACTCCTTGATTTGAGCCTTGTGAGACCCTGACCCAGGAGCCATCTTCTAAGCTCCTCTTGGACTCCTGACCCTCAAAAACTGTACAAGATAGTAAACATATGTTGCTTTAAAAGGCTAATTTTGGGGGTATTTTTTTTACATAACAATAAATGTCTAATATGCCTACCCCATTTATTTGTTCCTGTGCCAATTGTGGGAATGAATAAAGCTTAAATTTTGCCCTCTAGAAGGTAGCAGTTCTCAGAAAAACAACAGATATATTACCCCTACTTATAACATAATACAACAGATGCAACAAGGGAGATTCCTTACCAAATGCCACGGAAGGCAGGAGATAAAATAATTAACTCTATTTGGAGAGAAAAAGAGTCCAAAAAAACTTTACAAACGGACATCTAGAAACTAATTTCCAAGAAAAATCAAGACTTTTCTAGCAAAGAAGAGGGAAGAGCATATGCAAAGACCAGGAGGCAGGAGACCTATGGCATATCTTAGCGAATGTGTTTAATTCCATATAGTTATGGCCAAAGATTACTGTGAGGATTCCTTGCTAGGAAAGCTGGCTTTATTCTCAGGTGACAGGGCTAAAGCAGGAGATTGACATGATCAGAACATGTTTGGGGCAGACAGTTTTTGTGGGCTTCACCAGGAGGCCCTACCCAGTAGGAAGAGAAGCAGGGAGGGATGGAGGCCAAGTAGAAAACTACCATAGTTCTTCTCAGTAGCTACTCCTTTTAGAGACTAGTGAGTTTTGATGTATCACTATATCACTCATTTTTTTTCATTGATCCTTTAATTAAGATATATATATATTTTTAGTAATTTTTACTTTTGTTCTCATTTTGAAATGATTTCAGATTTACCAAAAAGTTGCAAAACTAGAAGAAGGAATTCCTACATACTATTCACCCATTTTCCTCAAATGTTAACATTCTACATAAGTACAGCATAATTATTAAAATCAGAATATTAACATGGATACACCACTTTAAACTAGTCTACCAACCTTATTCAAATTTCACCAGTTGTCTGATTAGTGTACTTCTTCTGGTTCAAGATCACACTATTTTTAGTTATGTCCCCTTAGTCCTCTTTAATTTGGGACAATTTCCCAGCCTTTCTTTGTCTTTCATGATCCTGATACTATTGCAGAGTACTACCCAGTTATTTCACAGAACATTCATCAAGTTGGGTTTAGCTTATCTGTTGTTTCCTCATGACTAAATTTAAGTTCTGTATTTATGGCAAGAATACCACAGAAATGATGTTATGTGTCTTCATTGCAGCATATTAGAAGTCACGTGATACATTTTGTTATTGGTGAGGTTGGATAACTTTGTCAAGGTTGCGTTTGCTAAGTTTTCCATTATAAAGTGATCAAGATTACCTTGTAGTTAGTAATAGAAGACTCTGAGATTATGCACATTTCTTCCTTTTTTTAATCAAACTTTTGTCCAGGCATTTTAACATCCATTGCCATTGATGCCTGAAATAATAATTACTGTGGTGCTTGCCAAATCGTGAAAATTAGGAGATTTTGAATTGTATTGTGTGGTGGTTGTAAAGCATGTTGACAAGTTCTTTGGTACTCCATTCTTTGAGAAATGGAGACTAACTCCCTTCTCCTTGTGTAGAGGCTACACTTAGTGCCTTCTTTCTAATGAACAGACAGAATATGGTAGAAGTGACTTCCAACACTAGGTACTAAAAGGCATTGTGATTTCCTCTTTGCTCTCTCGGATCACTCACTTTGGGGGAAGCCAGCTGCCATTACACATGAAGACATTCAAGCAGCTCTATGAAGGCTCTGTGTGGAGAGGTACTGAGGCCTCCTGCCAAAGACCAGCGCCAACTTGCAAGGCAAAAGAATCCTCTGGCCTGGTAAACACCTTGACTGCAACCTCATGAGGGGCACTGAGCCAGAACCACTCGGCTAGGGCACCCCTGTATTCCTGGCCTACACAAAAGAGTATGTGAGATAATAAATGTTTGATGTTTTAATCCACTAATTTTTTGGTGTAATTTGCTACACAGTAATAGATAATGAATTTATGCTGGTAAGTAGGAAAGCAGTCACCAGAAAATGTTAAAGAAGAGAAATACTAGGGAAAAAAGTGTACCCCCAGAAAAGAAGGGAGTAAGGATACATATTCAAATGATGAAATCCTGCTTCTCACCAGATCAGCTAAAATGAAAAACTCTGACAGTATCAAGTATTGGGAATGCTCAAACAACTGGTAAAAATGTGCAGTGATAGTCATTTCAGAAAGTAGTTTGACATTATCTAATAAAAGTGAAGATACACTTATCACCAGATAAGTTATCAGAATCCTACTCCTAGACATATGCACAACAGAAATAGGTGTACATCAAAAGACCCGTACATGAATGTTCATAGCAGTATTTCTTAAAATAGCCTGAAACTGGGAACAGTCCAAGTATCCATCAACAGTAGAATGTGTAAACAAATTGTGCACTGTTCATTCACTAGAATACTATATATAAGCAAAAATCAACAAACTACAGCTACAAGCAATAATGTGGATGAATTGTAAAAACAATGCTGAGTGGACAAGACCCAGCACAGAGGAATATATATTGTATGATTCTATTCATGGAAAGTTAAAAAACAGACAAAAATAAACTTTTTTTTTAAAGATGCATACTTTGATGGTAAACCATTAAGAAAAGCAAGAATAGTGAATACCATGAAAGTCAGAATAATGGTTTCTTTAGGGAAGAATGTAGGAATTGTGATTGAAAGGGGACATAGATGGGGACTATCAGATGTGTTTGTGATATATCTTTTTTTTGTTTTTTCCTGTTGAGGTTTAAATTAGATACAATAAAATTAACATAATATTATATATATATATATATAATATATATATGGATGTAATGTATAATATAACCTGCATATAAGTTACATAGATGTTGGTTTTGACTTTATAATTCATTACACTTTACATTTATATTCTGTGTACTACATGTATTGTATTTTACAGCTTAAAAGTTAAATATAGAATTTGAATAGGAGGATCGTGGAAATAAGAACTGGATCAAAGATGAATAAGAGTTAGCAATTAGAGTTCTCTTAAAAAAATTAACACTCTGGGAAATAAGAATGAAGGCAGCACACAGTAGATAGCAAACTATCCTCCTAATTCATATGTAGAAAGGTCACTGAGTGGGCCGTGGTCACATCTTGAATGTCAAGGCAGGTCCAAACCAGGCAGTATGGCTTATGACCTTTGTATCTTGAGAGCAGAAAGCAGATGGGCCCAGAGAAGCTAGGCTTGAATCCAGCAAAATTATGAAGATGAATGCTTAAACACCTTATGCTGTTTCTGCAAGTCTCTGCTTGTTCTCCACTTCTCCACACCTCCTTTGGGCACTCGCAGCCTGTGTACTTACCCTCTTCCCTTCCTGTCCTATACCCATATCTAAAGTCAAGGCAGGTCTGAGGCCAGCGTTGTTGACTCCTGGTTTAGTCAACGGTGTTTCTATCTTATCACACTGGCTGAAGATATTTGTACCTTAACTTTATCTGGGGTGTGAAAAATTATGAATGAAAGATTGTATCCCATTAAAGAAATTTCTGTCTTCAGTGACTGGTTGTATGAGGTGTATTTTGGGTGAAGTGGACTCTGGTATGGTATGCCCTAGGGAAAAGGTACCAGGTACCTTGAAAAAAATCTCCCTAGGTGATTCAGGTTATGATAACCTGTATCCTGTATGACAACCTGCCTTCTCTCCACACCCCTTCCCTCACTGAGAACCACCCATTTACAGGAAAGCCACTCACTGAGCAGACATCATATCTATCCATTCATTCATTCATTCAACAATTACTTCTTGAGCTCTAACTATGTGTCTGGCTCTGGGCTAGCACTGGTGATTCAGGGGTTGAACAAATCAGGCATGGGCCCTGCTTTCCTGGAATGGTTTAGTACAGGACACAAATTAGAGAAATCAAGCAGATAAATGTAAAATCATCGGTCAGGTACGTATTATTAATCAGGGTTTATTCATCAAGGAAAGAAGTGAACTGAGGAGTAGCTTAGTAATTATGATTTTCAAATATAAGATGAAATTATGTGGAGGAGAATGGTTAGCTATTTAACATTGAAAACAGACTTAAAAAAATGAAAAGGAGGTTTGCTGTAACACAGAATTTTACATAATAACTATCATTATCAGAGGGCCTGCTCTGTGCCTGGCATAGTGTTAAGTGAAATACACACACACACACACACACACACACACATATATGTAGTGAAATATATATAATCACTTAAAGTAGTGATTATGTGTATATATATCAGTGATTACATGATGTATATATTATATATATTATCAGTGATTATGTATATAATACTGATTATATATCAATTTTATTAAACATATATATTTATAAACCCTATATATTAATAAACACAGAACCCTATAGAGATAATAAATTAAGACCCAGAAATATTAAATAACCTAAGGTCACACAGCTAATATATATATTTTAATAACACTTTATTAATAGGTGATTCACATAGCATAAAATTCACTCTTTTAAAGTGCACAATTCATTGGTCTTTAGTGTATTCACAGAGTTGTGAATTACTGCTATCTAATTTTAGATAATTTTCCCATCCTAAAAAGAAACCCTGTGTGCATTATCTTTTACTTCTCATTCCTCTTCATCCCAGGACCTGGTAATCAACCACTAATCTCTATTGTCTTTCTGTATGAATTTGCCTATCCTGGACATTTCATATAAATGGAAGCATATAATAGGCAGCCTTTTGTGTTTTGCTTCTCAACATTTTCAGTATATAATGTTTTCAATTGCTATTCATGTTGCAGCATGTATCAGTACTTCATTTCTTTTTATTACCAAATAATGTTCCACTATATGGTATGCCATGTTTTATTTATCCATTTATCAGTTGATGGACTTTTGGGTTGCTTCTACCTTTTGACTATTATGAATAATGCTTCTATGAACATTTGGTATACAAGTTTTGTGTGGACATATGTTTTCATTTCTCTTAGGTGTAATTTAGAGGTGGAATTTCTGAGTCATATGACAACTCTATATCAACCTCTTCAGGAACTACCAGACTATTTTCCACAGTGGATGTACCCTTGACCTTCCTACCAGCAGTGTGTAGGGGTTCTAATTTCTCTGTATTCTTCCTCTTACTTATTATAATCTGTCTTTTTGATAATAGCCATCCCTGTGGGTTTGAAGTGGTATTTCACTGTGATTGTGATTCCCTATTGGCTAATGCTGTTGAGTATCTTTTCATGTACTTACTGGCAGAACACTATGCATGATATGATAGAATTTTTAATATGCGAGCTAGCAATATTCATAAACAAATACATAAAAGCTTAAGAAGACTATGTACCAGACTGTTAGCAGTGGCTATAGCTGAAGAATAGGATCATGGGAGATGTTCACTTATTAATTTCCATAAAAATTGCTAATTTTTATAGCAACATATATTTCTTTTATAATTAGAAAAAAATCACAAAGTTAATTAACCTTTTTTAAACCAAGTTAATTAACTAACAAAATAAAACAACAAAATAAATCAGCAAATAGAGAGAGGCAGACCACCCTTAACCCTGGAGTGACAGAAGCATTTACCCAGGCACTGGGTTCCTTTCTTCTTGCATGCAAAAGTGCAGGGAAGTGTGGAGGGAAGGTGGTTAAATGACTTTCTGAGCTATGTTTTGGAATGTATTTTCTCATGGTAACAATATGATAAACAGCGGTGAGTTTCTAAGGCAAGCCCATTCTGCTATAGGTTAGGTGTAAGTTTCTGAGGCTACCTTGTAAATTCAACCAAATTTACTATCAGCTCCAAGGATATAGGTGTTCTAATGTCCAGATGCCCAGCCTTGGGTTCATCCTTCCAATCAGTAGAGAATTGCCTAGACAATATAATGAATAAATATAAGATTTTGAGTGTGAATGTAGGATGTTATGAGATGTGTTCAACGTTTTTAATTCTCTTTCACCATGGAATGTTTCTTTGATTTCTCATTTGCTATCTGGGTAACTCATGAAGGCAATTATATTTACATTTTAATATTGTGAAAAACTAAATTGATAGCAGAATGCATAAACCTTCTGAATGTATGATACTTTATATTTTGGAACAAGATCAATTTTTCAAAATATAGAGAAAATAACCAGTTCTTGTGGGAATGAACTCTTTTTCCCAGACATTTATCCTGGAGTGAATATTATGATCTAGATAGAATCCCCTGAAAATAGAAATGTTGTCACATTCTTGTTTATATGTAACACTTATTCATTACAAATAGCAAGAAATACTAATTTAAAACTAACTCTTAAAAATGAGTTCAGAGAAGCTTAGTTTAGAATTAATTTATAGTTTGAATACTGAGGGAATATTTGGGTCAATTTATTATTACTGAGATTGAAATTTATATGATGATTATGCTGATTCCATCTTTAAGTACAAGGTTAATCTCAGTGGAAAAAAACCAACAACATCTAAGGTTATTGAAATGCCATGCATATAAGCATGCGGGCTCCATTTGCAATTTGCATATGTATGTGGGGCATGGTGTGTGTACCCAGACACCCACCCAAATAATCCTTAAAATTACCCAGAATATTAACAAATAATATCTTTCCCTTCCATGTTAGTGCAATAAGATCAGTTAGATAGATGGTTATTCTGTGAGACCTTGCAAGCATCTTGCTAATGACTAAGTTGTACAGCCTGCCTCCACTGTTTGGAGTCCGCAGCAGTTTGCCCACGTTCGGACAATGAACTAGTGACAGGCTCTAAGGGGAACAGAGCACTTCTCTGTCCACAGAATTCCAGCACCGGGATGAACACATATGCACTGTATACTCTGAGTATTTTTATATGACTCAGTATAAATGTATACATTCATAACCTTATGAGCACATGTCTGTAATATGGAGGTCTAAATAGTTTCATGCATATTCCTCACTAGCCAGTGAGTTCTCTGGTGTATTTTATAAATCCTCTACTATTTCTGGATAGGAAGTACTAGCTTTCTGAGGTTTTAACAAATATCATGTTTCACTTAAATAGTGTAGAAATTACCCCAGTGAAAGTACATTTTAAAAATGTTTTTGATTTTAAGTTTTATTTAAAAATAACATAAGTAATACATGTTCATAGTGGAAACATATAAAATATAGGTAAGCAAGAAGGAAAATATCACACCTGATCCCACCACCTGGAGATAATAACAACCACAAGAAATTGAATGTATGCCTCTTTAGATTTTTTTCTATGTACCTTTATTCATGTATACCATTTTTTACAAAAATAGGTGATCATACAGATGTCTTAAAACCTTCAAACTCTGCTTTTAAAATTTAATATACCATGGATAACTTTCTACTTCCAATACTATATTTAATGGCTGTGAGTCAAAGGGATTCTAGTTACATGGGACCAGGGTTTCCTTGCCCCAAAGACCTCAGTCACTCCAGGGCCTAGCCTCTTGAGGAAAGGGGCTGTACCACTGGGCATCAAAAGGTAGCCAAGGGACAGCTGTCTCAGGTGTCCAGATGTCCATGTGAGTGTGAGTGTGAGTGTGTGTGTATGTGTAGTACTTCACAGTATGGAACTGAGCTGGGGGAATAAAGAGGTATGGATTAAAGGCCAGCGGCCAGGGACCCAGAGCCAGGATCTGGGGTTGGATATCCCCATACTACCAATGAGAATTCCAAATTCAATCCTGCTTTCCAGGTACTTTTGAAGCTGTATTTTTCAAGGTAAAAGGTAAAATATATTTAATAAATAGTTTGTTGGATTGCTTTTATATCTTCGAAATATTTTGCATATATGCACCCCTATGTTTATTGCTGCATTATTTAAAATAACCAAGGTATAGAAGCAACCAGAGTGTCCACCAATGGATGAATGGATAAAGAAGATGTGGTATATACACAATGGTCTATTACTCAGCCATAAAAAAGAAAGAACTCCTGACATTTGTGACAACATGGATAGACCTAGAGGGTATTATACTAAGTGAAATAAGCCAGGTAAAGAATACAAATACCATATGATTTCCTTATTTGTGTAATCTAAAAACAAAACAAAACAAAATTAATAAAATAGCAGTAGACTCATAGACACTGAGAAGTAGCTGGTGGTTACCATGGAGGAGGGCTTGGAACAAGTAGGTGGAGAGGTGGAGGGGGAATAAAGGGACACAAAATTCTCAATCATGGGGATGGTAGCACACCATGGAGAATATAGCCAATAATTCTATAACATTTTTCTATGTTGACAGATAGTACCTGCTCTAGTTGGGATGAGGATTTAATAATGTGGGTAACTGTTGAACCACTGTGTTGTATAGTTGAAACTAATATAAGACTGTATATCAATTATATTTTAATAAAAATATTTTGCATATGGTAGATATGTGGTCCTCCATTTGTACTGAAGGTGGGCCCCAAAAATGTTAGGAGCTGGCCTGAATATGCATAATCTATGACTTCTAAGTTTCTAGAATATATATTTTGTTTTGCTTAATAATTGATCTGTTCCTTAGGGATGAAAGGAGTACATAAAAATGCTCATTTATTGACTACTTAAGATTCAGCTTAATGGTATTTGTTGAAGCTTTATCATATTCCACATTCCATTGGGTATAGGGACAAGAGGTAAAAATACATAGCCAGATCACAGTCTCCTAGGGATCTCAGGAATGTGAAACTGCATATGGAGTCATGAGTATATCAGTCAAGTGTGGACATGGGTACAGAAGCCACAGGGAGAAAGGAGGAAAAACCCAGTCAACTATAACCTCGCAGAAATCTTCAAAAAAACTGTAGAAACCATCCCAAACAAGATGAATTGCTGTATATTTCTAAGTAGTTTAAAAATTTTAAAGTTTTTGATAAATTTGGTAAATTGACCATTCGACAAAGTAATCACTCAGGAATTCATTCTCAGCAACCTATTTTTAACTAACTCGTTTTCTTCCTTAAGGGAGGACTCTGTTCAAGCTGGGGTCTGAAAAATGCATAGGAGTTTGAGTGGAAAGGAACGTGATGAATTGATGAAGAAAGATAGTCTGTGAGGAGGCAACAGCATGTGTGTGGTCTTGGAGGCATGGAATGAAATGGCATGTTCTGAGAACAGTAGTATTTAGAAAAGCCAGAGTAAAAAGAATCAGGTTTTGAAGCAAAAGTGGACAAAGCTGGAGAGAAAAGCAGAACCAAAGTCTGGAGGGCTTTGTGGCCCTAGATCCCATGGAGTTTTATCCTGTAGGAAAGGCAAGCCATTGAAGGAGTCAAAGCCAGGAAATGAGAATATCGGATTTGCATTTTAGACAGATCATTATAGCAATGGGATGGAGGAAGTAAGTCGTCTGGAAGAAGAGAGTCCACTTTGTGAAAGCAAAACATCTTTGGGTCTTGATGAGGGCAAGTTCTGGATTCAGGCTGCTGGGAGGCAGTCTGGGTTCCTGCTTCCGCCACTTGGCAGCTGTCTGTTTGGGCAAGTTCCTTTACCTTTTGTTGACCTGGTTTCCTTCTGTATAAAGCAAATCATAATAGCTGTAAAGATTAAGTAAACACTACCTATAAGGTGCTCACAGAAGAGCCTGCTATATAGAAAGCTCCCAATACATACCTATTATTATTAAAACATAACAATTATTATCTTTCAGTGGTTCAAAAGAAAGATGATGATAGTCTGAACCATCATTTGTATGGCAGTAGAAATTTTGAGGACGGGATGGGAATGAGAAAGATAAGGAGTGGTATTGTCAGGTCCTTAGTTGATTAGATTCAAAGATAAGGAAGGGAGATTTCTTTTCCTTTATTTTAAATTAAGGTATTATTGATATGCACTCTTATGAAGGTTTCACATGAAAAAACAATGTGGTTACTACATTCACCCATGTTATTGTGTCCCCCCCCATACCCCATTGCAGTCACTGCCCAACAGTATAGTAAGATGCCACAGAGTCGCTATTTGCCTTCTCTGTGCTACACTGTCTTCCCCATGATCCCCCACACACCATGTGTGCCAAACATAACACCCCTGAATCCCCTTCTCCCTCCCTCCCCATCCGCCCTCCCAAACCCATCCCCCTTGGCAACCGCTAGTCCCTTCTTGGAGTCTGTGAGTCTGTTGCTGTTTTGTTTCTTCAGTTTTGCTTTGTTGTTATACTCCACAAATGAGGGAAATCATTTGGCACTTGTCTTTCTCCACCTGGCTCATTTCACTGAGCATAATGTCCTCCAGCTCCATCCATGTTGCTGCAAATGGTAGGATTTGTTTCTTTGTTATGGCTGAATAATATTCCATTGTGTATATGTACCGCCTCTTCTTTATCCATTCATCTACTGATGGACACTTAGGTTGCTTCCATATCTTGGCTAATGTAAAGAGTGCTACAATAAACATAGGGGTGCATATGTCTTTTTGAATCTGAGAAATTATATTCTTTGGGTAAATTCCTAGGAGTGGGATTCCTGGGTCAAATGGTATTTCTATTTTTAGTTTTTTGAGGAACCTCCATATTGCTTTCCACAATGGTTGAACTAGCTTACATTCCCATAAGTAGTGTAGGAGGGTTCCCCTTTCTCTGCATACTTGCCAACATTTGCTGTTCTTAGTCTTTTTGATACTGCCATCTTAACTGGTGTGAGGTTATGATATCTCATTGTGGTTTTAATTTGCATTTCCCTGATAATTAGTGATGTGGAGCATCTTCTCATGTGCCTGTTGGCCATCTGAATTTCTTCTTTGGAGAATTGTCTGTTCATATCCTCCGCCCATTTGTTTATTGGATTATTTTCTTTTTGGGTGTTAAGGTGTGTAAGTTCTTTATATGTTTTGTATGTTAACCCCTTTTCAGATATGTCATTTACAAATATATTTACTTTTTGGGTGTTGAGGCATGTGAGTTCTTTATATATTTTGGATGTTAACCTGTTGCTGGATATGTCATTTACAAATATATTCTCCCATACTGTAGGATGCCTTTTTGTTCTGTTGATTGTGTCCTTTGCTGTACAGACGCTTTTTAGTTTGATGTAGTCCCATGTGTTCATTTTTGCTTTTGTTTCCCTTGCTCGAGGAGATGCATTCAGAAAAAAGTTGCTCATGTTTCTATTCAGGAGATTTTTGCCTATGTTGTCTTCTAAGGGTTTTATGGTTTCATGACTTACATTAGGTCTTTGATCCATTTCAAGTTTACTTATGTGTATGGGGATAGACAATAATCCAGTTTCATTCTCTTGCATGTAGCTGTCCAGTTTTGCCAACACTAGTTGTTGAAGAGGCTGTCATTTCGCCATTGTATGTCCATGGCTCCTTTATTGTATATTAATTGACCATATATGCTTGGGTTTATATCTGGGCTCTCTAGTCTGTTCCATTGGTCTATGGGTCTGTTCTTGTGCCAGTACCAAATTGTCTTGATTACTGTGGCTTTGTAGTAGAGCTTGAAGTCAGGGAGCATAATCCCCCCAGCTCTATTCTTCCTTCTCAGGATTGCTTTGGCTATTCAGAGTCTTTTGTGGTTCCATATGAATTTTCAGATGATTTTCTCTAGTTGGTTGAAGAAAGCTGTTGGTATTTTGATAGGGATTGCATTGAATCTGTAGATTGCTTTAGGTAGAATGGCCATTTTGACAATATTAATTCTTCCTATCCATGAGCATGGGATGTATTTCCATTTATTGTTATCTTCTTTAATTTCTCTCATGAGTGTCTTGTAGTTTTCAGAGTATAGGTCTTTTCACTTTGTTAAGTTTATTCCTAGGAGTTTTATTCTTTTTGATGCAATTGTGAATGGAATTGTTTTCCTGATTTCTCTTTCTGCTAGTTCATCATTAGTGCATAGGAATGCAACATATTTCTGTGTATTAATTTTGTATCCTGCAACTTTGCTGAATTCAGATATTATATCTAGTAGTTTTGGAGTGGATTCTTCAGGGTTTTTTATGTACAATATCATGTCATCTGCAAACAGTGACAGTTTAACTTTTTCTTTACCAATATGGATACCTTTTATTTCTTTGTGTTGTCTGATTGCTGTGGCTAGGACCTCCAGAACTATGTTGAATAAAAGTGGGGAGAGTGGGCTTCCTTGTCTTGTTCCTGATCTTAAAGGAAAAGCTTTTAGCTTCTCACTGTTAAGTATGATGTTGGCTGTGGGATTATCATATATGGCCTTTGTTATGTTGAGGTACTTGTCCTCTATATGCATTTTGTTGAGAGTTTTTCATGAATGGATATTGATTTTGTTTAATGCTTTTTCAGCATCTATGGAGATGATCATGTATTTTTTGTCCTTCTTTTTGCTGATGTGGTGGATGATGTTGATGGATTTTTGAATATTGTACCATCCTTGCATCCCTGGAATAAATCCCACTTGATCATGATGGATCATCTTTTTGATGTATTTTTGAATTTGGTTTGCTAATATTTTGTTGAGTATTTTTGCATCTATGTTCATCAGTGATATTGGTCTGTAATTTTCTTTTTCTGTGGTGTCTTTGCTTGGTTTTGGTATTAGGGTGATGCTGGCCTCATAGAATGAGTTTGGAAGTATTCCCTCCTCTTTTACTTTTTGGAAAACTTTAAGGAGAATGGGTATTATGTCTTCCCCAAATGTTTGATAAAATTCAGTGGTGAAACCATCTGGTCCAGGGATTTTGTTCTTAGGTAGTTTTTTGATTACCAATTTCATTGCTAGTAATTGGTCTGTTCAGATTTTCTGTTTCTTTCTGGGTCAGCCTTGGAAGGCTGTATGTTTCTAGAAAGTTGTCCATTTCTTCTAGGTTATCCAGTTTGTTAGCATATAATTTTTCATAGTATTCTCTAATAATTCTTGTATTTCTGTGGTATCTGTCATAATTTTTCCTTTCTCATTTTTGATTCTGTTTATGTGTGACTCTTTTTTTCTTGATAAGTCTGGTTAGGAGTTTATCTTTTTTGTTTATTTTCTTGAAGAACCAGCTCCTGCTTTCATTGATTCTTTCTATTGTTTTATTCTTCAGAAGAGAGGAGATTTGTAGCATAAATGACTATGTGGAGGGTATTAATATCAAAAAGTTTGGGAAGGCAGGACAAGGACAAAGTGAGAAGGTAATGAATTCTGTTCTGGAGATGTTGAGCTTTAGATACTCATGGGTCATAGAGAAACAGATGTCCAGAAGGCACATGGATATGCAGGCATGGAATTCAGGAAGGAGAGGTAAAGGCCACATGATCCAAATGCCAGGGTAAAAAACTCATTGACCAGAATAGCTGCACTTATACACAAAAGTTACTTTATGTATTTGGCTCTTAATGCTTGATTTCTGTTACTATCCAGAAGGGAGGGCACCCTAATGTTTATCTCAAGTGTAACTTCCATAATAAAATCTCTGTTGATCCACCCACTGGGCAAGGTCTATACTCTGAGACCCTTGGTTTGAATGTTGATGTTCACCTGAAATACATATGTTGAAGCCCTAACCACAAAGTAATGGTATTAGAGATAGGGCCCTTGAGAGGTAGTTAGGGTTAGATGATGTCATGGGCACTAGATGAGGATGGGGCAACAGTCAGATAGGATTGGTGCCTTTGTAAGATGATTCGCCAGAGCTGTGAGAAAATACATTTTTGTTGTTTGCGCCACCCAATCTACTTTACTATGGCAGCCTGGGCTGACTGAAACCCCCTTGTATAATGGATTCTTTGTATTTCTTTTGTTGATTGGCCCTTCTTTTCATATTTCCTACCACATGCCTCAGATATAAGCAGCTTTGTCCTATTTATGCTGGCATTCCCAGTACTACCCCATTTTGCCTTCAGGAGATGTTCAATGAACATCTGATGATCTGAACTCAGCTTGAAAAGATTCAAGATCATGTTGCAATTTGTGTAAAGAGGGTCACAGAGAATGCACTCAGGGCAGGTACTAGGCAGAATTCTGGGGCACAGAGTTAGATGGAAACAGAAAGAATGGTTTCAGTATGAAATTTGGAGATTACAAAGAAAGGACAAAGTTTCCCAAAGATCAGTAGGAAAACCAAAATGGCCAACATGGGCATGTAGGTGATATTTGTTCTTGAGCATTTTGCACTACACAAGCCATTATGTGAGATTATGCTGTAGCTTGGCTACTTCAAATTGATTTGAAAAATCCTTACAGTTTTTGAGTTTTGTCTAAAGCAAATAAGTTTAAGTGTTAAAATCAACAATGGTTATTTGACGCAATTCTATTTAAAGGACAAGAACAATTATCCACCCAGCCAAACAAAAATCCATCAATGACAGCCTCCCTCCAAAGAGATGGAAAAAACCAACAGATTTTGTTTACTGCACTTCAAACTCTCATCGGTTTTACTGGGGAATCATTTAAAGTTGATTGAATGTTCTTAAGAGGAGACTTGGGGTGATGCTGGGATTCTCTGTATTCTCTGTGAGATGCCAAGTGTGTGCTGGAGGTCACGGTAGGAAACCTAGGGAGCTTGCCTCAAATGCAAGACATCCCATTTTGAGGATGGGAGATGTGAGGAAGATTCATATATTTGTTTCTCTGAAGCATCTTTCATTACCATCTTGCTAATCTCCTGAGTACTGCTAGAAGCAGGGACTCTCTAGCATCATCCTCTTTGAAGCCCAACAATACAGAGGGTGAAAGTGGAGTTTATTTGTGCCGACTTATCCCCCTAAGAGAAACCACAGGTGTATGATCAATGAATGACATTTACAGCTTGTAGCTGTGGGAGCTCTTATACTTGAGCTCTCAGATTTGGGATCCACTGGCCACATGTGGCTAACAAGCACTTGAAATGTGGCTAGTCCAAACTGAAGTGTGCTGTGAGCACAAAATACACACCCGACTTCAAGTACTTAGTTTAAAAAAACATAAAATAACTCATTAATCCTTGCTTGTGCTGATTACAGACAAAAATGGTATTTTGAGTATATGAAGCTAAATCAAATATGTTTTTAAAATTATTTTTACTTGTTTCTTTTTACTTGTTAAATTTTTACTAGGAAACTTAATATGACATATGTGGGTCACATAATATTTTTGTTGAACAGAGTCTAAGTGTTATACCTTCAAGAGGCAGATGTATATCCTGGTCTTGACAGGATGCAGAGCGTACAGGAATTTGTCTCTTCTCAAGTGCATTATACTCTACTGTGTATAGATGCAATTGTATTGTTTGTGTAAAAGCCCTCTACTGAGGACCCCAGACATTAATTAATTCTCATCTAATAGCTAAGGAAGACTGGTATTCTTAGTTCTGTTTTACAGACGAGAAAACTGAGGCACAGGCAGATTTTATTTGCCCTGGGCTACCCAGGGTAGAAGAACAGAGCTCAGAATTGAAACTGTGAATCATTATAACTAATCACACGTCTAGTCAACAAACAGTATTTTTTCTTCCTGATTAGGTAAACTCCTTCAAGGTAGGGACTGTGTTTTTAAATGCTATTTCCAACTAGTAAAATACAGGATGCTCAGTGAACATTACACAACAATAGTGGTCATTACAACCAGATTTAACACATTTTGGCATTAATAATTAGGTAAAGTACAAAACAGTTAAATAAGTGGCCTATTAAATTGTATGTCAGTTTTCACACTCTGGGAAAAAATCATTATTGCCTCTTACTTTGGAAGTAGATAAACAAACCCACCTTTGATTAGTTCACCTGTTTTTAAAATTAGATTTCCTGGGTCTTGTTTTGATATTTTGAAGAGAAGACTTTCCAAGCAAAAGCATGTTGGACTGGATCTGGATTCCAGACTGGTAGAGGAAGGAAACAGTTTTGGAACTCTGCGGTAGCCCTGCTAACGTTCTTCTGTCATCTTCTGTCTGTGACATAGCTTTCCTCTCATAAGCTTAGGCATCAGAGCTCTGGTGAGTGGGTTTTCTCAAAAGAGTACACCTTTATTCAACTTATTTTGGAGGGAAGGTCATCAGAAACAGACATAAGCTTTCCCAGGCAAAAACTACATGAAGCAAATAAGGTTTGCTTTTTGTTTTTCAAGTGTTCATATCAATTTTTCTTGTGCTGAGTAGGAACAAAAGAATAAAATCCAGTACAGTTTTGTGATTACATTAGCTTTGTTTGAGACCGATTTTCCATGTCGGTCTAAAATATTGGGCCACTAAAGTCCATGAGTTTAGGAGTAGAATTAAGGAGTTATAGAAGTCATTAATTCATTCCCTCAACAATATGTACCCTTTATTAAGTATTTCAAAAATATTTATTGTAAATGCATGAGTGAAAGGTATCTACATCCCCTTAGTTTTGTTCTTATGAAAATGATTTGAATAAATTGTAATATTTTCTAAGAATGGTTGAGAGATGCTCATTTTTGCAAATACATGCATATGTGCACAAGGGAGCACCCATACAATGTTCTCTCTACTTTCCTTGCCAACAGGGTTAAGCCTGATCAGCTCTCAGTGTGTCATCTTGTCCTTATGACAGGAAATATGACTGGAGTGCTGAAAGGTTTTTAATTATGCTTGCAGTTGCCTCAATAATGATAGCCTACTTGCGGGCACATGTTTTAGAGGAGAATCATTGTCCGTGCTTTGCACATCAGACAGATTCCTTCATTTCCTTTGCCTTTTACTTGAACTAGAATAGTGGCTGAGAGAAATTAATGCTGGCTTCCCTGCTCTCTCCACTTGGGATGTTGAGGCTGTGTCAGTGGGAGGAGACTTTGAATACCTGTGGTGTCTTTGATAGGCCAGGCTCAGAATGGTAGCGGGGTGAGTAGGAATACAACGGAAATAGAAAATGTATCATATGGACTCCATCCTATACAATCCTCCTGCACTTGGTGCTTTTCATTCCTTCAAAGCTGAGGAATTCTACTTTTGGGGGGTTGGGGTGCAGAGATGAAGAAGGGTGATATGTGCACACTGAGTCCTTTACAAGTTTTTCCCATAATGGTCTCTGCAAATCTCTTTGGTCACCACTTCCTGCCACTCAATTTGCCCAGATGTATTCACACACTTTCTGATGGTTGCAAAGCCATTCAAACATCCTACTGCCAGAATAGCTGATTCTAACACATTTCTTTTGGTGGAGAAATCAGGAAGATTTTTAACAGTGATCATTTAATTTTGCAGTATAATGGATGATTTTGTAGGCTTTCCTAGCTGACTCTGAAGTTGAGATCTTTTACATGAATTTAGTTGATTTATGTTCATGTGATTGAGAAAGCATGGAGAGCTAATTTTTAAGTTCCTGGAAGAAAGACAGTCATTTCATGGACTAATGCTTCAGAACCTTGTAGTCTCAAAAAAGTTCTATAAAAACAGACTATCTTCATTCTTTTAGCAACTGGGTCAAATCTATAGAAGCTAAACTGTCAGGGAGTTTTGTCTGAATGACAATTGGACAGACAATGTGGCGAGTTGTTTCCAACTTAGATTTTATTTAATAAAGCTTTACGCAAAGTATAAATTTTCAGGTAATGATAAATTGAAGTAGTGAGAATATAATCATACTTGATTAAGGCTAATAACATGATGCTTTTTTATAGGAGGAGAGGTGGAGAGGTTGAGGGGATATAATAGGGTAATGGAATTTGAGGGTGCTATGAATTTAGAATACAAATGTTTTCCCCTTCTGATGGGCCCTCTAGGGGCAATTCTTGGAACATGGCCCACGGATGTTCTGTATAACGGCTGCCCCTCTATCCCCATCAGCAGCAAGACACTGCCGGGACAAGAGCGTGACGCCTTCTGCCCAGGCTGTAATTCATGCCTGCAGAATAACAGTCTGCTCTTGGTGCCCCAAGCACAATGCAGGCCCTCTAAGCTGCCACTCATGCAGGGCCTGCTAACACTCCCAGCCCTTGTTTCTGATTCTTGGCATTGTCGGGGCAGGGAGTGTGGGGAGGGCTGCACACTTCCATGCTGGGAAAGGCAGGGTCCCCGGCTGCCTCAGCAAGTCATCAGATGGCAATAGCAGCCGGATGAGATGGACGGGAGCTTAACACCTTTTGGCAAACTTGCCAAACTTTCAGGAATTTGGGGATTGTGGTTTCAAAATTTTGGTGCCCCACCCCGCATCCCTCAACTCAACAGAACAAAAAGCAAGACCTCGTTAAAGATTTTTTGCTATGGCAGAGTGCTACGAAGTCTGATTATAGCATTGATGTCTATGTGACAGGGCTGATAAATTTCCAGTAGCACTGGGGCAGCCATCAACTATATAATCTTGACCTGGTTGAATAAAAAGTGATGTTAATAGGGGTGACTGATTGGGGATTATGGTAGGCAGACAGATAACATGTTGAATATTGAAAGTAGCAAGCTTATTGCTAATCTTTACACTGTATAAAGATGTGACATGTCAAAAACATCCCACCATGAATATATTCATTATAGGAGAGAGCAAAATGTTCTCAAATTCATAGTGTAGTTGCACATCATAGGTAAGCCTCTAAGCTTGTCTCGAAGTGAGGACTGGTGTTGATTCCAGACAACTTACAGGGTGAAAAAGGCCATGGGACTATTTTAGGATAAAAATAATAGCTACTACTTTTTGAACACTATGTTACAGGGATTTTAAATACATTAACTAATATAGAGTTAATGGCAGCTTTGTCAGATGGATACTATTGTCCCAGGTTATATGCAACTGAGGATTCTGAGGCCCAGGACATTTAGGAAAGTCCTACCTGACCCCAAAGTCAGTGTTCTTAGAGAAGTGTGTTAAAATGTCTCTCTGGCTAAAAGGTGACACAAACCTAGGGACATGAAACAAAAGTTTTTATCCTAAAGAATTCCAGTTTTCTTCAAGTTTGGGTTAGAGCTTTATCTTAAAGAAGTAACCATAGTTGCTCTTTGCAGACAAGTTATAACATCTAATACTGAGAAATGCATGAACATTTCCATTTCTGCTGAATGAATCAAAACAGGACCAATAAAATCTAACCTTTGTGATAGTTCTCCATCTCCTCATCAGCCAGAAATGTCTGGACACACTGAGTCAGTCAGAGTGTCAGCAATCTCTTGACCTGGCACACAACTTAATGTGAGTCACTAGAAGGATTCAAAACTCAGAGTCAGAAAAAGCCACTACCGTTAAGTTTATCTGGCTAAAAATATTCAGGCACCAACCTGTGCTCCTGGATATCGCTTGTTCATTCATTTATTTGTTTATTCATTCAATAAATATTTGTTCTAATATATTGACTTAAATACAAAATACCAAGTAAAAAGTTCAATTAGTTCAATGAAATAATACAATGAAATCAAGTTTCTCACCCCAGTCCCCCAGTTCCCCAGTTTCTCTTCTAAGGGATACCCACTGCAACTGGCTTCTTGGGGCTCCTTCCAGAGCTATTTAAAGCATCAATGTACCTTTCTCTTTGTTTCCATAACTGATATTGAATCCTTCCTATAACCTGGGTACTGGTTTATATAAAGTTATGGTCAAGACTTGTCTCCTGCCCCTGAGTAGGAGAAAGACACATAAATTAAGTGCCACCAGAAGATTAGAAGGGCTCTGATGGAGGTAGTTATGGGTGTGGTGGTTGTCTGAGTGCATCAGGGTTGAAATGCCAACGTGTCTGATCAGCTGTTACAATAAATTGTTGTTACTCATAGTGAGGTGCCAGTGTATGCAAATTACTTAAAAAAAATAGATCAGAAGCAACCTAAACATCCATGGAGAGATGAATTATTGAAAAGAGATGGTACATACATGAAATGGAATATTACTCAGCCATAAAAGTACAAACTCTTGCCATTTGTGACAACATAGATGAACCTAGAGGATATTATGTTAAGTGAAATAAACCAGACAGAGAAAGGCAGACACATGTGATTTCAATTATATGTGGAATCTAAAAAACAAAACAAATGAACAAATGAAACAGAAATAGACACAGAGAACAGACTGGTGATTGCCATAGTGGAAGTGGGTGGGAGGATGGTTGAAATGTCACAAAGAGGAAAAAAATTAGTAAGAATGTTTGATATCTTGATCTATGTGCTGGTTACATGAGTATATGAACATGTCAAAATTCATTAATCTGTACACTCAGAGTTGTACATTTTATTATATGTACCTCAATACGTTTTTCAAATTATATAACAAATAGATTATTTATGATCACTTATTCCTATAATATATTGATATTCTAATTTACTTTTATGAGTGAGAGGGAAAGGTGTGGGGATCAAGCTGGTTCACTGGGAATTGTGTGTGACCTTGGGCATGCCCATGGTATATTCTCTTGTAAATGTGATCTGATGTGCACATTCTGGGGTATTGAAAATTTCAGACATCCAGTGGGCAAGGGGGGCATAATCTCCTCATTTTCTGGGAGGCCACTACAAAGATTTCCCCAAATAATATATGCTTCCCATTCAGTTGGAATATTGGTCTCCTAGTTGCCTGGTTTCAAAATGTTCATACCTGTAATAGAAGGGAAGTCAGGAAGTGGCAAAGCCGCCTGTCTGGATTGAATACAGTTCGGGACAGTAGTTGCGCATGGTGAGGCAGATAACGTTTTGGAGATTTAAGAAACAGCTGAATGTGACATATGTGGAAGTTACTGGAGGAATCCTGGAAGCCAATCCTTTCGATGCATCATGGATTAATAGGACCTGCTCAGGAGCTCGTGGGCACTGAGGAGGGGCATACAGTGATGAGCAGGTTCACAAGGACTCCATGTTTACTTTGGCTCACTTGGCTTCTCACCTTGTATTTTTACTTCTGGTGTGATTGTAAACCAGTTCCAGATATGGATGGGACCTCTGCTCAACATCTGATAGGGAGTTAAAAAAAGAAAATTAAAAATGGCATAAATAAGTTTCACATGATTTCTAATCCAAGCTGTGAGTTGGTTTTGTTTCACTCAATCAACCAGGGGCAGAGTGAATTTTGCAAACTCCAGTGACCCTTTCAGAAAGCTTGGTCTACATCCTGCCTTCAGGAGAAAACTCAGAACTGGTCAGATGTGCCCTGGTTTGGTTTCTACGGCGACTCACCTTCTAGCCATCCGAGGAGATAATGTGGCCCAAGTACATCCTCTTGATCTACCACATGTGTCCCTCTGAGGGGCAACAGGGTTTGCTGGTTATTATGACACATGAGGCAGAAATGCTTCGTGGAATGAAGCACAGCTGAATTGCTAAGGGCAGGACCATAAAATACAATCTTTCCCAAGGATTTTCTTCCTTGAGAGCTCAAATGGCAGCCAGCTTTGACAGCAGGGTTCCTATGCTGTCTCTAAGTTTTCATATGTCAGAAAAATATAAATACAATTTTATTCCCTCACTAAAGAAACCTGTAATCCAAATTTGTACAGTTAATCAAACCTCAGTTGAAAAATATTGAGAAATGTTATTTCCCTTTTTAAAGTTCAGTGTAAATACTCTGACACATGGTATGGGGTATGGGGTCTGAGAGGGTTTTCTCCCCACTTCCTCCCATCCTCCCTCCCTTTCTCTTTCTTCCTTCCTTCCTAAAAGTAATATGAAGCAGAACTAGATATGAGTGAAATTTTGCCTTTTCACGCTCCCCCCACCAGCTGAGTTAAATAAAACACAAAAGGAGTGTGTTTTCCAAGTACCTTATGGCATCCTGTCAATTTATCTCCTCCCCTCGCTTTGAAAATGACCCCCTAAGAGATAAAATTACTGGCCTTGATTCTCACAGAAAAGCAGCCAAGGTTTTATTAAAAACACTGCCCTTCATATTCTTGCATATTTTCTTTCCCTCACTAATATGAGTGGATATCAAATGTAAGAGAAATACAGATGTTAAAACACTGTCTTTTCATCTTTGCTCAGTTTCAAAATCTTGTAACACATCACCCTTTTTTAAAAATTGAATTTTAAAGAAGAGCAAGTGGAATGCTGCATTTAAATTTTGAGGGCTTGAAGGACTCAGGATGGGCTCTCTGCACTGTCATTCATGAGATTGTCATAGGGTCTTCTCACCCTGTGTTGGGACTACAAAACATTTTTATACTTTAGGGAACACATTCAAATTAACTGGTTTCCTATAGAACTCAGAATTCTGGAAGTTCTTCTTGCAGATGAATGTGACTGGATTCTTCAATTTTCAAGAAAAAAAGGATGAAAATGTGTCATTGATACCTGGTTGAACGAAAAACTAAAACAAATTCAGAATTTCCTCTCAAACATATACAATATATTGAGTATTGCTTAGAAAAATAATGCTCTGAAATATACAGTAAATGTATTCCATTTGATGATGAAATATAATGTTGAAAAATAATGTAATGAAAATGTGTGATGTCCTGGATTTCTTTTTGTTTTTTAATTCCCAGCCTTATTTGTTTCATTAAAACCTGTCCCTGTCAAAAGTCACCTTTGAAAGCCATGGTCATAAAGCAGACTGTGACAAAATGGTGCAACAGGTTGCGATGACAGGTTAGGGGGAAAAAAAAAACAATTCAAAATTTTATATTGACAAGAAGAAAGAACTAAAGGAAGCATACACTGAAGGAATAGCCTAGAATTATTTACTATTGTTCTCTTCTTTCTGTAATTTGGAACAATTACTTTTTCTAATAACAACAATAAAAAAAGACAAACCATAGTCCTTATATTTTTAGTAGGTGTGGTTTATCCTGGACCATCTGTATTTGGAGAAGTAGACCTCTGACTTTTAAAAAATATGTACTTTAAATTTTGAATAGCTTATCAGACTCTGTAATGATAAATCTGATAAAATCTCAGCCCTAAAAGAAAAAGTATTGGAGCGATACAGTATGTGCTGGGACAAACATTTGAAACCAAGTGAATAATGAGGTTACTCAGTGATGAGCACACCTGAGCTTTGATAAGCAGGACCCAATTGCATGTGGTCGAATCCTCGATCCACAGAGAATGTCTCATCTGCACTGAAGTCACCGGAATAAACATGTAGTCCATATAAAGCAAGGTGCAGTAAGTCAGGGGAAAGCCACAGAGCCTGTCAGACCTGCTTGCATTCCTTTCCCCTCGGTGATTCCTGAGTTCAAGAGAGTTCATCCTTTGGGAATGTTTTAACACCATTTTGGAAGCGATGCCAAAATTTCAGGGCTTTGACAGCTTGATAAAAACCTTATTTTATTCTGAGACAGAGAAAAGCCTGACTCCGGGAAGGGCTAAATTATCAAAGGCAGTACCATGTAGCCGCAGTGAGTTAACTGGCAGATCTTGGGGAGATGAGAGGGCCTTTGAACTTGCTGGCAAGTTTAACAGCAAGAGTGCAGATTTCTGGGGGAAGGTCTGTTACTAAAAGGTGATAAAGAGCGAGTAAGTAGCTTTCCAGCTGTACAAAAAGACAGAATCCATCAGATACATGATCCGTGTTCAATTCTTACACAGTTGGGGGGACAGAGTAAATGAAGAAAAATTTAGGGATGGCACTGAAAATAGGTGCTCAAAATGAAAAGTTGGTAGATTCATTTTCCTTTAGTACTATGGACTAGAATTTAAAAATATCGGTTTGAACCAGGAATTAATTGGACTTTGTGGAATGACAAGTCAGGAGCCATTAGGGAATCTGGTGATTTACGGATGCCAAGGGCATTTCTCTTCCTGGGGATGCTCTTTGAAGTCAGGGGATGTTGGGAGCACAGGGGGCAAAGAGAGGAATGGGAATTAGGGTGAGAACTGGCTTTGTAGTCATATCAGTTCCCCCAAACACTTATTGCTTTTTCCCTTCCTCCTTCATTCAGCAAATACTTCATGGCCTTCCCTCTGTGCCTGGCATTCTACTGGGCATTTGGAATTTGAAGATGAATACAAGAGGATTCCTGCCCATGAAGAGTCTACAGTTAAATTCCAAATACTGACCAACTTTCCATTTCCATTCTCATTAGGAGGAACGGCTCCGAAGAAGTAATGCACTGCCCCATGTTTTTATAATCTTAGGTCTCTAATTTCATGACATTTCTCATTTCATGTAACTTTAGTCCTTTTAATAAAGGAAGGCAATTCATTAAGTGTATAAAAGTAGGTTTAGTTTTCAAGTTATTTATAAGGCTTTTGTGCCTAAATAAATGAATTCATTAGAAAAGAAAGTCTCAGACAGAACTTCCATTCTTATCGTCATTTTTTTAAACAATGTGGTTTCTATGTTGATTTCATGAGCCTCCTTTTCCATATGCTGGAATCTATGGACAGTGTTAGAGATCTGACCTGTCAGTTTTTATCAGTTAGATATCTAGCCAGTCTGAGAACAACCACTAAAGGGTTTCTATTTATTTGTTTTTGCCTGACAGCCATAAAACCAAAACATAAGGATTTATATATATATTTAAAAATCTCTGTTTCATTCTATGCAATCTTCTCTGAAAGGAGGGGGAAAAAGCCTCTATAACTCTCCAACAATTGAAAACCAACTAAAATTTTGAAAGGTCATATTACACTCATAACCAGTAGTACAGTAATTTTTTAGAAGAGCCATTTCTGATCAATCAGAATATAAAATAGGATTCAGTTACCAATTTCCTTAAAAAGCTTAAAATGTTTTGACTAGCAATCTCATTATTTCTCACTGTATGGAAAAATTTTTATTTCTCAAGGATGCCATGGGCATGGCACATTAAGGGCCCCATTCCACAAAGTCCAGTTAATTCCTGGTTCAAACTGATATTTTCTGCACACCCAGGGCCAGATATTTATGCCCTGTGTAGTCCCTTTCCACACTATCAGGAATGGTCTGTGTGTGACAATACAATATAGCAGAAGTGATGGTATGTCCTTTCTTGGGCTAGATCATAAGAGACATTTTGGCTTCTGTCTCTCAATATCTTTCTCTCTCTGATCATTCTCTCTGGGGGATGCCAGCTGTTGTGTTTTGAAGACACTCAGGCAGTCCTATGAATCATCATGTGGCAAGATACTGAGGCCTCCTGCCAACAGCCATATGAATGAGCCATCTTGGAAGCAGACCTCTAGCCCTGCATCAGCCTTCAGAAGACTTTAGCCCCTGCCAACAGCTTGACTGCAACCTCCTGTGAGCTCCTGAGCCAGAAGCCCTCAGCTAAGTCACACGGATTCCTAACCATAGAAGTGGTATGAAATAATAAATATTTGTGGGGGTAAGCTGCTGAGTTTGGGGTGATTTTTGTTCAGCAATAGAAATAGCAAGGGCCCTGTCAAACCTGAGATTCACTGATTCTCTGATTCTCATATCACACTGATAGTATCTACCATGTAAAATATTCCTACTGGGAGTCTTGGGATGTTTTAAATCTTCTTAGCTGCCTGCACATCATGTGCATTAATTGATACATATATCCATGTCTTTGCAATAAGAACAAAGTTATTGTTTTTCTAAATACTTTTTGAATTTCATTTTCCACTTTAAAGACCCTACAGACTTATTAAGGAAAATACGGAGAGAAAGTTAAAGAAAAATTACCAATAGTTTTAACACCCAAAGAGAACTCTTGTTAGCCATTGAGTGTACTTCCCTCGATTTTTCTTTCAGGGCATTTAAAAAGCAGTTGGGTCCGTATGCTATATGCCATGTTTTCAGCAAGCTGAATTCATTTTCTTTAATAACAAAACCCAATTATGTGTCTTGTTCATTCTTGTCATTCAGCTCCCTGCTCAGAGTGACAGGTTCTCAGGGAAATCAGATGCCACTGTGCCCGGAGTGTGCAGAAGGCCCGTGAGAGTGTTGTGTGTTTGGAGCCAGACCCTGGCAGGGAGTGATCAGTGCCAGGGGGGTGCCAGACACATGGAAGATGATTTATACCAACTAGCAGTCACCTCTGTGCATATTTTTATTTTTAGTACTAATGTGTGTAAAGGGCCGCTCCCTGCCCCCAACTCATATTTATACACATGAACTTCTTAAAGGAATCTACCCTCCCTTATTCTCTGGTTTTCTTTAAATGGGACTGCTTAGAGATGTGGATTTACTGAGATGCTGACAAAGCATAAGCAGTAGGGCCCTTTCCAAGGCCCTGAAAGGATTGTTCACATGGTCATATATTTTTTACAAAATTTGCAAAAACAAGAAACTTTAATCAAAATGGGTTAAGATAGCCATTTCTTTCCACTCTGCCCCATGCCCTGCAGCACACATGTACTTTCCTTTATGTAGGGTGGTGTTGAGTGGTAACAGGTATTTTATTTTCATGAACTTTGTATTCTTTTCCTTGACAGGGACTGAAAAATTGCCTAAATATGTTTAAATAGTTTTTCAATTGCTTTGTACTCTAAACAAAATTTATTTGTTTTATTATTTGTTAGTCTTATTTGTTAAATCAGTGGGAATTTCAGACTTGGGAGAGTTACAAAATTACAGGGCTTCTAGTGAGTTCAGCCTGTTCTGAATGGTTGTATGTAATTCCTGGGGTTGTGTCATCAGAATCCATTGGTCCTCAAGAGAGCCTCCTCTTTGCGCTCCCAGAACCCTGTCCTTTGACTCTATGGACATTTTTTGAAGAAAATGGATGCTCTCCAGTTCACTGTGAGCCCTCAGTTAAGAGAAAACCAAATAAACTTACCCTACTCAATGCAACACCTTTGAACAAAAGAGGAATGCAAAATTTATAGTATCAACCAGGTGGGTGATGGACTCTGTAAAGGACTGTGTTACTCTCTGAATGTTTATTCACTTCACCTGTTGACCAGAGGAATTTATTCTTCTTTTAGTAAGTTTCTGAAATGTAAGAATCAACTCAAGACCTCTTGTGGCAGCCGTGGTGAGGCACTATTCAGATGCTCCTTTGAGAGAACCTACTGCCAGTGCACAACAGAATGGCGAGGCCCCTGCCACATCTTTGCAGCCACTGCTGCACTGGGGCTGAGCCCCAGGCCTCTAGGCTGCTCCCTGCCACTGGCTGAACACTGCCAGCGGTGTTAGGGTCCAAGTGCCAGCTCAGCCTGCTTGACACAGGATTCCTCCACCGGCAGCTTCTGCTTGGACACTCCCCACCAGCCTGGCAAGACTTCCTCAGAAGCGCTCTGGGTTCTGAGGCTCTCCCTGTCCACCTTCCCTTCCTTATCACAATCTGACCCTCAGAATTTCCCACTCCCCCTTCTATCTTTCACAGGCTTTCCCCAGTGAATCTCTTGCACGTCAAATCCAGTCGTAGCATCTGCTTCTCTGAGCATCTGAGCTGGCATGTACAATGCATATGAACTAATCCAGAAGGACTTACATTAAGAGGCAACAGTTCCCTGCCTCTCCCCTTGATTGGCCCTTCCCCCCAATTCCTCCCATGTGGAACCACTTTCAATAAATTCTCTTCTTAGCTCTTTTGGCAGTTACCTTCCTCTCTCAAAAATAAAATGATTATGCCATATTGTTTAGGTATGTGTAAATATATGTAATTTATTTGTTTCTTATTATTGTTTATTGCATAATGTTTATGCCAAATCTTTCTTTTCTTTTATAACCACTAAGTTATAACTGACATACAATAAACCACTTATGTTTAAAGTGAACAAGTTGAAAAGTTTTAACATTTGTATACGCCTTGAAACTATCATCACAATCAAGAAGGTGAGCAAGTCCATTGCTCCTGAAAACTTCCTCATGCCCTTTAAAACTAACCTTCCTGTCTCTCTCTACAATCCCTGATCTGCTTTCTGTCACTATAGATTAATTTCACTTTTCTATAATTTTATATAAATGGAATCATATACTATACACTATTTTTCTCTGGCTTCTTTCACTCGGCGTGATTGCTTTGAGACTCATTCACGTAGTTGTGCGTCTGTAGTCCATTCTTTTTTATTGGTAAGTTACATATTCCATTGCATGGCTGTAGCTACTTTATCTATCCATTCACCTTTTGATGGACATTAAAGTTGTTTCCAGTTTGGAGCTATTACAAAATTAAGTTGCTGTGAACATTTGTGCACAAGTGTTTGTATGGGCATACATTCTCTTCTCTTTTCCTTGTTTCAATAATCCTTGTCCTTTATTGCCTAATACCCAATGTCTTCAGTGCCATCGTTTTGTGTATTTTGCCTGATGTTTTAGTTGTCTTAGGCAGGATAGTACATCTAATCCCTCTTCCTCCATTTGATTGGAAGCAGAAATATTGTACGTTAACTTATTATAATCCTCCTTTAAGTGATGCTATACCACTTCAAGTATAATGTAAGAATCTCCAGTCTGGCTCTGTTTCTCTCTTCCCAACCTACGTGCTATGGTTGTTAGAGATTTTTCTTCTACCTATTATAATCCCCTCAATAGGTTATTGTTATTTTTCTAAATTTTTTGTTTAATAGTTGTAGGCAGTACCTGTTGATTTCCTTGATGATGGATATAGGTATACTTCACTTATCTTCCATCTTCCAAACCTGGCCTTCCTTTCCTCTAGTAAGATTACGCCTCTATTTTTAGATCCTTATTTTAAATTCCATCAACTGTTGACAGCATCTCTTGACTCTTCACTTTTGGGATGAATGTTTTCATCCTTTCCTTCATGTTTGTATTCCTTCTTACTATAATCAAAACTAAATTTTAACTTACATTGTCAGGAAAGAGCATGGACCTTGTTCTGCAACCAGAACTTAACCTTCTTTTTGCTTAGCCTTGTGTTGATTTCAATAATGGAAAATAGATCAACAGTTTTATGATGTTCTGACTATGTAAAGACTTCACACAGCTCAGCCTCACTGTATACTATGATTACATATGTGTCTTTTTTTTTTTCACACAGTCTTATGTTTCTTGGAATTTTGAATGGTCTTTCACTCCCCAACCCCCACCCCATTTCCTGCATTACCACATTTTTCGGAAGTTGATTTTCCAACTTCTTCAAGACAATATGAAATCTGTGAATTCGTCTGCTCACATACATTCTCTTCGAAGACACCTGTCTTTTGGAGACCTCATTCTATCAGCTCCAAACTGGACCCTTGTGCTGGAGATTTTGTGAGAAGCTGCCACCCTAGGTTTTCTTTCTTTTTTCATTTTTCTGCTGATTGTCTTAATTGTTTCTCAAAATCCACATTTTTTGGCTTTCTCTCTTATTTTGCTGGAACATATCCTTAAATCACTTCCATAAAAAGGGATATGAGAGATAAACTTACTGAGTTCTTCCATGACTTAGAATATCTTTATTCTATTCTCAAATTTAATTGATAATTTTATTGAATGTTGACTTTTTCACTTAAAATCATTTTCTCTCAGATCTTTGAAGGCAGAGTTGTACTCTCCTGTAATATCTGGTATTGTAAAGAGAAGTTTTTTTAAAGTATGACTTAAAAAAAAAGAAAAAGACAATTTGTTTTTTCTCTCTGAAAATTTTTTGGATTTTAAAAATCTTTGAAATTCTGAAATTTCACCATTCTGTGATTGAGTATGGTTTGTTTTTCATTCACTGTGTCTGGCACTATAGTGTTTTTTTCTTTTTTCTTTGTTCCATCTGGAATCTCATGTCTTTCAGCTAAGAAGTTCTCTTTTTATTATTTCTTCATTTATATTTTCTTGTATTTTGTCTGTTATCTCCCAAGGTTCTATTCACTGGACATTAGCCTCTTGGATTTATACTTTACAATTTAGCCTTTCTTTCACATTCTAAATGCACTTGTATTTTCTACTTTCTGGGAGATTTCTTTGACTTTAACTTTCAATCTGTCTATTGAAATTCTTGCTTGAACTACTTTATTTTTAATTTCTAAGGACTTTTAAAATTCTAAGGTCATTCCTTTTTTATAGCAACCAGTTCTTGAATTATGACCTTAATATTTTTTTATTCTGAGTTAAAAGATCACTTTCTAGTAAATCTTCTTAAAATGTGCATGTTTGTGTATATCTTGCATGGACAATGAGTCTGGACTAGTCCACAGACACATTTCTCAAGAGTTGGCATTTGTAAAATCCACCAAGAGATATTATTTTTCCTCTTGGTAGATGTAAATTTTTTCAGCATGAATACTTCAAAATATGGAATCCACATGTTTAGAGTACGTACTTCCTCACTGAGCTAGAGCAACTGCTGCATTGAGTTAGCCTCAGCGGAAGTTGTTTCCCTCCTTTCAAAAATTTGGGAGGTCCTTTCTTTTTTATTGCATATTTATATTCTGCATGTCATTTGATGATCTGAGCCCAAGTGGCTAATATTGGAATAATGTTTGACTGGAGCCAAACAGAAACTCTTGCAAGGGTTTGGAAACTGATTGATGTGGCCCCTCAGAGTGCTCTTGTGATGTGGGTGCAGTGGTAGGGGAGGGGAGAAAGGTCCTGAAGCTGGGAGTTGGCCCTATCAGCATCTACCTTTCTTCTAGACTAGTTGGGTGATCTGACTGCATGGTTATTCAGTTTTAAAATTATATGTGAATTGACAAAGTAGGCACCAAAATGTAAGCCATACTAATTTCTGGGTTTCAGCATGTGGGGTGCTCTGTTTTTTAAAGAATACATTTTTGTATTTCTAAATTTTCTACAATGAACATGATTACTTCTGTAATAGGAAAACAATTTTTAAAAAATTACATATAAGACTTCTTTCTGAATCTTGATTTACCACATTTAAAGCCGCAGAAAAAAACAACCAATGTTAACCCTGGGGCTAATGGCTAATACCCAAGATGAGAAGATTAAATCCTGTAATTGACTTGGTCCAACATACTTGGACCAAATACGGGATGAAGAAGAGAGGTGGAGGGGTGCGGGATGAGAGTTTTGGGAGGATATAGTGAAGTAAGTGGGAGCAGAGAGTAGAAGAGGCCTCGGGTGTACTCTCTGCCCTTCTCAAAGCTTCCAAAGAATGGAAGCATGGCTTTGGGAAAAATAGCAGATTTTTCCAATTGCAGTTAGAATATAGTTGAAGTGGGACATCTGAGTTTTGAGGATTACTGTGGCATATACTTATGGGTTAGTTTTCCTGACCTGTTATAATCATTCAGAACAGTTACACATGTGGTTGGATGGTATGCACATCACTGACTGCTCAACTGAACAGGCAATCTGTAGATCGCCCATGCCACCCAAACAGTTTCAGCTCTGGAGGAGGCTGACTTCTCCCCACTGAGGATCTATTCATTTGTAAAATCAGCAAATGCAGTGGGACCTGCACTGAAATTTTTACTCAGAGGCCAGAATTTAAAATGCTGTCAGGATTGAAAAGGATGTATAAACCACATCACGACAGAATAGCATTCATGAATGATCTGGGAGGACTAAAAGTAAAATTTTGATATATTTTCAGGAGAAAGAGAGCCAAACATAGGAAACTGGCTTTTTGTATCCCTCCCTCTTTGTTAAAAGAAGAATAAATATTATCCATCAAAGAGAGAACTCTCTTTTTGTGGGGACCCTTACAGTTCAGGAATTTGTAAGCCTGGTCATTATTAAGAATTACTTATGTTTATAAATCTTGTGCCCCGAATGGCTTGTTGGGCTATATTTCAGTGTTTGAGTCACACAACCATCAGCTAGCCTCAGAGACTTATTTTAAAATCCTAACTCTAGAATATCTAAGAAGACTTTGAAACCAATCTCTATGCTAAAAAGAGGTCAAATTCCAGAACTGCAAGCTTCAAATTAATCTTTTATTTACTTTTGATTTAGTGATTGTAGCTAAAAATGAATTAACAATAACTAATAATATATCAAAGGACAAATTCTAACTGTGGTGTGCCTTTCACTGTATTACATTTTCCTCAGGTCAAGTCATTTTCAAGCTTATACCAAGTGCAATGACTTGCTCTCTCTTGTCATGCCTTCTTTTGTATTTTCAGTGCCAGGAACGAGTGCATCTTCCATTCTGCTGTATTGTGAAAGCAAGGACCGAAACCACCTCCACCTCTCTCCAACCACTCCCTCACTAACAACTATACCCAAACAGCATAGTTAGTACTGACTTATTTTTAAGGATGGGTCACCTTGATGTAACAAGAAGTTAAGCTGTATAATAATATCAGCTAATGTTTTTAAAAATGTGTGATGTGCCAGGCACCATTCTGAATGTTTTACATGTATTAATTTAATCCTCTAAAACAATCTGATTGGGTAATATAGTTATGGGTTGTGCCCCCCACAATACCTCTTATGTGACCTTATGTGGAGATACAGTCTTTTCAGGGGTAGTCAAGTTAAAATGAGGTCATTAGGGAGAGCCCTAATCCAAAATTACTTACATCCTTATAAAAAAGAGGAAATTTGGACACAGAGACATACATAGAGAGGAGATGATGTGAAGAGACACACAGAGAAGACAGCCATCTGCAAGTGAAGGAGAGATGCTTGGGACAGATTCCTCCCTTGGAAACTTCAGAAGAAACAGTCCTGCTACAACCTTGCTTTTAGACTTCTAGCCTCCAGAACTATTAGACACTAAATTTCTGTCATTTAAGTCACCCAGTCTTTGTACTTTGTTAAAGCAGCCCCTAGTGAACTAATGCAATGACCTGTTATTATTACTCCCATTTTATGGTTGAGGAAGCTGAGCGACAGAGAGGTTAAGTAATTTACCCAAAGTTGCACAGCTAGTAAATGGGATGGAAACCCAGGCAATATGGGTCCAGAATTTGCTGTTCCAAATAGCCAAGGTATTTGTCCTTTCTGAATTCAATTATTGCAGACAATGCCCTTGGTTCCAATGTTCCTTGACAACCTCTTTCCACATAATGCAGGCCACAATTAAGATAATTATTGGTTAAGGTGCACACAAAGTGAAGCAATAAAGCCAACAAAATAACATAACGACCACCACAAACACTAATACACATATTGAGCCCTTGCACTGAGCAGTCTTTTTGAGCCAGGTGTCATTCCAACAACTGATACCATGCAGAGGAAAATGTTCTGGCATCTTCAGGAGCTCACACTCCAGAAGAGAAGCATGCTCCTTCAGCGGAGTGAGAGAGCCCCTAAGGGGAGCACAGAGGAGAAAGACTCAGTTTTGCCTGGGGAGAGGCAAAGAACTCTATGGAAAAGACCCCATAGAGGAGATAATTTTTTCGTTGGACCTTGGTAAGTAGAAGGAATTTTGGCAGGTGGCTGACTAGAGGAAAGGTTTATAAATAGTTTTTTTTTGGTGAAAGTAGTTGGCCATGAAGGCATTATGAAGTCAAACTTAAAGAATATGTTAATGAAAAGAAACACTGGAGCTCCAGGCAAGTACCTGCACAATTATTTGTATCATACGGGAGAATAGCTGTAGGTCCTAATAGGTGTTTTCTTGCTCTTACAGTTATCTTCCAAAAGCCATCAGCTTAAAGTTTAATATGCCTGCATGACCAACTGGGGGAAAGTCTTGGCAACCTTAATGGAATTCTTGCGGGGGCAAATGAATCTGTACCTCGGGAACCAGGGACCAGTGGGAGAGGCGGACTGAAGGCCCAGGATCAGGGTGTCCACCGGCAGACAGGGAGGTAGAGGTGGCAAACTCGTAGTCCTTGGATCTGAGTCATGTTTGACCTTGGCAGTACTGACTAACACTACAAATGAGCAGCTTTCTCGTAATTCAGGAGGATTTCTGTCTTCTCTTTAAGAAAATCAAAAGATCTGGCAGTGCTGGGCTGCATTCCTACCGGGGCTGCCTTTGTGTACTAGTCAGAGTAAGCTATCCTGTGCTGTGCTAACTATAGGCCTGAGCATGTAGTGAATCAGTATGGGAAACTGGTTCTTACTCATGCCAGAATCTACACGTCAGTGTAATTTAGGCTGCTTTTCTTCAAGTGGTGACACAGGTACCTAGGCTTCTTCTACACTGTGGCTCTGCCATATTCATTGCTTGGCTCCCAAGAGTTCCCTGAATATCTTTTCTACTTCAGTTGGAGGAAAATAATTAGTGCATTATTGAGTGGGAGATTTCTCATAGGCCCGTCTGGATGCAGCACTCATTCTCTCTGTCTTTTTTCATACTGGGCAGAACTCAGTAATATGGCCCCAACTAATTACAAGAAAAGTTGAGAAATCTAGTCTAGCAGGAAGAAAAGGACACAGAGCTTGGTAACCATATAGCAACCCCATATATGCTCTCTAGTTCACCCTAAATTTCTACCCACCCTTCTTCGTTAATTTGTTATCTACCTGATAGTAGGCATTTAAGTTTGCAATCCTGTTTAGGTATTGGGAGTTTAGTGGAAATTACCCAAATTTGGAATTAGACTTTTGTCTGAAAATGGGGCGGGGGTCACTATTGCTTAAGATAATAGTGCTTTAAGAGACACTGAAACACAGTGGCTTAAATGAGAAGGTTGTTTCTCTCTCACTTAAAAGTCCAAGTTGGCAGGTGATCCCAGGATATAAAGCAGCTTTGATCCATGAGATAATTCAGGAACCCAGACTCCTTCTGTCTTGTTGCTCTGCCATCTCCTGAGGTGTTACCCTGGTACCTGTGAGTGAGGATGGTTCTCCATCACTACCTGTGGGAAGAAGGAAAGGGGAACTGGAGGACGTGACCTGGAAGCTAATCACATCCCTCTCTTCCACTCATATACCAGTAACCAAAATATTGTCATATGTCCATAAACTCCAAGGAAGCCTGTAAAATGTGACCTTTAGCTGGGCATCCATGTGCCTGGCTATAACTTGGGAAATTAAGTTATTAAGAGAAGAATAGGGGGACAACTATTTACTTAATAGGTAGGCCAGACTCATTTACTATTTGTGGCTTTGGAAAAATACTTCTTAATCTCTCTGTGCCCCTTTTATCTGTTTCTTTATCTATAAGAAGGTGGTAATAGGATCTTGCATGAGTTAGGAATGTTTTTGGCTGCAAATAACCGAATTGGCCTACAGTGGGTTAAACAAATAAGATTTCAGTTTTCTTACATAACAGAAGATCTGAAGGTAGGTTGTTATTTAGCAGGTTGATGATTTTTGGGAAAACTTCTCTGTGATTTTTTAATTTTCTTGCCTTTCTTTCATGATCCCAAAACAGTTGCTCAAAGGCAAGAGGACAGGGAAAGAGATCAGCACCTTTTGCATATTTCACCTTTATCAGGAAAAGCAAAAATCTTCCCAAACCCCCATGCATCTATTCCATGGTAATACCTATCTCATAGAGTTGCCTGAGAACCAATGAACTAATATTGTTGATGTGTCTAGAACACTACTTAGCATATGATAGATACTCAATGAATGCAAGGAATTAATATCTGAGGCAGCAGAAAGAGCACTGACTGTGTTTGAATGCTGACTCCAATCCACATGACTTAGGTTAAGTTGTTCACCTTCCTTGAATTTGTTTCCTGTTCTTGAAAAATGGGGATAATAAACATTCCTTACAGGGCTGTTGTGAAGATAAAGTGGAATTATGTATACTAAGCACCTGGTTCATCGGTGCCATTCCTTCAAAGTTTAAGCAGGAGGCACCCTGAATTTACCCGGGTGAGTAGGAGACAACTGGGGATGTGCCAGCTTCTCCTGGCACACTCACAGAGGTTTGGGGCTGTGGAACCATGATGAGAAAATGAAAAACATCAATACGGAGACATGACAGGAAAGCCAAACATAGGTCAAGTCAGTAAAAGAAGCATAAATCTAGGGGCCAGTTCTCCCTCTGCTCTGTCTGAGACAGAGCCATCCCAGTGAGTTTGAACAGGGCTCTGGTTATTTTCCTAGCCAGGAGGCTGGACCTTTGTCAAGCAGACAGCAGTGGTGAACTCTGATGGCCTAAAGGCTGACAAACCCTAGCAGAAGGCCCAGGGCAGGTCTTTGGAGGATGCCTTCTTTAGGTGGCTGAGCAGCTGTGTTGGGTCCGTAGGATGTGCCAAGCAGATGTCGCTGAGGTCAGCCTATAGAGGTCATCTGGCTGTAAAGCCTTCTTTTTTCTGGGGGCAAGTTTAACCAACTAGAAGAGGAAGACTTTCCTTCCCCATAACTCTAGGGAGGAGCTTTTTGGGGAAGGAGATATTGAGGGGGCAAGATTAAACATAGTTCAGTGTTTACCCCAACCAGTCTGCTTCCCTTCCTCCCTCACTCACCCCCTCTTCCTTCTTTTTTTCTTTATCCCTCCCTCCCCCCTCCCTCCCTCCCTTTTCCTTCCTTCCTCCCTTCTCTCTTTCTCACAGTTTTATTGAGATATGATTTATGTACCATAAAACTCATCCATTAAAGTGTACAATTCAGCAGTTTTTAGTATATTGACAAAGCTCTGCAACCATTACCACTATCTGACTCCATAACATTTTTATCACTCCCAAAAGAAAACTATTCCTGTCACCAGTCAGTCATTCCCTCGCACCCCCTAGACGTGGCAACCACTGATCTACTTTCTGTCTGTGTGTATATCTGCTTATTCTGGACATTTCACATAAATAGAATCATACAATATATAGTCTTTTGTGACTGTTTTCTTTAACTTAGCATAATGTTTTCAAGGTTCATCCATGTTGTGGCATGTATCAGTAGTTCAAGCCTTTTGTGGTTGAGTACTTTCTCCTTATATAGACATACCACATTTTTTTTGTCCATTCATCAGTTGATGGACAGTTGGGTTTTCCACCTTTTGGCTATTATGAATGACACTGCTATGAACATTTGTATGCAAGTTTGTGTGTGGACATAGGTTATCATTTCTCTTGGGTATATACCTAGGAACAGAACTGCTAGGTTATGTGATGATTCTGTGCTTAACCTTTTGAGGAATTGCCAGACTTTTTCCATGGTGACTCTACCATTTTATATTCCCACCACTATATATGAGAATTTCAATTTCTCCACATCATCACCAATACTTGTTACTGTCTGTCTTTTTTATTGTAGCCATCCTAGTGGAGATGAAGCGATTATCTCACAGTAGTTTTAATTTGCATTTCTGTGATGAGTTGAACATCTCTAGCTCTTCCTAAGAGGAAGCTGAGTGACTCCTTCTATAGCAAACAGCACGAGCTCATATAGCTTTTGAGAGAGGGGAAGGGCCCTACTACATCCCTGAATGACTCCTGAGAAGAAGTAGAGCTTGTGCTCAGTTATTCAGAGAAGGTGTAAGAAGAACTGGGGAGAGGGTGTTCTGAGTCCACTGACAGTTTGCTTCTGGTTTCCCAACTTGGGTTACAGAGATGGTTGTCTGCCCCAGGGCTGAAGGATGGAGACTCCTGCTCTAAGTGGAAAGTTGCTTTAAAGAACAAGGTAGTTAAAATAGTCAAATATTCAATAATGTTAAAGCTGCTCCATTTGACTTTGCTGGAAACAATGTTCGTGACAAGGTTAAGAACTTGTCAGGTGCCTTAGCAAGCCTTAGGCAGAAAGGATTTATCCTTTAGAGTTCTGGTTCCCAGCTTCTTGCTGAATTCTCCTATTCTATGAGCATGGACTGGTAAATAAGGACCCCAAATTACTGGAAGTAAGCAGGCAAAGAGTTTCATGTCTGTCTCCTTAGAACGAGATAGAACTGCTCCTTCCTCCTCCAGTACCTAGGTTTCAAGGTCATGAAAAGGCTGTCTCATGCCCTGTGGGGAGAGAGAGTGAGCTATTTCATTACCTGTGCTCTGTTCTTTTTTTTTTTAAAGCACTAAATTCACTGCTACCTCCTCCCCCACAATTCCCACTTTTCCTCCTTGTTTTTAGCATAAAACGAGGCATTAGATCTAAGATCTTCTGAAATCTTGACTTAAGTTCTCTTCATAAGAAATTCTCTTGGGGCTGGTTTACAGAACTAGGAAGGAAAAAAATTCTCCCCCTCTGCCTGGGCAGAATAGGGAAAGATAGGAATTCCTTTTTAGACTTCTGGCAGGAAGAACTCCCCAGGAAGAAGCAATAACTCATGGCTGTGCTGGTTGTTCTTTGAAGTGGGAGAACCTGGTATTTTCTGAAAAACCACCGCCATTTCAAACAGCATTCTAATGGCTCTCTGATGGGGAAGTTACAGAAGGGGTGGGTAGGGAAGATGGAAGTTGGTTTGCAAAGTGAATGCCAGTTTTCTGAATGATCTGCTCCTTGGAAATGCCTGGAATTTTCTTCTTCAAAGAACTCCTGGGTAGAAGCTGGCTTTCAGGTATTCTGAAAACTTCTACAGACTTTCAGCAACTTTCCTAGCTTGTGTGGCGACTACTCACTCATGTACTTATAAAAATAATACTCTATAAGATCTATCACTTTCTGTGTCTGCTCTGGATAAATTCTCAGCCACGAAAGGCATGAGTCATGCTCTGTGGAGATGGGTGTTGGCTGTATCTCTCACTTTGTTGGTTAAAGATGAGGAATAAAGGTGGAAGGGATTATATTAAAAGTCAGGAAAGGAAGTGGACACATACAGTACGTTGCAATTCAGGACTAAGTGATTTCCTGATGTGCTCTTGTATGAATGACTTGGGATGAAAAATGCTTGTTGTGAAAAAAAAGATCACAGGCAAATATATTTCTTTTGGAGTGTTTTTGGGTGGGTGGGAGGTGGGATGGAGAAAAAGAACAAATGATATCAGGAGAACATATCTTTGTTCTAATGACTGGTGTTCTGATGGAGAAATGAATGGTTCAGTCCCAAACCTACCTCCAAAGCTGTACATTTTCCTAGAATGAAGAATTTATTTTCAATTTCAATTTTAAGAAAAAAACGATTTTTTTTCCCTCCAAACGCATTTCCCAAACACTAACAGTTGACTATTAACTTCTTTTGTGGGAGTAAAAGGATAGAAGGAGAGGCGGGTGGCATGGAGAAGCTACAACCAATTTGTAATACTGGTGTGGTCCAGGAATCCAGAAACCAAGACATTCCTGGTCATCACTCTCTTATAATTAGTCCTTTTGGATTCTTAGAAGGATTAAGATAATTTACATGAAAATTTTTCTTCATCAAAGACACCTTGTTAATCTACTTGCTGGAGGGAATCCATAGTCTCACTGAAAATTAATGAGTTCTTAGACTAAAAACTGGAGTGTGGGTAAGATATTTGTAGCATTTAGCAGAACTATGTGGGAGGTTAGAATGCTGTAACTATACTGACTGTTTAAAAAATAAAGCTATTTATATGCCAAAATTGATATAAAAGCATTCCCCCATATGACTAAGAAAATAAAATGTTCTTGAAGAGATTGTGTATTGTTTGGTAAAGAATTGTTTCACTGAGAATAGAAACATTAATGTATATATTGTATCTTCCATCAGGATATAATAATCCATTTTATTTTGCAAGTGAGATTTGGAAAAGTAAATAAATTACATCATTGCCAATGTATACTTAAAAGTCATAAGAAGATATGTTAAATTGCTTGCATATATCCATTATAATATCTGTTGCTGACTCCAGTTTTAGAACCAAAAGCAGGGTACGTAGATTGCCGAACAGTATGGTGCCTACTGTGTGCTAGGTACTATTCTAGTTTCTGGGTATATAATGATGAACTAGAGAATCAACTGAAACTGCCTCAGAAAATATGGATGGCTGATTGCTGTAAGTATACATTGTGACTCCTTGGATATCACAAATTTTGCTACATCCTTTGATTGAATTTAATGGGCAATTTTTTTCATGTGACAGAATGTCAGTGTTTATACTTAGGTTTCTACATAGGAAACTTGTTTTGTAAGAAGCTGTAAGATTTCCATATAGGTGTCATACAAAACAGTGTGTGCATGCCGTGGTTTACGGGCTTCGTTAATGTTAATTCCTGAAGCCTACAATTTAGAAATGGCTTACATTCCAGAAGTTGTTTGGTGGTTGGTTCCCAAAGCCAATCAGCAAAAACCTATTTAAACCTAAAAAAATAGTTGGAACAAAGCACTGGTCTTAAAATTAAAACTAACCACTAGATTTAAGAATATGTCTGATGTTGAGGGCATTCAAAGTTCAACTGTGGTTCTAGAAGCACATTTTCCCTAGAAGCAGCATGGAGATGGGAATGGGAACATTCTGCTGATTCCAAGATCATCAAGGGCACCATTACCTAAGCAGGGGCTGGTCCAGGTTTTGTGGTGGCCTAAAGATTATAATACATGAGGTACTTTTTTAAAGAAGATGAATACCGTTATGAATACAAAATTAGATATGGGACCCTGGAAGGGACCTGAATGAGGACTTCTGAGATTTAAGCTTCATTGACATCCTGGCCAATTTGCTTCCATACTTATGACAGAGAACGGCCAGGGGTAACTGATGAATGGGAGATTTGTCAGAGGAAGTAAAGATCAGTGGGGAGTTAAAAGACTAAGAGGGAAAGATACCAAGGACCCTAAAAAGGCCAGTGTACAGGATGGGATGTTTAGCAGCTGAGCTTGTTTCTTCCTGTCTCAGGGACAGCATAAATAGTCAGGGCTAAGGGCACATTGAAGGAGGGCAAAGCCTTTGGGGTGGCAGGATGGAGCCGTATGTGAGACAGTAACAGGGTCAGTGAAAGGATGGGTGAAACTGGCTCCAAGGGATGGGATGGGGATGGGGACAGATTCTACAGCAGATATGGGGTGGGGCACAGGGGTTGAGGTTACTCCAGATTGCTGTGATCAGGGGGTAGAAGGATTGGGTCAGTATTAGGGAAGGGGATTGTGAGGGAAGAACAGAGGTACATTCTCACCTACAGCAGATGGAGGAAAGAAGTGACAGGTGCAGGGGTGGTGAGGAAGGGTGGGGACACACCAAGTTCAGAGGCAGCGATACAAGGGCTGTGTGTGAGAAGCCTCGAGTGAGGCACTGCCTGTAACTGTGGAGAATGATAATGCTAACATCTGGCTAGAACAAGATTTAAATAACTAATTAATTGAGAAAATCTGAGCATTTCAGATGAATAAAAGCAATTTGTTAGTGAACCCACATGAACCTATAATTTGTCTGTAGCATTTAGGCTTAGGTTAAACTTTAGCAAGGACCCTGTGGTGACAGTGATCTTTGAATAAGGGCCACTGACTTGGTAAAGAATAATTGTCTTTCCTGAGGAATAAGTGGAACAGGATTTTGACTTCTTACACTAAAGCAGCTTGAAACAAAGCTGGTTGATAAATGAAGAATCGTATTTGAGCATCACCACGCAATCATTTACCCCTGAAATCTCCAACAGGGAAGGCTCTGAATCTGACTTCCAGCTCTGGGCCAGAGCTTCCCACGGCCCCAGGCCACTATCCTGAGGAGTCTGACCAGAGGGCTTTCCACACCCAATGCCCTTAAGTGTTCTGGTTCTGAAAAGAATGCAAAGGCTATTATTCCTAATTTTATGGGTCTACAAATAGTGTCTCTTAAAAAGCCATCTGCAGCATTGGGCAATGGTAAAGAATGGTAGTTAAGAAATATAGGGGTGGAGTGTAAAAACTAACCAAATGCTCAGTGTGTTTTGAGTTCTGCAATAAGATAATACATTATATGAAGGAGTCCTGAGGTGTCTTTCTCATAGGCAAGTGTATTTCAAAGCCAGAAACAGAAAGGTGTACTTGTGAGGTATATCCAGTCAGGCTTTCTGACCAGAAAAACAGAAGCCATTCTAGATTTCTCCAATAGAAGAAATTTGATATACGAAATTGGTTACCTAGGAAATAGAAGAGTTGAGAAGCCAACATGGAATCCAGAGAGGAATTCCTGAGTTTAGCAACAATAGGAAATTCCTCTCACCCTCAGCTTGGAAGGATATTACGAGGAAGTAGTATTACCAGACCCCAGAAACCAGGGTGATCCCATGCCTTCCATTGGCTGAACCTAGATGGAAACTGGAGATCAAAGGAAACTGGGAAATGTAGTTCTCTACAACCAAAACAGAGTACTGGATTCATATGAGAGCAAACTGGATGTGTTCTGCACATCCCAAAACACTTAACATTTTGTGTAATGCAGAATGTTACTGTACCACCTTGGAATTTACTAATCCTGTGTATTATCAGTACTGTCTTATTTCTGGAAGGTGACTAGAATATGTTACTGTGCCGCCAATGAAATTCCTGAACTTAATTTTCATTATTTTTAATATAAAAATCACTGGTGAATTGGTAATACAGGCACAGAAAACAAAATTCAAAATGTACATAAGGATAGGTAGTGAAGTCTCCTCCACTCCTCACGTCCCCTAGCCACCCATTCTCTTATCAGATTTTTGTATAACCTTTTGTAAATCTATATGTATGTCTATAAGTGTCTATGTCTATATCAATATCTTAATCTGTATCTTTTTCTGTATGTCAAAGATATACATACTTCCCACCAAATGGTAGCATACTACATGCCCTGCTCTACTAACCTACAATTTAGAACCAACCGGACCTGCTATTCTAATAGCTAAGATATTTCTTCTCTTTGGAAATAAAATGGGTGTGCCCACTGGGTCAGACATGTGCCTAGATGATAAAGAGCTATAAATCATAAGGCTTACAGATGTCCAACATTCAACTAATCATGCAAAGAATTTTCCAAAGCAGTAATTCAGCAGTAGTTTTGTCAGGTTTGTCAGAATGATTCAAGGGTTTGGAATTACTCACTGGGGCTTGGGCTAAATGAACTTGGCTTAATCATATCATAGGGAGCAAAGGTAAGTCAAAGATTTAAATACTGGTGGCTCAGTATCTCATCTGGACACTGGCAGAGTAATTCTCTGCAACAGTGTCAGAGGCAGAAGGAAAGCCCCAAATGCCTCATATTGTATCCCAAGATAATGTTCACATGGGTTAAAGAATTTGTATGTATGTTTAGGTATATGTATGTACACACAAACAAATACAACATATATTCATACACAGCCTCATGCATACTGGAAGGACATGGATTCGAAAAGTTCTCATACCTCTGGGGCAGGGATACCTTTTTAAGTTTAGAAATGGTAGGAGACATAAAAAGATAAAAGCAAATTGAACTGATGATAAGAACATTAATATGTTGTACACATAAAAACACAAGAACACAAAAAATACAGCATTGCGGGAAAATACTTTTAACAAGTAGGACAGATAAAGGATGATGTCTTAATTTTTTAACACATTCATATGAGGCCATAGAATGTGATGACAGCAAAAGCCTCAGCTCCTGTGTAAACATATGACATAAACTTCTTATGATGTAAACATATCTGGGTCTCAGTGGCATCATATGTAAAATGGTGGCAATAATAATACTTATTGGGGTTTTGTAAGGTTAAAATACGATATGTCCATATAGCACTTAGAACAGTGCCACTTGCTAAACACTCAAGTAAGAGTTAGCTATTATTATTAATTTAAAAATTGTTAGTTAAATAGGAAAAGGACCTGAACAGTCAATTCACCAAATGCAATTAATAAACTAACATAGGGAAATGTTCAAATCTATAATTTATTCAAGAAATACATTTTATTTTGTCAAAATAATTTTTAAAATGAATACCCAGTGCTAGCCAGGATGGAGTAAAACCAATATACTCTTTGTGGCAATAACTTTAGAACTATCCTCTAGGAAAAAAAAAATGGCAATGCATATTTAGAGACACAGAATGTTTAAAGTCTTGTTTAATTTGATAATTTTGTTACTTAGAATTTTCCATAAAGATATAATCCAAAGAGATAACATGCTATGAATGTATATTTTCTGCATTATTTATGAGAACTGTGTAGTTGTTTTAAATGTTTTGCTCTTGGAGACATTCCTGCAATCCTTATATTCTTCAAGGGTATGTGTGAGTATTTCTTCAGGATCAATGCCTAGATGAAATTGCCGGGTCAAAGATTTGCATATTCAAATTTCTAATAGTCACTTCCAAACCATATTGTGAGAAGACTTGGTCAATTTGGAGTTCCATGAAAAAATATTTTAAAGAAAGTCGTCAAAAATAGAAGTCCCATGAAACTTAACATAAAACATAATCAAATGTGCCTATACCCAATTGATCTTCACCCCAGAGGTAGGCCATTTAATTTGGTTTTGCTCTTACAGATATCCTCATGAATTTGGCTAAGTTATGATTCTACCACATCCCTGACCTGTCTTTATTTGAGCATACTCGGGATTATCATATGGTCAGAATGCCCATTTTAGGGTTTGGCCCTAGAAGTGTGTATAAACTGGCTAGAGGACACTAAAGAGAAATAGCTTTGTAAAGTAGGCCAATTTTTATACCTTGCTCCTGGGTATGGCTGTGAAGGTTGTCTGGCCACTGACATCTAGTCTGTGCTCCATTCACCAGAGAGTGGGTGCCCTGGGTGCAGGCAGGGGAGAGAGGAGGTCGTCCAGAGGAAATGACTTCTTTTCAAGTTCATACAAGGATGCCTTGTGGGATCTCAGCTGTCCTGATTATTCAGAATTTCAAATTTCTCTTTTTAACTGATTCTTTAGCTCTTTATTTAACTGATTCTATTGATGGAGATAGCATATTAAAGGGCTGATGAAAAATTTATATTAACAGTTGGCTCTAGGATTTAAAAATAAGTATAGTTCAAGCACAGTTAAGCATTTGGCTATTATGAGAAAAAGCTAAATTGAGCTAAGGAGCCTAATGAGAATATAAGCCATTAGGTAAGGAACTACTACTGAAAATACAGTCTGATAAGTTCCTTATCAGTGATAAATTCTGGAAAACTATAAAAATCAACTTGATGTATATACTTTCAAGTAATGAAACAGCTACTAAGGTACATATACTGTGTAACTGTTTGAACTTGTTTCCATTGTTAAAGTTTTTTTTCTCAAGTCCTAATGAGATATTTTCAAACATGTAACTATTAGTATACAACAGATATTAAAGAAGATATTTCACCTTATCTTTAATTAGGCACAAGTAATCATTTCAGTGGTTAGCTATCTGACAGGTTGTGACTTATCTTCTGATTTAAGAAGACATCGACCCTACACTTCATATTGTTGGTCTGTAAAAGCAGCCACAGTGAACAACTCAAATACTGACCATAGTGATGAGGGACTGATACACATAGATGAGGTGAAGATCTCACCAAACTTTTAGCATAGGTTAATCCATGGGCCTACATATCATCATGAAAGGTTTAAGTTAGATCTAAAGGAAGGAAGGAAGTACAGATTTTGTGGCCGATTAAGACGGAAAGTGAGGACTGATTGCATATAGATCGTAGCTTTCAGGGTCCTTCTGTCTGTGAGGACACCTGTCCTTGGCTGTAATGGGAGTTTAGAGCTACTAATTGGAAGCTGTCAAGTCACAGTAGCATTGAGTACAGCCTGGGCCCAGCTGTTGAGTCTGTGAAGATCTCTGGCAAATGAGAGCTTGTGGGCTGGTAGGAACAGTGTCAGGTGGGCAAGCAATGTCAGATCCTTGCTACAAGGTGGATGGAGGAGGAGGTACGACTGGAAGATGTCAGCAACAGCTATTTGCCAAATTTTCTGATGGTGGCAGCAGCTTTGGGGGGAGCAATTCCGAGTTACTTAGGTGACAAGGGATGGGGCTGGTAACATAAGCCACAAGTAGCCACAGGGAGTTCTTACATTTTATTTAAGCCTCAGACCAAGCATCTTTCTTGTCAAACTGCTACACTGGGTCAGTTCACAAATAACATTGGGCTAATTTCAATTATCTCATCAACTCTTTCCTTTCCTTTTCTTTTTAGCAAGGATACTTCTTGTCACAGAAACTAGTCTCTCCCTCTCCAGGTCCATTTTAAAAAATGGAATGATTCCTATGGAATCTATGGGATGATTTCCTCACTGACTAAGTATAGTCTACATGTTTTTATCTAGAACATATAGACCCTGAGGTTAAATCTCAGATGATAACAAGGGACCCATTACTTACCATAATACAAGACAAGGAGCTCAATTGTAATGACAATAAAAATCACTAACATTCATGGAGAGATAATGGTGAAATGGGCACTATGCTAAGTGATTGTACACATTGCATAATTTGATCTGGACAACATCCCCTTTGAAACAGATGTAGATATGTATTTATTATCCTTATCTTACATTTGAGGAACCCAAGTAACAGAGAAACTAAGGGATTTGCACATAGTCACCTTGCTAGTAAATGACAGTAAGCAAGGCATTTTGCCTACCATATGGAATTATTATACTGCATTCCCAAACCTAAGGAAATCCTAACCCTAATATGCTCAAGAAAGGAGAAGGCTGGATCCATGCACTACTGTAGTTTCCTTTTGGTGTATTTATCCATGAATAAAAACTGTCTTTTGAACATCACCCTGGAAGGATAGCTTTGAGTTGCACCTGTCATGTGTACATGGCACACATATTAAACCATACGCCTAATACTAAACCATAAACATAATAACATGAAAGACAAGACCCAGCAGCCAGCTCATATGCTGCAGTCTCTCTGTCCCATTGCAGGACCCCTTAGTGCTCCTGGGAAAGAAATGTGCATCCTGCATCACAAAGATCAGAGGAAACACAGTGGGTCTATAATCCATGACACATAGTGAGGAAGGAAACCACTCTTTCTGTGGGGCCTAGGCCAAATATGAGTGTTTTTTTTCTTTCCTCATGGCTGGCAGAAGCCAATCAAGCTGCCACCAACTCCCTCCATGGCCAGAGGTTTAAAGGAACTTCTGGGTTGGAAAAAAAAGTTACATTACCCAACAGGTAGGGCATGACAGGGGACAGACTGCATGCCCTGCTGCCAGGCACTGCGCTCACAGCTTGGCTCCAGCAGGCCCTTGGTTGGGGCTTTGGTTTTCCTCTCTCAGCTTAACTGTTTTGGATGGGACAGAGAGTGTTAATGTAGCTGAATGTCAGCTCCATAGAAAAGGGCTTAATTCTGAATGCTCTCTCCCCTCGCCTAGGCTCGAATGCTGGCATGTCAGCATTTGAGATACAGTTAGATTTGACCCAGCAGCCAAGGGAACAAGTGAGTACCCTGCAACCAGCTAGTGATCTGGCAAACATTTACTACTCCTTGTTAAATGAAAACAGCAGCTTATAAAACAGAAGTACACTCAAAATATGCACAGAAAAAGACTAGAAAGAGAGATGCCACAAAGTTAACAGTGGTTACCTCTATATAGGCAGAATGTGAGTAATTTCCTTTTCATTTTGTTCTTTATTCCAACATTATTTATTGAGTGGCAATCCTAACTGAGGCATAATAAGTTCTCATAATATTTTCTTTGATGTCTTAAAATACACATGATACATGAATATGTTATATATTGAACTAAGAAAAATGTGATTTTTCAAAGACTACCTCATACCCATTAAGAAAAGTTCTACCATTTGGAAGAAAACCCAATGCATAAAACCCCCAAATTTACAAATAAAGTAGGAGGTGACTATTAACTTACACACGGATTCACCACATGGGTCTTTCAAATAGAATGCTGTCTGTCTGACTCAGTTTGCAATAATTTGCCATCATAATGAGCGAAGTGTAAATTCAAACTTTGTAAATTGGGCTAAAATTATTTACAGGATTTTTGGCTTAGCTTTTTAATCCAAGCTGGAACCAATAAATGAGAAAAGCAAACTACGCTGAGGAAATGCTCTTGTCCGTGGGATACAGATGTCTTGCTGTAGCTGCCGTGCCTCCTGCCGATAGTGCTTACCAGGCTTGGCAAGCCCACCTGGCCGCAGCCATGCTGCTGCTCCTGTCCCCAGCCCCATCCCCCTGCCACTCCTAAAAATCTTGCTGTTTTCTTTCATTCTCAAGTATATTGGCTACAGTAGAGGCTGGTGTACTGTGAGGTGTGTGAGGAAAGGAATCATGTTGTGTATCCTGGTGTCATGGTCTAGCGATAGTGCTCAAAGAACAGAATAAAACAGACCTCAACATTTTCAGAGTGAACTGTAGGATCTAAGCATCTATCAGAGAGGGTTTTATGTGGTCCAAGAAGTTGTAGGAGGCCTGAGTGAGGGTATTTTGGGTGCTGAGGCCCCTCACTCTGCTTCTGTGGGAAAGGAAATAGGAAGGGGTTGAGGGATGAAACAATGATTTCCCCTATGACCAGATGCAGTGGAAAGGTGAGTTAGGCCAGGACTGGTGTGCTCAGAAGAGTGGCTTGGTATGCCTATGTGACACCATGTCTATTAGTTCTTATGATGTGCCAGGCACTGGGCTAGCATGGAAGATACAAGTGTTGTACCTCTCAAGTGGCTTACAATTCAAGGCAAGGTAAAGCTTATGTAAGTATACAAATCCCATAATACTGAAGGGAGAATACTCAGGGCTGTGAGGGAGAAGTTCAGCAGAAGTTTCAGGCATACAGAGGAAACCTCCTATAGGACAGAATGCTTCCTGGAGTGGGTGGCATTCAAGGGTTCAAGGATTTCAACAGGCAGAGAAGGGGGAGGTTATCTGTGGATGTGCCAACCTGAGCATGGCCCAGAGCTGGGAAACACTGCATGTTCCTGTCTGGTTGTAATGCAGGGCAGAGATAGGAGCATGGGGACAGCATCTGTATCCAAGCAGAGTAAGTGCCTGCTATAGAAGTAACAGTTATATTTTTTTTAACTGCAGGAAGATATATGTGCCATGGGCTTTTTTTTTTTTTTTTTTTGGTAAACCATTATTATCACCCCATTTTGTGGCATGTATCAAAACTTATGCCTTTTTATGGTCAAATAATATCCTATTGTATGGACATACCACATGTCTTTGATCTATTCCTCAATTGATGGGCATTTGGGCTGTGTCCACATTTTGGCTATTTTGAATAGTTCTGCTATGAACACTTGTTTACCCATAGGCATCTGTCTTAGTTCAGGCTGCTACTAAAAAAAACAAGCATAGATTGGGTGGCTTCCTTATAAACAACAGAAATTTATTTCTCATAGTTCTAGAAACTAAAGGTCTGAGATCAGGGTGCCAGCATGGTTGGGTTCTGGTGAGGGCCCTCTTCTGAGATACAAACTGCTGTCTTCTTCTTGTGGCCTCAGAAGGCAGAAAGAGAATGAGAGACTTCTGTGGGGTCTCCTTCATAAGGGAACTAACCCCATTTGTAAGTGCCCCACCCTCATGACATAATCACCACCCAAAGGCCCCACCTCCTAATGTTAGGGGGTTAGGATTTCAACGTATGAATTAGGGAGGGGGGCATAAACATTAGTCCTTAAGTAAATAAATAAGTGGGAGTACCCACCTGAATGACTGAAGCTCCAAGTATTTTCTTCTCTACAAAAAAACCTGGAGGTCTTCCTAAGGCTTTCTTCTGGTTCAATTCTCAAGAATTTACATAAACATTTTAAGGACCAACCTGGCTGGATTGTTCTTTTTGTAGGCTCTGGAGTTAACCCATTTTGAGTTCCACTTGTTAGTTTCTTAACATAAGGGCAGGCATTTCATCCTCGTTCCATGTACAAACAAGGTGCAGACTGCCACCCGTCTGTGCCATACTGGGTTGTTATTTTACAGGTGGGATCCCAGTTCTCATCGATACACACTGCTCTGCCCTTCTAGCCTGTCTTTAAAGAGGTGGGATTTCCACCCTGCCACAATCAGAAGAGAAAAAGACTCAAAACCCTTGGCATTCTAAACCATCATTAATGCATGAGAATGTTACCTAAACAGTTATAAAGACAGAAACATTCAAAGTTATTGCTTTTTGAAAATCTCACTGCATGATACTCAAAACTATACTTTTGTTCTTTCAGGTATAATTTTGAAATGTACACAGTATGGGAACTTGATCTAAGATAAGTGAATCTTGACCTGAATCTCCAGATCACTTCTAAAGCTACTCTTCTTTCTCCTAACTTCTTTTTTAACTCCCTTGTCCTAAATGACAGCCTTCTTTCCCCTATTCTCCACTCAATAACTATAGACCCTCCTCTCAAAAAGTCCCCAAATCAGAGCCTCCCTTCTTAAAACTATCCAAACCATAGCCCCTGGCCTTTTCTTTTTAGTTGCTGTGCCCCAAACCATAGCCCTCCTTTTCAAACTTCCCTTTAAACTCATTTTCTAAACCCAAACTCTTTGCCATATCCATGTCCCTGAGCTACAGTCCACTCCCTGAATAAAAAAGACACACACATTCTGTCATTCACCAATGGTGCTGAGACTGACACAGGAGAGATGCTTTGGGGCGTTATGACCTGTGGAGGATGTGGAGAAATGTGAGAAGGCTGCTGTGGACAGAGACATGAGAACTGGATAAGGCCCAGGCCATGGGCAGCTCCGTTTGCTTGGCTGAGAAAAACCACTTTCTCATTTGGCATGGACGAGCCTCTGGCTCATAGGAGACTTTCAGCAATAATAATTCTTGGCCTGATTGAGTGGTCAGATGAAGGACTAGGTTGAGGTGACCTCTGAGCGACTTTCAGTTCTATGTTAAACACTGACATTGTCAAGATGAAGAGGTCTGCAGAATTTTGGATGTTTGAGTTATCCAAACAATTACCTTCATTTTGTTCTTCATTTGTTTGTGTAGATGAAGTTTTTGTTTGTTAAGGAGAAAAATAAATGGACTTTTTCTGCAGAGAGATATTAAAACAGTTAATTCCCCCTTTCGACTCCAAACCCCTTGAATGCATATCTGTCAGTGAGCTGCTAATGAAAATGGCTTTGGTTCCATGGGAATAACTGTGAGGACAATGAAATCCAGAGATGTGAAGTAGGAGTACAGGATGTCTAACCAGGATTGTTCTAAGTTGCTTGGAAGGCATTCATGAAAGTGAAATGTGATTGTTAATAAATATTTGTCGATTGATTAAAGAACATGAATTCTGGGCATACCTCTGATAAAGTTATTTGGTAGCTGGAAGTTTATATACATACTAGGGTCCTGATGTAAATGGGCATGTTGGTTTCACTTCACAAGTAACCCCTTCCAAAAAGTTCTAAAAATTTTTAAACAAAAAATGGATCATAGATAGAAATATAAAAAGTTAAACTATACAAATTTTAGAACAAAACATAAGAGAAAGTCTTCATGACTTTTGGCTAGGCAATGAATTCCTAGAAAAAAACACCAAAAGCATAATTCACAGAAGAAAAAATGGACATATTGTTCTTCAAGAAAAATGTAAACTGCTCTGTATAAGACATGCTACAGAGAATGAAAAGACAAGTTACAGAATGGGACAAAATTTTTAGAAATCACATATCCATCAAAGAACTTGTATCTAGCATATATAAAGAGCTCTTAAAATTTAACAAGAAGACAACCCAATAAAATGAGGCAAAAGATTTGAACAGATACTTAGTGAAGAAAAAGATAAACAGATAGCAAATAAGTATCTGAAGAAAGATGCTCCAGAGTATATTAGTCATTAGGGAAATGCAAATTAAAACCACAACAAGATACTACAAGATGCTTATTAGAATGGCTACAAATAAAAACAAAATTGTTACTTCACTGTACTGACAAGGATGTGGACCAAATGAACGTTCATACATTAATGGTAGGAATGTAAAATGGTATAGCTGGAAAACAGGCAATTTCTTATGAAATAAATGTACACAAACCATATAATGAGGAGGTCCACTCTTAGGTATTTTCTTGAGAGGAATGAAAACAAGTTCACACAAAAACCCATAGCCAAATGTTTATAGAAGCATTATTTATAATTGCCAACAACTGGAAACTATAATATCAATGAAAGAAGCTAGAACCAAAAGGTTACATAATATACAATTCAACTTATATGACATTCTGGAACAGCCAAAATGTAGTATGGAGTTTCCAGAGCCTGGGGTCGGTGGAGAGTTTGATTCCAAAGGGTAAGAATCAGGGACATTCTTAGGGTGAAGGAATTGTTCTGTATCTTGATTGTGGTGATTGATGGTTACATGACTTTATTATGCATGTGTTAAAACTGACAGAATTGTAACACACACACACACACACAAAGGGTGGGGGAGTTACTTTATTGTATGTAAACTGAAAACAAAAAACTTCCGTAAGTAATTAAGGTGAAGAAGAATTGTCAAAAATTACCCTGGGTTAGTCATGAGGCTTTAATTTTTACACTAACTAATTCTGCTTTTGAATTTCAACTAATAGCACAGTGAGTACAAAGAAATATTTTCCTGATACTGTATTTACATAGCAGCTAGGGTGACCCTTAAAGACCTTCCCAAACACAGGGCAGCTGTATCCCCTTGCCTTTCCCACCCATGCTATCTGACAATCCTGGTCCTGGGACCTGGGAAGAATTATGGCTGCCCAGCCAAAAAGAGCTTTGACAACCTCACACCCTGCACTTTCATCTGAGCAAATGGCACCAGGCCCCCAGGTGCGCCATCAGCCTTGGTGAACATGCTGGCCGAATGCACAGTCCACAGAAGCTTCCAGGATCCCCTTGCCAAATCCTCCCTGGCCTTGCCCTACTGATTAGCATCTACTATGGTGACAGGTGAGACCCAGCCTGGGTGCTTTCCCTGGACTGGGCTCACCTGAGACAACCGGATTTAGGGCTCCATTTCTTTGCCTTACAAAATCTATCTGTAATCCCATGACGACTCATTGTTTAGGAATTAAAGGTCTCCTTGAGAGTCTTTTGTGTTCTTGCCAACCCCTTGCCAGGCTCTTGCTGCTGCTGTTCCTCTGCCAGCCCAAGGCTTCTTGCTGAGACTCTGAGGAAGGGAAGGAGAACTTCAATTTTCACATCTCATGCTTAACCTTTTTAGTTCTTAAATTATCACCCTCCTGGGAAAAAAAAAAAAAAATCATAACAGTCCCAGGGGAACATCATGGAATCCTGGCTGCCCAGGGGAGTTTTTGTGTTTTGGTAGTCTTCCAAGGTTTACTGTATGAAATATTAGTGCTTCATTGAAATTTGTCATATGTCTGGATAATGAGTGAGTTTCAAAAATTTAACTAACAGAAGTTCCAGTTGGATTTCCAAGACTAATAGAATTGTGTTTTTTCTCTCTCTTTCTCTCTCCCCGCCCTCCCCTGCTCCCTCCAAATTGCCACAGCATATATTAAAAGCTGACATGCCAACTTGTTGTCCTGCAGAAATTACCTTGGAAGTGGAGCTGAGATTCCAGGGGTCCTGGTCTTGAAGAGAATCTAACCCAAGAAGACAAGCGGAACTGAGAATCCCAGGATGACTTAAAGTTGGCAGGAAAAAATTCACAGCTAATTTCGGGGATAAACAGAAAAGTAGTTTCGCAAAATGTGAACGCATTCTTCCAAGTGCTGCAACAGAGGAAGGGGACTGGGAAAATTTAAGGAGGGGAATTGCCCTTTCCACCTCATCTTTCCTCTCTTAGGCATAGTACTCAATGACCCAAACGTCCACAAAGAAGAGGGCTAGTCCCTGCCCAGGATTCACATAGCTTTACTCCATTCATGCCAGGCCTCCAGCAGGCCCAGGGCTTCCTACCAATTTTTAACAATTCATTTTGATTGGTCATGATTCTCTTTTGCTACTTGTATCAGTGTTGTGTCCTGAAACTTAACTCTGCCTGGCATGTCCTCCCTCTGTCATAGCTAAAGGAGAAATAAAAGGGGCTTTCTCTCTGCAGAGGGACAGGACCCAGCTATCTGGGGTAATAGTTCTATTGATCTTAAAACCTTTGCTTTTTAAAGGAAATGTAATCTTTATGTTTCTAGCTCATTTACGCTAAATTTAAGAAAGCACTTTTTTAGTAAGAGCCATGTGAACTGCGTGATGTCAAAATAGCCTTCCTGAGCCTCTAAAAATCTTCAAGAAAACTTAAGATTTTTTTGGTGAGCTTTTTCATAAGCTTCTAGAAGTCTTCTACTTCCAAAATAGAAGGCAGTGTCTTCTCACTCTGAATTGAAGATTTAATTAAGCATGCATACAACTTGCAATTTAGGTGAAAACCAAGGAAGTTTAGCTCTGAATTTTCAGCTACTGCTTCCTCTCACATAAGTGTTTGAGAGCACTGAAACTTTAGAATCTAGAAAGAGTCTGTGCTCACAATTCATTTCTCTACCATCAATAAACTCTGACTCTGTAGCAAGTCACATTATCAGGAAGCCACACATTTGGATTCTTTAGGTCATTTGAGCTCCATGTAGCAATGCTGAAGACATGGGCTCTCGGGCCTGACTCCCTACATTTGAATCTTACCTTTACCCTCTTAAGTTGTAAATATTAAGTGAGTTAAAACAGACAAAGCACTTAGCTTTGTCTGACTGTCACCCCTGAGTCCACATTAGCTGTCACCTCTAGGCTTTTGCACACTGCTCTTGGCACTTATTGGAAACAATATAAGAAATTACTTTATCCTATGAGGACATTTTTACAATGACTCTAAAACTGCTTTTAAAGATACAACACTCCATTCATTTTGCCTTTCAATGTCTCTATGGAAAATACTTCTTTGTTAAATTCACGTGAGATAATTCAACTAGAAAAACAAATTTATATCTCCTGATAAACTGATAAGCCTCTTTTAATGAGGTAAATGCAGCTGAATGACTGATTTTTAATTCTTGTTTCACTTTTTGCTTTGACTGCCAGGAAGTTGGGGTTTATGTCCAGTGCAGCAGTAACCCTGAATTTAATAATAATAGCTAAGTAATAACTCTCATTAAAAAAGCTAACATTTGAGAACATTTTTAAATGTTGTTGTCTAATTATTTTTACTAGCTCCAAAATGAAAGCTAACAGAGGGCTATTACTGCGAATAAATATACCTGAAATGAATGGACAGGGCCTTTTTGAGCCACTTGTTTTATTCTAACTGCCCTGACTATGACCTATGTTATAGCCTCCTGATATAAACTGGATGAAAGTGTAATCCAATGTTACAGATTTCAGCAGCTGTTAAAATTACACAGTAACTGTTGGTTCACAGTGTGTTGAGTTACACCGTGGTGAATTTGCTCCTGTGCACAAGGAAGAAAATAGGCATCTAGACATTGATAAGTACTCATTAAGTCAGATATACACATACAAAATACTGATTGACCCTTCCTTCCTTTGCCTATACTCCAGTGTTGTATAAAATACATAGCCAAGGCTTTCTGGGAAAGTTTCTGATTCTCCACTTCCTCATTAGCACGCACATGAGTAAAAGGCAGGTAAATGGCCAGAATCCCCAGTTAGACCCTGGCAGTTCCTTATTACTCCAGATATGCCAGGCTGGAGGGCTAGCCAAGGAGGGTCCAAATTGGGGTTATAATTCCTGGAGATTCCAAGGGATTTATCACCTGAAGTGGGATATTTTTGAGAGTGAAAGGAGACACAATTAATAGTTTTAGTCAGGACTATAGATGTAAAAATATCCTAGATAAATCAGGATGCATGATCACTGTACCTAATAGGACCAGATCAGTGAGAACCTCCTAGTGATGGTTCCTGGGCACTGGGGAGGCCTTTGAATTAAAATATTTTACACAGCCCCCTTTCCTCATAGATGACTTACATTTTACAAATATTGATTTATTCCTTTAGATTAGAGGTTCTCAATAGGGGTGATTTCATCCCCCCTACCCCCCCACAACCCCATGGGAACATTTTCCAATGTCTGATGTATTTCATTGTCATATCTGGGAGGAGCACTGCTACTTGTATCTAGTGAGTAAAGGCCAGGTTGTTGCTCATTCTATGGTGTACAGGACAGAATCCCACAAAAAAACAATTATCCAGCCCCAAATATCAATAGCACTGAACTTGAGAAACCCTGCTTTGGATTCAGCACTGTTTATCATCTGGCTCCCATTTGAAGATACATGAAAGTTAAGGAATGAGAAGACAAGCCACTGACTGGGAGAAAATATTTGCAAAAAACATAACTGAGAAAGGACTGCTATCCAAAATACACAAAAAATGCTTAAAATGCAACAAAAGTAAACAAATGACCTGATTAAATAATGGGAAAATACCTAAACACACACCTCACCAAAGAAAATATACTGATGGTAAATATGCATATGGGAAGATGCTCAGTATCATATGTCATTAGGGAACTGCAAATTAAAACAACAATGAGATACCAGTACATATCTATTATAATTGCAAAAATCCAAAACACTGACAACACAAAATGCTGGTGAAGCTGTGGAGCAACCAGAACTTTTGTTCATTGCTGGTGGGAATGCAAAGTGGTAACAGCCATTTTGTAAGACAGGTTATCAGTTTCTTGTAAAACTAAGCATACTCTTCCAATATGATCCAGCGGTCATGCTCCTTGGTATTTACATAAGTGACTTGAAAACTTATGTCCACAAAACATTTGCACATAGATGTTTATAGAAGCTTTGTTAGCAATTACCAAAATATGGAAACAACTGAGATATTTTTCAGTAAGTGATTGGATTAACAAAGTGGTACATCCATGCAATAGAATATTATTTAGCATTAAAAAGAAATGAGTTATAAAGTCATCAAGAGATAGTTAGGAAACTTTTATGTATATTACTAAGTGAAAGAAGTCAATCTGAAACAGCTATTTATTATAGGATTCCAACTACATGACATTCTGGAAAAGGCAAAATTTTGGAGACAGTAAAATGATTGCCAGAGGTTAAGGAGGAAAGAGATGAATAGAGCACAGGGGATTTGTAGGGCAGTGAAACTGTTCCATATGATATTGCAATGGTGTATACAGGTACATGTCATTACACGTTTGTCAAAAGTCATAGAATGTGCAACAAGAAGAGTTAACCCTAAAGTAAACTATAGACTCCAGGTGATAATGATGTGTCAATGTGTTCCTCAATTAAAGCAAGTGTACCATTGAGACAGGAAATGCTGATAGTGGGGGAGATTGTCCATTTGTGGGGGCGGGAGGTACATGGGAAGTCTCTGTACCTTGTGTTCAATATCACTGTGGTCCCAAAACTGCTCTACAAAGTGAAGTCTATAGTAAAAGATACATGAAGGGAAACACATAAGTAGCTTATTGAATGATTTTTCATATGGTAAGAGAAAGTGAGAGATAAAGGGGACGCCAAGGTCAAAAATATTTCCAGCTTTAGAATTTTGCTTGCATGAACTCTGCTACAGTGGATGGGGAGGTGTTCAGATGAGTGAGGTGACTGTGACTCTCTGATGCTGTGAGAGAAGTTGGAAAAATCAGTCATTCATTCATTTTACACACTGCCATGATGAGGCGGCCTCCTTCTAATTAAGGGGATAGAGAAAAACAAAAAAACAGAGGAGAAGAAAAACTGGGCTAAGATTACCAGCCACTGTTATTTGGGTTTGTTAGAGGACTTGATCTCCCCTTTTGTGGGTGGAGTTGGAGGTTGGCTCACAGAGCTCTGCTTCCTGGATGTCCTCTGCAAAACCACTTCTCCCTGCCTTGATGACACACACACTGGAGGGGTTTCTGGAATAGATATTTAATAGCCTTTACTGATTTCTGAAAGAAGTTAGTGTTGCCAAAAAGTCAGAGAACTAATAGTGTGGCAGTCCGAGTAGAAGGGTGAGACTCTCACTGACAGCATGTTAAGGAATTGAGAACCAAGAGGTACTGAAATACCCTAGTGGTGAAAGAAATCTAAGCCTGGGTGAAAAACACAGGGATTGTATCTGTGAGGTTCCTAGTAGCTATGTGAACTTATTTCTTACATCACTTTGATGAATTACTAATTTACTGTGGAGAAGCCACGTTAACTGTCCACATGGGTCAAGCTACCTTTTAAAAAAGCCTAGCCATTGGTTTCCAGACACCTAGAGTGTCCTAACAAAGAACAGCAGGAACTTTCATTTGTTCCTGAAAGATTAACAATCCACATTTGCTGGGTGGTGCCCTGCAGAGGTATCTTTTTTTTTTTTCTTTTTAAAAAATCACACTGAAGTTAAGCAGTTTCAAGTATTTCCTGAACCAGGTAGACCACTCACTGGGGACGGAAGCGTTCCTTTTTGTATTATTTGTTTGGAAGAGAGCTTGTCTGTATGAACTAGGTTACAAACTGGACTGTAATATAAATTTATTGAGGGCTAGAGGTGTGTCTTTTACAACCTTGTATCCCCCCTGAATCTAGTGCAGAGCTCTGTACATTCTCCACACTGAACAAATATTTATTGAATCAATGCACAAAAGAATGAATACCAAGCCTCAGTGAGGTTGGAAGAGACTGAGTGATCAGTGTGCTTCCCTGTGTGGAATGAAGTACTTGGACATGTGCACATGAAGGGTCCTTTCTTCCTGGATTTGCTTTTAATACAGGAATACCAGGGTCAGTCCCTCGTTCTTCAGGGTCCAGGGTGAACTGGCGTGCACAAGCCAAGCTCCCAATGTACAGAGTGCTCTGAAACAGCCTGACGTGGACAAACTCTGTAAGGACAAAAGTGTATCACTTACCAAGGGCCTTCAGCAATCAAGCCAGGCATTTAGAACAGCATTTGTTAAATAACTATATAGGTGAGGCAGCCTAGGAGACTCAAATAAAATCAAACACAAAGGATCAAAATCAGGCTTTTTGAGAATTTATATTGCCAAATCGACATCCAGATCTGATTAGACTTTTTTCCATAATATTTAGGGAAGATAAGGCTAAACCATAAGACTTACTCATTTTAATGGTTGGACAAAGGGGGAGTTTCTCAAAGGTAAAGAGGACAACATGAAAGTATCCACAACACAGGTACTGTTAGAGCATTTACGGTATGAGCCAGCAGTTCATTTTTTCTTTTGACTTATACAGCCTGTGACTGGTGACCGGCTGGTGACTCAGCACAGAATAAGTGTAAGGAAATGATGATTGTTTCTTATCAACAGTGATAATCACATTAGTTTACAGCCGTGAAGTGTGCTGTGTGTATAGAAATACTAACTGAAAGTAGTATTTCTGTAATACGGATGTTGGGACTCCTTTGCACATTTACTACCTGTAAGCAAGATTTGGCTCTCGTCATGGCAGTATTTACTGGGCAATACCCCATACCATGCCCTTGGCACTGGAGATAAAAAAAAAATAAAGGACACGGCAACTGCAACTGCCGAAGGGGAATATTTTGATGCCAACACACCCTCAGGGAAGGTGAGAAATTCATCCTACAGTGGCTTTTTCCTCCCTGAAAGGATAACACAAATATTGGTTGGCCTAATTGATTTCCGGCCCCACCCCTGACCTCACTCTGTCACAGCCTCTTGAGAAAGGCCCATGATTCAGACACGATGATGTCATGGTTCCCAACTTGGCAGTATTTTTTTTTAAGGTCCTTTAATGATATAAGCCATAAGGCTCAATTTGCTCTATGTCTGTGTATTAAAAACGGCAATTTCATATGTATTTTTCTTGAAAAATTTGGTTATTATTTAATTAAGTATAGCAGTATTTAATAACTACACAGTACTAGAATACCTACTAATTGAACCTCATATAAAAATGTAAATTAAACCTTTAATATAGCGTGTTGTGGCTGACTTGAGATATTACGCACTGAGATAGAGCCCTGATTTGTTTAGCAAACACTGTCAAACAGATTGTGTCTTATTTACTCTCAATATCACTTTATGGTTTGTTTTTCTTTCTATTCTAGTTATGTTTTAAAACAACTTTGCTGTCTTTGGAGTAACACATACAGCAGAAAACTTAGAAAACAAAGAAAAACTCAAAGAAGCAGGTATATAAATCACCCTAAATCCCGCCACTCACAGACAGCCTCTGTTAGGCTTGGCGAGCCTTATGATGTGTTTTTTCTTCTATTCTTATCTTTTGTTGCTTGACAAAAAATGTATATGTTATACTTGTAGCTTTGCACTTGCTTTTTTCACTTAATATATTGGGGCTATTTTCTCATGTCAACAAAGATTCTGTTTAAAGGCTGAATAGCTTCAAAGTGTGTAATTCTTAAACTGCTGCACGCTGCCTTGTCAGGGGCCGGTGGAAATACATCCCCTCAAGCTGGGGTTTTATCCAGACTGAGAAGCCATTCTTCGCATTCTCAGCAGAGGGTCCTCCCCTTAGGAATGTAGAGCTGATGATGCCAAGTGCGTCCTTGACCTTCTGGGCAGGATGGAGAGCTCTTCTATTTTCTCAGGCTTCTGCCTGATAAGGGTGATCAAACAGCAGATTTAAGATTTATTACTAGGGAATCTAGTTTATTTGCAGTTGTTTAGAGTGTTCTTTGTGTCCTGATCCCTTTACGCAGTTGCTGCCTTATTTTAGAAACTCACCAACTGAAAACAGTACCGACCAACGAAGCTGCAAAGGCAGCAGTTTGCACCCTGTTTTCAATACTGAATCCATTTCTTTTCTTTTTTCATTGTTTCAATGCCCATGGCTTTGCTTCTACAGTGATTAAGATCAATCATATTTGCCTAGCACTTTATTTCTATAAAATGCATTTAAAATATATTCATTAGTTGCTAAAAAATTGTAAAGCAGATGGGAAATTTATCTTAAAATTTGAACAGAGGTGTATATCTATAGCTATCACATTTTTATATACATAATTTTTAATAATGCAAGCCCAGGTATTTTTTTTAAACATCTTATCTCAAATGTATCAGTTAATAATTCCTGAAGTTAATGGAGCCTAAAGTTATTAGCAAGGTGATTTGGAATCTTGGTGCAGTTTATAATCTAGGTTTTAGAAGTCCTAGAAAAGCCTAAATAACTGAAAACAACAAATTATTTCCAAATCATGACATAACAATAAAATAATAAGTTATTGCATTCATACTAGGACTGTTCTACATAGACACTTTTCATATTTTATTACATTAACTTCTCAAAAGCACTCTGAAATACAGGTACTATTATTATAAGCCCCATTACTTTCGATGAGGACAACCTAAGTGAGAATTTCTTAAAAGCCTTATTTTTGGCAGTTTTCACTACCTTTCTCCTCTAAGAAACTCAGTAAGAATCTCAATGCTAATTGCCCCCTCTCAAAGTTAACAGTGATGCTATTAATAGTAATATGAGTCATTATTCATTGAGTGCATACCATGAGGCAGGAGCTTTATGAACATTATTCCTGATCCTGGTGTGGTAGATTGTATTTGTAGCCACAATAACACCTTCCTTCCTTCCTCAGCTCCTCTGCCTGGTGACCTTGCCATTCCCTCATCAAGAGAAGTCAACTTCTCCACCCCCTTCCATCTCCATGGTCTCTGGTCTCTGTAATTGTTTCAACCAAGAGAATAGGGCGGAAGTGACACTGTGCTAGTTTCAGGGCCTAGGGCTTGAGAGCCAGGTTGCTTCCACTCCTGTCTATCAGAGTGACTGATGTTAGAAGCCAGTCACTCTGTAAGTAGCATGACCACCCTGGGATCTCCAGTCTGTGAGAAGCTCAAGCTCTATATAAGGCACTAGAGGAGGGATCAGCAAACTATAACCAGTGGGTCAAATCCAGCCCATCACCTATTCTGTAAGGCCTTTGAGTTAAGAAATATTTTACATTTTTTAATGGTTGGGGAAAAAAAATCAGAAGAAGAATAGTATTTTGTGATATGTCAAAAGTGCATTAAATTTCAGTATTACAAATAAAGTTTTACTGAAACATGGGCACATTCATTTGTGCATTTAATGGCATTATTGTCTGTCTATGGCTGTTTTCATGCTATAAAGGCAAAGTTGAATATTTGTGACAGAGATCATGTGGATCTCAAAGCCTAAAAGAGTCACTATCTGGCCCTTTGCAGGAAACGTTTGCCAACTCCCTTCACTAGAGAATGAGAGGGAAAGGCTGGGGTGCACTAAGGTACTGATACATATTAGTAAATACCTATGTCATGCTCCTCAGACCTCCAGCCAAAGCCAACTCAACTGATGCCATGTGCAATAGACAAGTCACCCAGCTGAGCCCTCCCCAGATTCCTAACCTATAAGATCAAAAGCAAAATAAATGCTATTTTAAGGCTCTAAGTTTTGGGTAGCTTGTTACATGGTAACAGATAACTGAAACACATTGCAATCTTTTCCTACAAAAATAGGTATTATCCAGTTATTTAGATTAGGAAACAGAGGCTCAGAGAGATTAAAACACTCACTCAAGTTGAGACAGCTGATAAATAGGAAACTGGGATTTCAACCCAAGTCCTTACGCTTTCTAAGCTTTATTTATGACACGACTAACCCCATAATATTTAACCTTTTCTCTACTGCTTTACATTTTATGCTCCATGTCAGTCTTCATTCATTTAATAAGTGTTTATTGAGACTGGTCACCGCACATAAGCCCTGCAATAAGCTTTGGAAACCAAAGAGAAATTCAGAAAGAACCTGAATTTTTTACTTAACTTTTTTCTTAATTGAGAAGCTCGAGTTATAAAAATTTGCTAATACATGAACCATTTCCAATTCAAATTCAGCACATTTATTGTGAAGCTTACAACCAAAAGAATCTCATTTGAGGCCATCAAACTTTCAGAAAAGCTCTGTATTTGATCTTAACCTCAGTTCTAAGACATTTTTTTTAAAGAAAAAGTCAGCAGCGAATAGACGACTTTAAAGCTCATTCCACCTCCCCACAAAGTTAGTTACGCGTTAGCTCTTTTAAAATTCAGATTGTCTTCTTCCACGTTCAAACCATAAGTAAGCACACCTGAATGGAAGTTACACAGCTGGAAACCATTAGCAATGAAAAGCAATGAAAAGCAGGAAGCAGAAGCCTAGGGAAAGTGATTTTGAGGGACTCAGGGGAAGGAATGTGAAGAGAAGTCCCGAAGGATATTCTAATCTTTTTCTGAGGTCATGAGTAGAGACTGGTCCCTCAGCGAGGTGAAGACCGTCAGCTAGGGACACAGCCAGATGAAATACACTTACCAGGGCCCTCTAGGCCATCCTACTTAAGCGATGGCTTTCTGAGGGCAGAAATAGGATACACAGAGTCTTGTGCCGCAACTGGCTCCTGCCAGCTTACAGGAGCTATTGTTAAATTTCAGGAATTTTTGTGAGCCAAATGCTACAAATTAGGGATATCTCCCTGTCTCCTCCATAAAGCCAGTTTGCTAGCACACCACTAAAACAGAATCAATTATAAAGATTAACTAGTAGTCTGCAACCCTTTCAATACAGAGTTTATAGTAAAATATAAAGAAATCATTACAATTATGTTTTCAACAGTCTTTAATGACATGAGAAAAAAAAAGGTGGAATCAAAACCTTATCTCCAGTATAGTTGCAAGAATACTAAAACATGTAACTGTATATTGAAAGATATTAGAGAGAAAATATATCAACATCTTCACAGTGGTTATATTTGTGCTGTGGGTGTATAGGTGGTTTTTGTCTCATTCATTCTAATTGTGTCTTCCAAGTATTCAGCAAGTAGGTGTTAATTTCTTAATTTAAAAATCCATTAAAAAATGACATGGCTAGGAACTAGACCTTTTTTATTTTGTGTACAGAGGGGACAGAGAGAAGGGAGAAGGAAGGATGGAAGTGGGGGACTTTCCCTTGCTCCCTCATTCAGTTCTGTGAGAATGGAGTTGAAGAGTAACCATCTGGCGAGAAAATGAAAGTTCCTGTGGCCACGATTCTCACCTGGTCCATTTGCCCACTGCACACGTGTGAGTCTGCTGCACAGCTGCAGGCGAGCAGAGGCTGGAGTGTGGCAGCGCCGAGGACAGAGACTGAGACAGCTGTGGGGGCAGAGAGGCCCAGAGGCAGGGACAGGCTTGCTGCATGCAGACTAGCTCTGAGTGGACAGGATTCTAGTGCTTGACCTGCCACAGGGAGAATAAAGCTGGATATAAACCCTTTCACCCTGAGAACATTACATTGTTATTCTTCGGTCTCACTGATTCATGAGTGAACTTGCTGGGGGCTGAAACCCATTGGCAAGACACCAACGGAGTTTGATTTTGGCCAGGTAGGAGTGCGCTGGTAGTTCTGGCAGGAGTAGGGGAGGGGATGGGTAGAGACTTGGAAAGACAGGAACAGAGAAACGCAACAAATGCAGTGAAAGGTTCTTTCTATTTTCACTGAGACATTGGAAGAAAAACACCAGTGTTACCTACCCCCGAGTCAATCTTCCAAACAGACCTGGATTAGCCTATCTTCCCCAGGGCCATGGCCTTCACGTGCTGTGCGGAGCTGGGTGTTGAGGACATGGACACATCTGTAACCAAACCAGTGAGCCAGTGGGAGACAAGATCCATTTCTCTGGAATGAGAGCCTTTCATTCCTTTGTTCTCAATATTTCCTGGCAACATGTCCACAAGCACATGCTATTAACAGATGGTGGAAGGCATAATTGGGATGTTTATCATAACATATCCCTCATGCTTCCATCATGCACCAAAGAAGCGGAGATATATGAGCTATTTCACTCTATCACAGCAGGATTAAAAACATCTACTTCCAACCTCCAAAGGCTCTCACTACAGGCTCAACTGCTCGGTTAGATGTGGTTTTCCATCAGAAGTATAGGGCCCATTTAAGCAGAGATGTTCATATCAGATTCCTTTTAAGATCGCTAGTTACTATGACAGATGGGTTTCTCTAGAGCTGAGTTGATCTGGTAAATTGAGGCATGTATCTGAGGCACAGCTGAGGCCAGTGGGATTGGCAGAGAGCCCTGAATTTTAAAGACAACTGCACCTCAGAACCCCCACACATGAAAAGGTCTCCTTTGCTTAACCCCATAGTTATGTGCTGAGCAAGTTACAAAGAAAAAAAAAGCAGAAGCAAGCATGGAAAACAACTTATCCAAGAAGCTGAGAGAATTTATTTCAATTTTTTATTACTGAGTTTCAAATCTAATGTGTGCCTTCTCAGTTCAAAATCAAGATTGTCAAAGTCTGCTTTATAAAAGCTTATATATATTACATGTTTTCTTAGAGAAGGATAATTCCCTCATGATTTGTGGGCCTGTAAAGAAGTACTGTCCATAATGTTCATAAGAGTCTTGCACATTCATGCAGCTTGCATCATCCAAAGAATTTGAGGGGTTTTGTTAAAAAAATCTGCTTGTTGGGAATATTCCACATTATACCCAAGATGATTAAAATTGCAAGACTGTCCTTTTGGCAGATGCCTGAGCATTGCAATCAGTGAGGTTTATATTTGGCAGTCAGTAGCATAGCTGAAGAAGTACCTCAGAAAGCTCGAAATCTAAGATGGCAGTGGTTATAGCTGGTGGTTAGGAGCTGGACTGACCCTGGAACCAGATGGTTTTGCTCCAATCTGACTCTCTTCTACCAGCTAAGCGACTGTTGGAGACACTCAAGTTTTTAAGCCTTGATTTCCTTATTTGTAAGTGGGCATGGAAACATTACCTACTTCACAGGGTTGTTGTGAAAAATAAATGAAATATCATATGAAAAGTAGTTCATGTAGTGCCTGGAACATAGTATGTGCTCAGTGAACAATAGCTATTATTATTCACACAAAGTGATAAACCCTGGAACATAGTATATGCTCAGAGAATATTAGCTACTATTATTCATACAAGGTGATAAACAGGCCAGGTGCATAACTTTCAGGGTTTTAGTTAAATTGCGGGACCCCTTGTTCAAAAAGCAGGGGACAAATGCTGTTAAAGGTATTAATATATAAAGCTTTTTCTTCTATTCCATGCCCTCTCTCTCTTGACTCGTCATGATGTTGTTCTTGTTTTTAACTAATAGACTTTATTTTTTAGAGCAGTTTTAGGTTTACAGAAAAATTAAGCAGAAAGTACAAAGTTCCCATGTATCCCTTCTTCCCACCCTGAGTTTCCCCTTTTATTAACATTTTGCATTAGTGTGGTACATTTCTTACAACTGAAAACCCAATATTGATACATAATTATTGGCTAAGTCCATAATTTACATTGGGGTGCACGCTAATATTTATCCACTCATTTAGATAAATACCTAGCAGTGCAATTGACGGATCATATTCTAAGACTAATTTTAGCTTTGTAAGAAACTCTCAAACTGTCTTCAAAAGTGGCTGAACAATTTGCATTCCCACTAGCAATGAATGAGAGTTCTTGTTCCTCTACATCCTTGTCAGCATTTCACATTGTCAGTGTTTTGAATTTTAGCCAATCCCACAAGTATGTAGTGGTATCTCACTGTTGTTTTAACTTGCACTTCCCTAATGACACATGATGTTGAGCATCTTTTCATGTGCTTATTTGCTATTTGTGTATCTTTGGTATCTGTTCAGATCTTGAGCCCACTTTTTAATTGGGTTGTTTTCTTATTGTTGAGTTTGAGTTTTAAGAGTTCTTTGTATATTTTGGACACAAGTCCTTTCATAGATGTCTTTTGCAAATATTTTCTCCTAGTCTCCTAGTCTGTGGCTTATCTTTTCACTCTCTTAATGGTGCCCTTCTCAGAGTAGAAGTTTCTAGTTTTAATGGAATCCAACTTATCAATTTTTTCTTTCATGGCTCATGCTTTTGGTATTGTATCTTAAAACCTCATGGTTAAACCCAATGCCATCTAATGTGAAAAAATAGAAAAAAAATATATATTGGTCTCTGTCCACATTCCTGGCACAGAGCTCCTAAAACCCTTGTAATTTCCTAAGTCAAAAGAGCACTAGGAACATCTTTTGTTCTAATATTTGGTCTTTGACCCAGGTTCCTCCTAGATCCCTTGGAATTTTCCAGATGATAGAGGAATCTTTTGTTCTGACAATACTGCCCTTCGATAGCTTCAGGATAAAGGCTGGTCACCAGCAACACCAAGCCGTGATTAGGAAAGAAGCTGAAGACTGAGTTAATTATCAATCATGCCTACATGATGGAGTCTCCATAAAAATCCCAAAAGTATGGGGTTCAGAGAACTTCCAGGTTGGTAGACACATCCATGTGCTGGGAAGGTGATGCACCACAACTCCATGTGCTGGGGTTCCTTCACCATACCTTTCCCTGTGCATCTCTTCCTTCTGGATATTCATCTGTATCCCTTACTATATCCCTTTATAACAAACTGGTAGATGTAAGTGAGTGCTTCTCTGAGTTCTGTGAGCCTTTGTAGCAAATTGTTGAACCCAAGGATAGGGTTGTGGGAACCCCAATTTACAGCTGGTTCCAGAAATACAGTCCCTGGGACATTTGATTAGTATCTGAATGTCCGGGTGGGTTGGGGAGGGCATTCTTGAGGGACTGAGCCCCTCATCTGTGATTCTGATACTATCTCTAGATAGATAGAGTCAGGTTTTAGTTAAATTGCAGGGCACTCATATGGGGTCAGTGAATTGCTTGATGTGTAGAAAACCCACACACCTGGTAGTAGAAATGAAGTGAGTTGTGGTAATAGTGCGAGACTAAGGAGAAACCGGGGGAGATTTTCCATACACCTAGATTTTGTACTATATTATCTTCTAGAAGTTTTGTCGTTTTGTTTTTTACATTTAGGTCTATGATCTATTTTGATTTAATTTTTGTGACAGATATAAGGTGGAAATCTAGATTCATTTTTTGCTTATGGATATATGTCCAGTTGTTCTAATACCATTTATTTAAAAGACTATCCTTAATTCAGTGAATTACCTTTGCTTTGTCAAGGATCAGTTGACTATATTTGTGTGGACCCATTTCTGTGCTCTTTATTCCATTCCATTTTTCTATTTGTCTATTCTTTTGCCAGAACCATACTATCTTGATAATGTAGCTTTATAGTGACTCTTAAAGCTGTATTGTGCCAGTCCTCTGACTTTGTCCTTCTCCAGTGTTATATTGGCTATTCTAGGTCCATATAAACTTTAGAATCAGTTTGTCAATCACCAATAAGTGACTTGCTGGGATTTTGACTGGGAATGCTATGCTTAGCATTCAATCTATGTTGAATCTATAGATCAAGTTGAGAAGAGCTGATGTCTTAACAATATTGAGATTTCTTATCCATGAACATAAAATGTATCTCCACTTATTTAGCTCTGCTTTGATTTCTTTCACTAGAGTTTTGTAGTTTCCCTCACACAGACCTTATACATATTTTGTTAGATTTATACCTAAGTATTTCATGTCACAGTATTCCTCATTTGCTATGTAATGTTGCTCCAAGTACAGAAAAATCAAAATTTTATTGTGAATTTTACCATTCATTTTCAATATGCAATGCCAGTTTTAAATGCGACTACAAGAACACTTAACTCATTTGTGGAATCACCAAAATTATACAACTTGTATTTCATAGCTTGTACATGCATATGTATTTTGTTCTTGTCATAATAGAGGGAAAGCTGTACAAAATTAGTTCAACTGATTTTATTTCATTTCTTGATACTCACACATTCTACCAACATTCTGCCTTCAGCTTGCTGATGAGCAAGGATAGACTGAAAGGAAAAAGACTTAGGGGTTGCCCACCTTTCCGTTTCCTTCTATGTCATCATTTTCAGCATAAGTGGTGGGTAACACAGAGGAATAACATGAGTAACAGAGAATACGTTGGCATTCCTTGACTGTTCCTATGTCTTAGAGTGCCATTGCCTCCTTTCAGCGTTGGAAGCAAGTTCTGTTTTGAATAGAAAGCTTGGCCTCTCGGAGTTGTCAACACACCTGCTGCTCAGTCATGGACATGCCACACTTTGTACTTGCACTGGGTTTTCTGAACCCCATGTATTACGGGCTCACTCGGATTCTGTGCCAGTGGGCATCCTGAATGTGATGTGAATGGGGTGGCAAGGAGCCGCGATAGACATGCATATTGTGTGTATCTCCTCTGCTTATGTGCACTCTCCTTTGTCCCATTGGACTTCCCTTACAAACACAAATTCAAAGATAAATTTAAGAATTTCAAGATGGTGACAGCATAGCATTAAACAAAGCACAGAATGTATATCCTTGAAGCCAGCCCTGCTGATAACTGAGAAGAGTGGAGACACATAACAGCTGCAACTGATCACTCAGGGATGTTAGCTAACTAGAGAATAAGGAAGGCCTCAGCTGGAAAGGACATAGAGTTAATCTCTAGTTCAAGAAAGTAAGCCCCATAATGTAAATTTACTGGCCGGGGTCACACAGGTAACTAGCAGGATGGGAGCTTCTCTTTCCATCCAAGCATTGTTGAAATTCACTATGTGATATTATTTCAGGCTTCTTATTCACCTGATCTTAGGTCTTCTATCATCCAAAAGTTTATTGAGCTTGATTTGATGCTTCTGGAAACATCCAGATATACACATTGGTAGTCCAAAACAAAACCCAAAGCAGCTGTGACTGTCATAAAGCTAAGACAGCTATAGCAATCCCTTTAGTTACCAAAACTTGTTGAAAAAGAGACTAAATCAGGATAGTTATAGTGATAGGTTTTTAGAATTAGGCATTGGTCTGCCAGAGAATAGGAAAGGAGGCATATTCCTTCCTTTGACAGTAAAGCCAGAATTACAGCCTGTGTCCTGACTTGAAGATCATTTCTCTTCACTTCTTACAGTTGCCATCAGATTCAATCCCATTTCCCAAAAAGCCTCTAAAATTTTAGGTCTGACAGTCATGAACTGTCATTACTGTCTTTTTGATTCCACCCTCTTCTTAGTCTTGAATGAAGCTTGAGAGAGAGAAAGTGAGGAGGAAGAAGAAAAGGAGGTGACGAAAAGAAAGAGAAGGAGGAGAAGAAAGGGAAGGGAGGGGAGGAGAGAGAACATCACTAAAATATGTTTTTTATTCCCAACCCCCCCTACCAAGGGGGTTAGAAGATGAATTAAAAAGAACCCCAGATCCCAATAAAAATTCTAGCAAGTTTTTACGGATATGGACAAACCAATTCTAAACTTTATATGGAGAGGCAATGACCCAGAATTGCCAACACAATACTGAAAAAAGAACAAAGTTGGAGGACTGATGCTACCCGACTTCAAAGCTTACCAGGAAGTTCAGTAATCAAGACAGTGTGGTATTGTGAAAGAACAGATCAAACAGGTAGGTGAACAGAACAGAGAGTCCAGAAATAGATCCCCATAAATATAGCCAGCAGATCTCTGACAAAGGAGCAAAGGCAAGACAATGGTGCAAAGATAGTTATTTTCAACAAATGCTGCTGGAACATCCTGGGCAAGCAAAAAGAAAAAATCTTGACACAAAACTTACACCCATCACAAAAACTAACTCAAAATGGATTACAGACCTAACTGTAAAATACAAAACTACAAAACTTCTAGATGGTAACATAGGAGAAAACCTAGATGACTTTGGGTCTGTTTGACAGTGAGTATTTAGATACAACACCCAAGACACGATACGTGAAAGAAATACCTGCTAAGCCAGACTTCATTACAATAAAAAACTTTTGCTATGTGAAAGACACCAGTAAGAGAATGGACAGACAAGCTATGGACTGGGAGAAAAAAATTTGCAACAGGCACATCCAAAGAAAACTGTTATCCAAAATACACCAAGAATTCTTAAAACTCAACAATAAGAAAACAATCTGATTAAAAAATTGGCCAAAGACCTTAACAGACACCTCACCAAAGAGTATATATAGATAGCAAATAAGCATATGAAAAGATGGTACACATTATGTCTTCAGGGGAATGTAAATTAAAACGAGAAACCCCCCCACATCTATTAGAATAACCTAAATGCCGGTGAAAATACGAAGCAACAGGAGCTTCCGCACACTGGTGGTGAGAATGCAAAATGGTACAGCTGCTTTGGAAGACAGTTTGGTGTTCTATTACAAATTAAACATGTTCTTATCATATGACCCAGCAATCACGATCCTTGGTACTACCCAAAGGAGTTGTAAACTTATATCCACACAAAGCCTGTACAAAGATGTTTACAGCAGTTTTATTCCCAATTGCCAAAACTCAGAAGCAGCCAAGATATCCTTCATTAAGTAACTGGATAAATAAACTGTGGTACATCCAGACACTGGAATACTATTCTACACCAAAAAGAAATGAGCTATTAAGCCATGAAAAGACATGGAGGAAATTTACATGCATATTACTAAGTGAAAGAAGTCCATCTGGAAAGGCTACATACTATATGATTCCAACTATATGACATTCTGGAAGAGACAAAACTGTGGAGACAATAAAAAAAGATCAGTGGTTGCTGAGGGTGGGCTTTGGGCAGAGAGAGAAATAGGCAGAACAGAGGACTTTTAAGGCAGTGAAAATTCCCTGTTATCTTATAATGCTGGACGTATGTCATTATACATTTGTCCAAACCCACAGAATGTGTAACACTACAAGCAAACCCCAATGTTAAACTATGTGCTTTGAGTGATTATGATGTATGTGTGTAGGTTCAACCTTGGTTAAAATGTTCCACTCTGGGGAGAGATATGGTACATTTTGAGAGTGGGGGACACTATGCATGTGTGGGAGCAGGGAATATATGGGAAATCTCTGTACCTTCTTCTCAATTTTGTTGTAAATCTAAAACTGTTCTAAAAAAATTGTCTTAAGTAATAGATTAAAAAATAATTTTTTTTTTTTACAAGAATCCCCGGTAGGATAGGAAGGAAGGAGGAAGCTGTGACCGAGTTCTGTTCCCACAAACTCATACCATACGCACGCTTACTACATGATGGACACTCTTCTAGGCATCACAGGGCTTCAGAGGGATGCCTTCAGGGCTTAAAATCTCGTTGCAGAGATAAGACAAAAATATACAACAAGTTAAGTAAAAATAAAAGGTATAAAGTAACTTCCAAAACTATGAGATAAGTAAATGGCATTAAATACAGATCATTTACAAAAGAGTTAAACACTATCTCTTCCCAAGCCCACAAGTTCTCAAGCTTAATAAGCTGGTGCCAAAAATATAAAAAACATAAGAAAAGAGAGTGTAGAAAATAGTAACTACCAAAGCTTATTTTAGTAATTCCTGTACCCCACCCAATTCCTAAGGAGACCATACCTGTAGAATGATGGGCAAAAGCATGTGCTCTGGAACAAAGCTGTCTTGGATCAAATCCTGATCCTCTGGGTGATCCTTAGCAAGTTATGTAACTGCTCTGTGCCTTGATAATATCACCTGTTAAATAGGTAATAATATACCTATTATATACTTTTTCAAAGCTGCAGAAGTTCTGGGAGGCTAACAAGAAGGAATGTATTAACAGGGACTCCAAATCCCAGTTGCTAGGCTTGCATGAAAGCAGTGGTGTGGACAGAGACCATGAATGCATGTACAGTTACCATGTCAACTAGCACCTGTTTCTGGTGTCATCGGATCCTGGCATCCCCCTGCACTGTTGCAGGATGCCATGGGACCAGAGGAGCCCTGAGACCCTGGCAAAGCCAGTGCAGGTCAGGGGGAGCATCCCTCTGTTCCTCCTGGGCTCCCCCCCAACCAGGACCTCATCCTATCCAAAGACTTGTGGGGACCAGATGAAAAGCATTTTGAACAATACCTGGCACACAGACAGACACTCCCAAGAAACAACTAGAGACATAGCTGAATTTGGCCTTGAAGTTGATAGATGTGAATACAAGTGGAGAGACTTTCACAGTCTTGGGGAAATATAAGAAAACACCAGGCTATGGGAATATGCCTCGAAGGAAATTAGGCCTGGTTACAGACTCTGGGAGAAAGGTTAAATTTTTTTGTCATCATTCAAGGACCTTGACTGACAGATCAGCTGCCATCTTGAACACTCTCTGTACCAGAGGAACAGAGTGCTCTGAAGACTCTCAAAACAGCAATTAAATTCTCTTAATTCATTTTCTTCAATGTGTTTGTCAGAAATATTCATGTGGCCTAAGGGTTGAAACCTAACCTTAAAGGTTTGAAACCTAAAAGGGTTGAAAAAATGCAATTTGACCATGCATCAGATTGTGGAGAGTTTCAAATATTTTGTGAATTGTTACTTTAGTAAAAGCTGGTGAAAATATAAAAATGTGTAGACTTGGAATAGATTAAAGGAGAACAACAACAACAAAAACCCATTCCTAGATTTTCCAGCAACCAGAGCTCTTTGGTAGATCTGCATGACCTATTCTTAATGTGGGATTTACAGACAGTGGAAATGTTCTGGACTCAGTTGAGGCTCATGAGTGTATCTGACAGTGAATGAGTTTGAAGTAGGCCTGGAGTGACTAGATACTCATCTACAATTTGCTGTTTATCGTGTTAATCTTTAGACCAAAGGACTTTCTTGTCTATGAGGGTTGATTTTTTTCCCCTCAGGAAGCCCATGGAACTTTGCTGGCTGTGGCAATAACCATTTACCCCAGATTTTCTGTGACAATCCTGATTTTAAATGTTCAACCAATTTTCCTCATACAGACATTTATATTTGTTGGGTATGGGTCCTGAATTTTGGTCAGCAATGTGGTCTCTCTGCCAGAGGTCCAAAAGATAGGGAGTAGTCTAGAGCCTAGAAGACAGGGAGAGCCCACAGCTTCCATGAATGAATGAATGAGCTCTGACATCACCCTCCAACTCTACATGCTGTTGCATATACACAAATTAAAGTATCCAGAAATACCACGTTTGGTAACTTTGAGTCATTTATGCAGCCTGTTCTGAGTTCTCCCCCCATTCTTCCTTCTTTGTTCAATAGAGGCTTAGCCTATGGTTCTCTTTCAATCAATGGGGCTTAGTCTTCTATATATTGATTCAATCTTGTCTGTAATGCAATTGTAATTTTCACATCATATTGGAGTTGTTTGTATAACTGTCTTTCTAGACCATGAATGCCTTCAAGGTAGGGAGGGCCTAGATAAACACATGAATATATGAGGAAAACCAAAGACAAAACCCCTCTAAAAAGGTTTAAAAGCTGGATTAAAATATCATTAAGAACCTACAAAGCAAATAACAGGAACTCAAGAAATGCTTGAATTAATAAATTTGTGCTTTACATATTCTTTTTTGAAGATTTCCTCTTTTCTACTGCATGTCCAAGTGATTGTTGAAAAGAACAGTGACTGATAAAATGCATAATTCAGCAAGCAAAGGTGTCTTCCAAAGTGGGTCTTGCCTCATCGCCACACCTCCAGCTGCTTGCTGGTAAATTTGAGTAGACGATTTGCCCGATTCAGCCACTTCTAACCTGCTCCCCCTTGTGGTCAGTGTGAGACATTTCTAAAGTGGCTGGTTGGGGTTTCCTGTCCTTTGTGGCTTTCGCTCCATTAGCACCATGTTCTGGCCTAGCGATACATTCATTCATAAAAATAAAAAAAATAAAAAACCCAAACTTTAAACCAAAATATTTTAATAGCAGACTTAGTCTAATGTGAGCTAAGGAGCCACTCCCTTTTCTCCTAATCTCTTCCTTTCCTGACCAGCTGTTTTACCTTCATCAAGAACCAACTCAGGGCTCCACCCCATCCACAAAGTTTTACCTGGTTTCTTGCTCTCTGGATTTTGGGCTTTGGCTTGCAGCTTCCTTTATCAAGAGGCCTATCACTCTGCATATCCACTTACTACGTAGCCACCCCATGGATGTGAACGATTTGGGGTCGGGTGAGGCACACACAGAAACTGTGTTTTGCATCTCTTTATTCCTAACATTTTGATCACCAGCTCAGTAAATGTTTGTTGAGATATACAAGTGGTTTTTGCCACTAAGAGCTTTAGGCAAATGGCATAAAACTTTAGGCAAGTGGCATCAATTTCCTCATTTTATAAACTTAGGGACTTTGGACTTGAAGTCCCTAAAGAGTCTCTGAGTCTGGCATAATTTTTATCATCACAATATTCTGTAAGGACTGCTTCCCTTGCAACTCTGAGGTCTGTCTTTGTCTGTCTGTCTAAGGTTAAAAAGAACCTTGTGGCTTTTGAATAACTTTTTGGTTCTATAGGGTTTTATGCTGCATGTCATGGTATGTTAATATGGAAGGTGGGAATGGAAAATAGCCCTGTGATTACCAGTAAAGATGGAATTGGAGAGATTTCTTTATGGTATAACTAATTACATGAATAATTCTTTTTCAAAGAAAGACACCTATTCCACAAAAATGTCAAAGAAGTCCATATTTACTTCTATTTTTAAATTTGAAGACATACCAGCTCATAGAAAGTTCTAGAAATATTTCTTCCCCTTGGCTTAGAATTCCTTTTAATCAATTTCTCAACATATAAAGTTTTAACAACATTTGGCTCAAGGGCTACAAATTATTATTTAGTAAATATTCAGTTTGTGTTCACAACATCAAAAGCTAATAAAAAATGTAAAGAAAAGATTAGTAAGCTTCCTCCACCAAGTTTTAAATTTCTACATTGACTCAATGAATGACATAGAAAAATGTACATGATCATGAATCTAAGAACAGTAACAGTTAATACAAATTCTGCCACACAATGAAATTGTGTCCAAACTGTCCAAGATGTAGATGACATCAGAAAGGGTCTAATATGAGTCTGGCAGTAAGTCCAAATGAGTATTCACTGTTTCATCCTGTCTGTTTTGGTTTTGAGACTCTATGTCTGTCTGAGCACAGTGAGTGGTGTGCTCTGAGAATGTTGAAAGCTGAAACCTGCGTTCTCCCGAAACAGGGAGAATTTAGAAGAAGTGGGAATACTTGGAAAAGACAGATCTTTCAGAACTGATGTAAAAAATTTTTGCATGTTAAACTAAATTTGGAGGCCTATGGATAGATATGGATATTTTTGATGAACTAATTTAGGACAGGAGGAATCTTTAGCTTGTCAGAAAATAGAATTTTGAGTAAAGGGAAGAAAAATAAATTTTATAGGTCAAAAAGAACCTTGTTCTTAAGCAGGGGTTTTGTTTTAAGAAAAACTTCACTACTGTCTTAAAAGGTGACTGTTAAGATAATAAACTGCTGCTTGAAATGTGAAGGGCCCCCATAATGAGGTCTGCACTTACCTTCACCACAGTCTTTCCAGGAATGTAGGTGTATGTAAATCTGTGGACAAGATCACGTTAGCTTCTGGTAGGCTAGCTAGGAAAGAATAGCCTTTTCACAAGGGTCTTGCTTCTAAGGGTATTTTATCTACAAAAAAAAAACCTTATCACATATCTAAGAATAACACAGGGAGTGATCTCAGATATTCTATTTATCCTGGAATGTCTAACAAATTGAATTCATGTTGTTTTTGGGCTCTAATAAATAACAGAAATTTATCAACTTTGTGATAACAAAGATCTGTTTCTTTAGTAGTGTGTATGTATGTCTATTTTTGTCCTTTCCTAGGAAAGTAACTGTATATTCATGTATCAGAGCCGTTGGTCTTTTTAAAGGCTTTATGATTTAACGGAGTCTAGCACATATACTCAATAAATATTTGTTGACTGGCTGATGGTAAACATATGTCAGTTTCAGGGATATAATGATATTCTACCTATATATATATATATATATATATATATATATATAAGTCTATATAGTTTTTTATATAGCAAGTTTATATAATTTGTATTAATCACAGCAATAATCTTACCTGAAGTTTTCATTTTTCTCCCATCACTTGGATTTTCTGACCTTCGAAAAATCAAAGATAATTTAAAGTCATCAAAAAAAGTCACCTCTGAAACCTCTAAAATAACGTGATGTCTGGGATTGCTTCCAAATGGTGGGAGGAGGCAGGGAGTGGAAGGGGTGGAGATGAAAAAGACTGGCCATAAGTTGATGGTTGTTGAAGTTGAGCAATACTATTCTCTCTAGTTTTGTATATATCTGAAAAGTTTTCAGTATATAAGGGTTAAAAAAAAAAGGTTGTTGAAGTGGAACTAGGGACCTGTGTTTCTTTTTCCTTCTCAGGTACCTTACTTCAAAGACAAATGGGGGTGGGAAAAGCATCTCTAGCATACAACAATTTGATAGCATTGTTTACTCCCCAGCCCTAGGCCTCCTCTTGAGGAGTTTCTGGCAGAAACAAAGCCTTCTGGAAACTTCCGAATATTTATGGTTGAGCAGCCTGCCTTAGTTCCCTTCACCTTCTTTTTGGGATTGGAGGGAAATGACCTTCCCGTTCAGCAATCCATGAGGGTGTGGTAGGGAGGTGGCTCATCACTGAAACCAAGATAACTGCAGCATTCCTGCCTGAGGAAGGGGTTGCAAGGGTCTGTTTCCCTGTTGCCTGAGGCACAGTCTCAACAACTCAAATCAGCTGTTCCTGACTGGTCTCAGTTTTCAGGAATTGTTTTGGTAATAGTGTTGGCAATTTTTCCTTTTCCTGAGCCTTTGAAAACAGCAAACACATCTAACTGTTTATAGCTCCTGGAAGAAAGACAAGATTCTTAGCAACTGAACTAGTGTACCTTGACCAAGTTGTGTTGTGTCCTGTCAGCGTGGACTGACGACCACTGTACTGATCAGCTCATTTGTGAGTCTGTTTTGAACACGCCCACTTTCCTGGTAACCCGTTTCAACTATGGAGAGAAGAAACACAGAGGTTGTCTTTGCTCTCTCCTTGTGAGATTTCCTCACACCCATCTGTCTCTTCACTATGCTCATATAATAACTGAACCAGTGTTAGCTTTAATCTCTCTCTCCCATTAGCGAATGCTCAAATTTACATGTCATACAAGGAAACCCAATACTTGTCTAAGAAGTCCACTCTAGGCAGTGTAAAAGGAACCTAACACCTTTGAAACACTACAATAATGTACAAGTTGGTTTCGTTCAACTTGCAATGATTAAATATTGGTCAACAGAATCAAATAATTTTTAAAGTGAGAAAGATTAAAAAAAAAAACCCAACCCTGAAAATATTCTATAATCTTCCTGTCTCTAGTAAGAACCTCCTTTCTATACAGTAAAGGTTGCTGGGGCCCCAAAAATCAAAGTTACTTGTTGAACATCACAGTTTCTTCCAAAGAAAACTCAAGCTGCCTTTGCTGTCTCTGAAGATCAGTGTCACAGGGTTTGACAAAGGTAGGCACTGAACACATCCATAGTTTAAAGGTTAGTGACCTATATAGGAGCTACAGCAGAGGACAAAAATGAAGTAGATATCATCCTAGGTTTTATTCACGCAAGACACTTACCAAAGATTCTCAAGCTTTACAGTTTTCTTGGAGACAACGTCATGTTTCTATTACAGAAAAAATAGGCAAAAGTCAGTCACAAAAGGATCCATTTCAAGAATTCAGTTAATGTGCATTTGGGAAATCAAAATATGCTTCTCATATTCAAAGAAAATAATTACTGTTAAGTTCACTTTGTAGAAGTCTGCTTTCAATAATACTTTCTTTAGAGAATAGTCACTCAAAAAAATTGGGAAAATAGATTCAGCCTCAAGTCAAATACTCTCTATGCACCATACTGATAAGGTAGTAATGGGAGGAAAAAAGCTTTTTTGAAAAGAATCAGCAAATGGAAAATATATTATCAAGTGAAATGCATTAAACATTTTAGTTCTGTTGAGAGAATAAAACATTTGTAAAAATCAACTTCGTTCTTCTTCTGAACTGTGTATTAATTTATAGCTACTTAAAGCACTGAAAGAAAACAGAAAAAGGCAGTTTAAAACTGTTTACATTCACGGATCTTTTTTATTTTGACTTATTCCAACCACTGCCACCACATGTAGCATCTTTTCTATTCTGAAAGAGACAGAGACCACTTTGAACAAGAGTGGCTTTAAATACTTATCTTGTGGCTTTAGGCAAGTGGGGAAGAGGAGAGGCAAAAAGTAAGGAGGGCAGAAGAAAGAGCTCCTTTCTAATAACCCTTTAAAAGTAAGATTCTTAGAAATGTTGAACTCTTGTAAACTTTGCCTCACGTATTTGCCAAGTGTTAAGAAATGGAATAAAAGAGATGGTAACAGAGGGCTATAATGATGGAAAAGAAAGGCAGCAGAGAGAGATCCAGGAAAGGAACAATGCCTGCACAGAGATGCTGGAGAAGGAAGCAGGTCAAAGTTTGGGGACCTTTGCGCTATGAAGTACTTGACCTTCTGTTCATCTGTGGAGGATGCAGAATAAATAACATCCTATGCTTATTATTTTAATTCCAGTTGGTTCAAGTGCAGAACTTTGAGAACTGGCTCGTCTATTCCTCTTAACTGTTGATGAGAAATTTTAAACTGAGTAATTTTACCACGTATAAGTCTGATTATCTCTCAAAGAGAAATCCTTAGAAAATTGGACAGTTAGTGCACCTTTTAAACTAGTGACATACTGGAGACATTATTTAAGAGGCCTGGAGCACCTATAAACCAATGGTTTTCAAATCTTTTATTGTACATGATCCACTGTAAGAAATACATTTTACATCACAACATACATAAATATACTGAAATAAAAGTTTCACAAAAAAATACTCTTCCTTCTAAGTATGATACATTCTGATATTTTCCATTACACTCAACTCATTCTTTTCCCAAAAATTCTAGTTTGTAACCCATTAAGCTGATTTTACCACCAACTAAAGAACTGAGCATCAGAGTGTGAAACATAGATATTAACAAATCAGGGTACTGGTTGGACTTTTGAATTACAAGAGGTTCCAGTATATTATATCGGAAGCAAACAAGTTTTGCAGAATTCGGAAGTTACCCAATTTGTGATTTATTTGGTATAATGTGAAACCTCAGATTTTTTTGGAATCAAGTACTTTTTGCAATCAATATGTGGCTTATACTGGTTAAAGATAATGTGCAGTAGAGTCCTTTTAAATATTATACATTTTTCTATGAAAAGAATGATTTATTAGTTCTGGGAGATCCAAGTATGAAGTTGGGACATGAATAAGAAAGAAAATAGTCAAAGCAGAGAATTGCAAGAAGGAGCAGTTTCCAACAACAGTGTGGAGGTGGTAAAGAGTCATGAAAAACTGCAGAACACACTGCACCTTTACCACTGAATTCATTTTTCCACAGGGCAATGAACTCTTCCAAGAATTTCACAATTAAAGAATCTTATACTTCCTCTATCCAGTGATCCACTCAATAAATGAAAGTTTCCCCTCTGTGTTATTCCTTCATTCATTGAACATCTAATGTGTCCAGAAATTCAGAAACACACCAAATTAAAAGGTCTGTCCTCAGCATGACTACAATTCATTGGAGGAGATTAAAGATCAGCATAAGCACCCCAACACAGAGTTTACAGTCATCCCCAACAAGTGGTTAGATCTGTTCTTGACTGTCTCTCTTCACTGGGAATTCAATTCCCCTAATGGCAGTCTTCTTTGTTCTTGGACAGCTCTGATGGTGAGCAAGTTCTCATATTTAATTGTTTTCTCAGTGATATCCATCACCAATCCTATTTCGTCCTCAGTAGTTAAACAGTTTACTAAGAAACAAATTTGGAGTAAACTCAGCTTTTGTGGATTGACATGAAGAAAGGATGATACACATTCCTAAGACACTAAGAAAATCTGAGAGGCATCTTAGTGTGAGAGAGGGTGACTCCTGGACTGAATCCTAAAATAGAATCAGAGCCATAGGTTGTTTTTTATTGACAGAGATCCTGCAAAGACTATTCAGCCAACTTCTATAATCTTCAAATAAGAAAATGAATTTGCAATTGAATACACTGGAATATTTTCTAAGAAATATGATTCTGATTTCATTAAATACATCAGTGGTAAAATAGGATTCAGTTTGCAGAAGTTTAATTAAGTCAACTTTGCTGCAAAAGATTTCCCCCCTGAGGCTGACATTTGATATGATTCAGCCCCTAAAATAACCTTAAACATAGAGCTTGCTTTATGATGAAGAATATGTATAGGTAATATCCCCCAACCAAGCTAATTAGGAAAAACTAGTACAAACAGCTAATAAATTGTAGTGCAGGCCTTTTCAGGCTATGAACTATTATTATTATTACACTGCATTTGGAAGTTTACAATGCCTTACAAATTTGCTAATTTAAAACTTCATAACAATCTTTGAAAAAATATTTTTATCCCCTTAGGTCACAAAAAGGAAACTAAGGAAGAATACTCTGGCTGCAAATTAGAACTGGAAATAGGCGTAGTGACTTTCTTAAGTAACTTCTTGATTTTACAGAACAGAGGCATGAGAGGGTTTAGCAATGTGGGAGAGTCAGGACTAGAATTTAGGAATCAGACTTTTAGGAGAGCTCTTTGCCCATGGTTCTTCCTGTTTGTCAGAATCCTAGGAGGGGGTGGTTTTCTAAGTCCCTTTAGATTCCTCTGAACATTTATAAATGGAATCATGCTACACATAGTGTTATGCAACTTTTTTTTCTCATTTGGCTGCGACTTGGACATCTTTCCCTGTTGGTATCTAATTTGTGATCTCATTGTTATTTCTGAAGGGTGAAATAAATGGTATTCAGTAGGTCTTGAATGCAGCCATACCTGTTATTTGTGACCAGTGTTAGGCCCGACTTGTTGGCACCAAGCCACACTATTAAATATTTTGAAGAATTATTCCTTGTCCCTTCTCTCCACTCCAAAATTATCATATATGTAGACAACAAATCTCAAACTCAAAGGCTAGAGTTATGTGATAAGCACACAGATCTTCACAAAGTAGGGTAGACAACCTGGTGTTTTTAGCATAAGACTGAGGTCTTTCTGTAGCTGCCTAGGTCAAATTTGGAAGCAGTCATTTGGCAATAACAGGAAACGTTTGTTCTTTAATTTTCAACAAGAATTCTGACTATCGGAGCATCTTCAATGGGCATGATAATCATGTTTACTCATTTGAACTAATTTTAAAAAACTGTAAGCCTTAATGATAGTTTCCAATAGTTAACAAAAACAGAGTTTTCCTTTCATACCATCTTCAGCCACATGAACAAACAGCTGAGCCGAACATCCTTCTGATGGAGCCATCAACAGGGCTGAAAAGGGGAATGACTTGATTGATGGCAAAAACTGACATCTGTCGCTGGATGATAGAATCGGATGAGAAGTACTTTGGAATTTCTTCTTAGTTTTCCCCCCAAGTACAGTTTTGGCAGAGTACAGACTGTAAAGTAGGTTTTCTTTTCTTTTTCACTTCTACTTTGAGGATAGAAAACTTTTACCACCCTTGGGAATTCCTGATGCTGTTCTAGTATTCTTTGGTTTCATCTGTTGCTGACACTTGTGCCATGCAGAAAAATAAACTCCATAGTATTTTAAATTAGATTGCATGATTGTGACTAAAATGTCTATCAAGATGATAATCTCATAGTACAGCTGTTGAGTGTTTTGGGATTTACAGCACATTAGGAAGTTGAATCTCTTCTTTTGCAATAAATGAGAAAACATAATTAATGTGTTTGTTTCTCTCTTCCTGTAACCATTAGTCACCCCTCACCTCCCCCCCCTCAAATAATAATAATAATAATTTAAAAATGAGGAATACTTAAGGGAAAGTGTCTGGTCAGGTTGGTCAAGCAATGAATGAGGACAATGGTAATGATGGGTAGTGTAGTTGTTTTATCCAGGGACTAAATTTTCCTAGATCCCTGAAAAATTGAATTTTTGTTTATTTTCCATTGATTCATTTGCTCACAGTACAATACCTGCATCATTTGATGGTGCTTCTTACAATACTTAAACAAATTTACTTTGATAATCCCCACTTGTTTCTTGCAACTTTATTAATTTATGAACTGGAAGATGTAGAGTAAGAAACAGTGATACATCTTGTGTGCCTAACAGCCCTATTTTGTACTATATTACTGTAAAATCAAGACAAACTTTAAGGTAAAACTTACACTCATTTTAAAACAGAAACCATTCTGCTCATGTTATGACATGGAACAGTGTACACTGCACCACAACACGGGGCATGACATCACAAGTAGCTAACAAACGTCCTTCCCGGAATTAATTGTAGGACCAACTCTGAATACTTTCTCATTCTAACTTCAGCACACTGGACCAGTCAATATGACTTGGTTTAGGTTTTCTTAGTTTAGGCACTTTCATGAAAACAACAGGTATTGCATTTAATTCTCCTCCCTGCCACCCATCCAACAGACACACAACCATATTATAAAAATGTGTATGATTTAAAAATGACAGCAAAGACCTCTCTAGAGGCACTGTTACGCTATCTGCAATTTTCTCTTGTACCAGCAAGCCTATTGATAACATCTACATATTTGCTCTCAGGTATTCCTTTCTTTGATCTACGGAACTGAATCCTGTTTAAAGGAAAGTAAATACCCTTATGAGGGGCATGGTGTAAAGATGGTATCAGTTATTAACGCCATAGCATAAATTGTTGAATTTAGGTAATTAACATTTATTGCTGGGCCCCTGTGTCAGGCTGGGTGACAGTAAAGACATGCCCTCAAGGAGCATTTGACCTTTGTCATCATTTCACTGAGCAATGTTGGACAAGCTGGCTCAATTTTGGGCTGAAGTTTGTCATTTGTGAATTAAAGGGACTGGATTAGATTGACAGTTTTCTAAATCTCTGGGGATTTTCAGGTACACCCTCTGGGAAGGGAAAGGGATGTAATCAGAACAGCTTTTGATTATTGTATTTATATACTGGAACTTTTTTTTTTCAACTTTTCTCTTGAAGAAAGAGCTTCGCAGTATAAATATTGAGAGTTAACAATTCTGAAAATTACCTACCAAATGACTCTTAGATTTTTAGAACAATAACCTCTGTAATATGACCCTATTTTCTCTATTTACAATAGGATAGCCTTTTGAGAGGATATTTTCATCAAAGAGAGAGAAGGAAGAAAAGTCTAGGGCACAGGACACTAGCCAGGTGGGTTTCTGGACATTGGCCAGACTGTTCAAGGAGCTTGGCATGTGCCTGGGCCAGTGTGGATATGTAGGGGGTCCCAGCAATGACTGACTTTGCCAGTTACTCAGTTTTGCCAGAGGGAGCTCACTGGAGCATGGACTACCTACTTTGTGGTTGATCCTTCTGAGTAAGAAAAAAAGTATTACCTCTGAGTGACTTAGGAATTTTTACAAATAGCTCCACTTCACAAATTGCCTCTCTCTCTAGGAAGTAGATTTTCTGCCCCTTTTAAGAAAGACATTTGGGGCACAGTAATTCCATTGGTTACATCTCAGCAAGCAAAATGTAGCTTAAAGAATAAGCATAAGAAGAAGGAATTTTCTAGAAAATGATCTTATCTGAGATGATGAAACTCTAAATAGAAAACATATTACACCTTTAGGTCTTTTCTCTAATCCCCAATTTGGAATATTTTCTGTAGTTGTTCCACAACAACTCTTAATAATATCAAAAGAAATTTTAGGATGCTCTTTTGAAAGTCCTTTAATATATTGGGAAGTACAAAATCACTAAATAACTGATTTGAACTGACTGAATCAGAGAAGTACTGTTGATATTATTTCTATGATGTTCAGATAAAATCTTTTCTTGGATTAGGAATGAGAATATAAAATACTGGAGACTATCTAAGATCAGCTTCCCCTGGGATCCTTTCCATTGAGGACTATAGGGTTTAAGGCTTGAGAGAACTGTCTCTGCCTTCTCCCTCGACACTTAGGATCAGAATGAAGTCAAATGGGAAATTTACAAGAGCCTCAGAGCAGCTATCATAAAGGTGGAGGAGGTAAGGGTTGATTGTTAAGCCTGGGAGTGTTAGCATCCTTGTTGGTCCTGACTGTGGCAGTGGATATGACTGAAGGTCTGAGATATGACATCCACATTACAGAGAACGGAGAGAGATCAGCAAAGCAGGAAGAGGTTCCCAACAATTAGAGGGAAGTAGGCAAGCAAGGGAGGGAAACACAGTGATAGATAGCTTGAGAACTAAGGTACAGGTAAAATGGAATTGCCCTTAGACATGCCCCAGTGATCTTTGACCGGCTTAGCCTTAATACTAACTTTTAGCCAAGAACAAGTTTAGATTTTAGGCAAGTGACAGGTGCAAATGTTTTTAATTTCTGTTATTTCTTCTTTGACCCATGTGATATTTAAATGTGTGTTGTTTGATCTCCATGTAATTTGGGATTTTCTAGTTATCTTTCTGTTACTGATTTCTAGTTTAATTCCATTGTTGTCAGACAGCAGGCATTATAGGATTTCTGTTCTTCAAAATCTTTTTAAGGGGTGTTTGATGGTCCAGAATGTGGTCTATCTCAGTGAATGTTCCATGTGAGCTTGAGAAGAATGTATAGACTGCTGTTGTTGGATGAAGCAGTCTAAAGGCATCACTTATACACAGTTGACTGATGGTATTCTTGAGTACAGTTATGTCCTTACCAATTTTATGCCTACTTGATCTGTCCATATCTAATAGAGAGGTATTGAATCTCCAACTATGATACTGGATTCATCTAGTTTTCCGTGCAGTTCCAACAGTTTTTGCCTCATGAAATTTGATGCTCTGTCATTCACACATGAACATTAGGGCAAATGGTATCTTGGAGAATTAACACCTATCATTATGTGATGCCCTCTTTTAATTTCACTAATTTGAAATTATTTCTAATATCTCATTTGTTCCTTGCCCTCTTTCTTCTCTTGGTATTCCCACTATGTTACACCTTTGCAGTTGTTGCACAGTCCATGGATATTCTGTTGTTTCTTCTTGGTCTGCTCTGTTTGCTTTTCAATTCTGGAGGTTTCTATTGTGATATCCTCAATCTCAGAGATTCTTTCCTTAGCTGTGTTCAGTCTACTAATAAGTCCATCAAAAACATTCTTCATTTCTATCACAGTGTTCTTGATCTCTAACATTTCTTCTTATTTTTTTTCTTAGTATTTCCCATTCTCTGCTTACATTTCCCATCTGTTCTTGCATGCTATCTGCCTTATCTGTTAGATCCCTTAGCGTATTAATCATAGTTGTTTTAAATTCCTGGTCTGATAATTCTAACATCACTGCCATATCTTGTCCTGATGCTTGCTTTGTCTCTTCAAATTGTGTTCTTTGCTTTTTATTATGGCTTATAATTTGTGTTGATAGCTGGACATAATGTAGCAAATAAAAGGAACCACTGTAATGGGCCTCTAGTAATGTGCTATGAGGTGTGGGGGATGGAAAGCATTCTGTTATCCTCTGATTAGGTCTCAGTCTTTCAGTGAGCCTATCCCTCTGGACTGTGACCTTCACAAGTTTCTTGGTATTTTTCTCTCTTAAGTGGGACAAGATGTGTAGACTGGGTATTTCCCTTCCCCAGGTCACTCAATCTCTGATAAAACCATGCAGTTTAGGCTCTGGTTGCCTAGCTTCCCTTGAGGGCAGGCCTTATTTAGAATGCCCTGGCATAGTTTTAAATGGTCCTTTTTCTCCTCCTCCTCTGAAAAGCATAAGGAGATTTTTCTCTGGTGTTTACTGTGAGAACCTGGTCCGGCTCCTGGAAGTCAATCTCACAATACTGTGACTACCGCCCCTCCCCCTCCCCATATGACTGGGTTCCTCTGGAGTTTTTAACTATCAGGCTCGTCCACACTGAGCTGCCAGCAATTCATCAATGATTGTTCAAGTTTTCCTATTCAATCCCTAGTTCCCATGGATGGTTTCCACTCTTGAGTCTCTGATCTGAGAAGCCCTGACTCCCCGTGTTTGCCTGACTGTCTTTCCAATCTTGGAGGCAATCTCTCCCCTCTTTCATGGATTCAAGAAGAGTTGTTGATTATTTTTAGTCTGTTTAGCTTTTTATTTGTTGTTAGTACAGAGAAGTCATATTCAAGCTCCTGACATGCAGAGCCAGTTGTAAATCTTGTTAAATGCCAGTGTTGCTGAGAGAACTTTTTATTCAAGGTGTAGGAATTCAAAATACATCAAGAGAATCCAGATGCCCAGTTAGTTCTAATTATAAATATTTTGCTCTGACCAAAAGGATCAGAACAAATGTGAAGTATTTGGTTGGTGTGATGGATGGGTTGGGGACTAAGAAAAAGTTTTTTTCCAGTCACCAGATGCGCCGAACAGGACCCTAGCCATTCTTTAACCTCTGTGATTCTTCTTGGAAAGGCAACATTCATGTGAAGGGATCTAACTTGGCTAAGCTTTGGTCCCCCATGAGGCAGTAACTATAAAGTGGGAATATAGCTAGTTAGTAAAGATGCTTAGAGGATTTGCTGATGTACAATGTTGTGGTTTTTTCTCAGTAAATCCAAGATAGATAGCCCATGCCAATTCTTCCTATCAGTTCTAACTCTCTCCTTATTACTTTTTTGAACAGGAAGAGATAGAGCATGATGTTTCCTATAATATTGAGAATTTCTAAGAAAACAGGCTGTTCTGTTGTAGAAAAAAGCCAAAATTACAGTGTATTTGTGTTTTTAAATAAAAAACAGCCAAAGAAATAATACAATATTTTGTTTAGGTTGATGATGCTCTGTATTACACATCATGATGCTATTTCCCACCCCCCCTTTTTTTTTTTTTACTTCTGGTAAGGCCTAGTAAAGGAACTACAGCCCTGTGTTGTGAGAAGGCGGTGTTTTCATGAAGAACGGAAGAGACAGAGTCTGATAAAATGGGCCTGTGCTTCCAAGTATAATAGTGGTGCCTTCTGATTTTGCAGTATCTCTTTCAACGAAGCCACAAGGTGAGATCATTTGGAACATTTTATATTAACTTGGGGGAGGCTAGATAAGGGAGGGAAGTGAAACATTAAAATATAATCTGGTTTGATCAAAACCAGGGGACCATGAACTGTTTGGACTCAAAGGAAAACGGAGAACTTGAAAATGACTGTAATAAATGAGCCCCAGTGCTTCTGCCCTGCGATGGCTTCTACTCAATGGGAAAGCTGTGGTTCTCCAAGGGAAAGATTGTAAATTGGATTAGGGATCTGCCTGGAGCAGGGAGTGTACTCTGACCTCTGGGAGAGGTTTTTGCCCTCTCAGAAAGCCTCACCACATCCTATGTGTACACTGAGTGACTAATATTTATTATAGAGCCATGTGATGGAACAGTGAGCAAAGGTTGTCACCTTTGTCCTTGGGTCCACCACCACAATTGCTCCTCTTGTGATGTGTGACATGTCGATGGCCTCCCTTGGTAGTTTTTGAGCCACCAGCAAACGCTGTTTTGTAAATACCCCTGGGTGTGTGTTTGGACAGCTTATCAAACATATTGCAGACTCACCCTGATGTGCAGCTCCAAAAGGATTCTCCCAACACTTCCTTTGCCATTGTGGCTGTGCTTTGATTCGCTATGAATGATGTCATGACACTGTGTACTTTTCTTAGTGAGCTGAGTGTGGTGTGTGTGTACACATTGCATTAGATAAAAAGAGAAACTCTATGTGTGGATCTTGAGCCATGCTGTATTCATTTATTATGAACCTATGATGTGGCTGTTCAATGAAACACATACCAACTGTGTGCCCTTTGCTGTTTACAACTTTGAGAAGTTTCTGTTTACCTTGGGTCCTTCCTTTTGCGCTATCGTTCTAAGTTTAGTATTTGGATTCTACTGTTAACAGTGTCTTTTCCACTAGGCAAACAACTAGGCACAATTTGAAAAGACATTTACAGATAGAATTCTGCTTTGACAAAGTCTTAATACAAGTAAGCTTTGTTTATAATGGAGAGTTGAATTGCAGGTCTCATTTCTACAAAGCAGAAAATGCCTGGAAAGGAGGCATTTGACCAGGAAGTTTTAGAAAAATATTAACATATCTCATGAGTTTAGAGTAAGTTAGATACCTCTCTCTCATTTCTAGTAAGGTAGGGCAATCCACAGAGCTTATGAAAAACGTGTTAAGTCATAGATAAAGTTGCAGGTGTGCAAAACTATTCGGCTGGATGTCATGAGATAGATCAAAAGGGTTTCAGGAGAGGTAAATTCTATCAAAATGTATTTTTTTAAGGTACAGTTTCACCCTGCTCTATACAAAATGTTTTCCAGAAATTTTGGTTACCTAGTCAAAATAAGAACATTTAATACATTAATACATTATTAATAATTAATAATAAGAACATTTAATTCATTATGTCTAATGAAAATTATGAACTCTAATTAAATAAAAATTGCTTTTAAGAATCCAAGAAGTATTCTGAGACAATGTTCAGCTTCTGGACATTTAATGCATTTATATCCTCATTTTTCTATCCACCAAAATAAGCCTAACAGCTATTTGTTGATGCTGATGAGAGATACTTCACATGATTTCAGCATACTCATTAGAAGCATCCATCTATTAAAATACCCCTCAAGGTTAATTCTAGTTTCATTGACAACCTTGGCTGGCTCCATGGGATTTCCAGAAGTTGCATTATTCTGTCATGGCATTCAGTACAACTCACTCATTTGAAACGGCTTTCCAGGACAAAATTCAAAATGCATTGTTTTTGTTACAACACACTCATATTCTAAAAGGCGAATTTATACTATTAGATAATATAATAGTACATAATTTTGGATTCTCATTGGAGTAAGTATTTTTCCAAACCTGTTAAACTTTCTTAGATCAATATATATAGGTATTAACCTAAAATACCTAAAATACTGAAATACAATGATAAGATCACTATAAATGTGTTTAGGAAGTTTTGCAAGGGATTATTATAAATAATAATAATGTGCTTTGTAGAATCACAGTTTGGACAAGACCACAAGGACCTAAGGATAATCTACAACCCACAGCATACAACTTGCCCTTAGACACCTCTTGTGATGGGGAACTCACCTTTCATGATAATTCTTCCAACTTTATACAGCTTTCAGAGGAAATACAGCTGGTTGACCAGGCTCAACATTCTTAATCTTTCTGGGTCTCAGTTTTTTCATTTGTAAAAGTGTTCAAGACAGTTTTTTGCATTCCTACCATGGGTCAGGCAACCCCAAAGTTTTTGAGGGGCTGGGGAGTAACAAAGGCAGGGTATATATAAATAAACAGATAGATGAAATGAAAAAATAAGGTGCACAGAAAGTTTTGGCTTTGGGGATATAGAGTTGAACAAGATCACAGTCTAAAGGGATAGACTGAGACATAAACAGTTACAAATACAATACAATGAGCAATTTAATAAGGTACAGAGAATTCTGGGAACACTGGGAGCACTGCTATTTGTTCTTTCTGCAGATCCCTCCCTCTTCAGAGTCCTGATTTCCTATAAAAACTGGCCAACAGCTATGCTGTCTCAATCAGGACTTCCCCCCAGATGTCTCCTGTCCTTTCCCTTCAGAGTCCCTTAAGCCCTCTGAAGGCAGAGACCCCATCCATTTTGTTTATCCTTTTTCCATATTACTGAACCCAGAACTCTCATGTGGAATGCCCCAGAAGTATTTGCTGAATAAATTAAATGAACCATGTAGAGAGGCTAATGGGGAGTTACTAAAGGAAGTTATGTAGAGTAGTGAAATGGTCTTCTCTTTCCTTACTGTTCCATCTGGAAACATAATTGTGGTCGCAATGGGGATGTGGGTCAAAGGAAACTTGGGCTAAGGTGGCCATGTAGGAGAGTATTGCAGTTCAAATAAGGACTGATGAGAGGGTGAAACAGGGTGATGCTTAGGATACTTGGGGGGCAGCCTCGATGACCGAAAGGGTTGGAAAGTGAGGGAGTGAGAAGAGTTGAGGATTGCTTTCTGAGTTCTGGTTTTATATTTCTGATTGAATTAAGGCACTTGGGAGAAGGAGTGGTTTCTAGGGGGAGACTATGAGTTCACCTTTGGACATGTTGCATTGAATTGACTGTGGACAGTAAGACGGGGAGACACCCATTGGGCACTCATCAGACAAGGTCTGGAACTGACCCTGAGATTTTACTGTTGACTCCCCAATAGTACCTCACCCCTCTTTCAACGTGGTTTGGGAAACTGACCTCATCTCAATGATGGGCCTAATTGATCTAAAAGTAATTACTTAACAGTAATTAGTTCAAGGATAAGCATGGTATCTAATTTCCATCAATGGGAAGCAAAGAGATATTTCCAAGAAGCCTCTGGGAAAGCCGTGGGAGGTCAGTCTTTCTCTCTGAATGGATTTGGTTGAGCAAGCCTCCAAGCCCTGGTGCCCCTCACAGCTTTCCTATGACCACAAAGACACCCAGCCACAGGATTAGGCCAATTATGTGGATTGTAAAACCTAGAGAGAGATACTCTGCTTCCCCGATGACATTGTTGAACCTGTGCATCAGCCATTTTGGAAACTTATACTACCTCTAGACTGCCTCTTATGTGAGCACTTCTGTACCTTTTATGATCATTTGGATGAGGATCTTGTTAGTGATGCTGAGAGAATCCTAACGAAAAGAGCTGAAGCTATATATTTGGTAGTCACCAGCCAATGGTGATGGCTAAAACTAGGGGACCTTAAAGAGATGACCTGAGAAAAATAGACTGAGAATGGAGTTCTGGACACCTTATACTTGTTATGATTGCATCTGGTTCTGAATTCTAACCTATCACTCAAGATTCTTTTTTAGTCAGACTCAATCTTCCTGAGTCTATCCTTCAACAGGTTAGACTGTTCTTCCTGTCTCCCTCACCCTCACTCTCTCTGTAGGGTGGACTTGACTCACACATTAGGAGGTGTGGACCCAGTGCCTTTCAGGAACACATGAACATGTTTTCATATCTTTTAATATCAGAGGAAAAAAATTGAACTTTCAGGTTGAAGAGAATATTTTAATACATTATGTTTACATTTTAAATTTAATACATTTATTACTTTATTCCAGTACAGTAGGAAAAACCTAATCTTTAATCTTTTTTTTCTTTTTTTAGTGAAGGAAAAACTCACAGAGGGAAAAGCTCCCAGGGCCTACAAAACTCAGAATGCAGGCCTGTTACCTGCCACTCCCCTTTGTGTGGCTTTTTCTCTTTCCATCATTTTCTGCACCTTCATCTCTTCCTTGCCTCTCCCTACTTTTCACCATTTTACTTCCTATTACTCTCCTACCTCTAGTCTTCGGACCTATGTCCTTATGACTCTCTCAGGTAAAATGAAAAAATAAATACAAACATTCTTTTTGTGCTAGCTTTTCTTTCCTGTCTCAGCTGTTTAACTCTTCAGGTTGTCAGCTTTCAGAGTGAAGACACATAATCCCTTTCAGAATGGAAGACTCACATAGAGTTTGAGACACACCTTCTGAAACCGCAGCCTGCGGAGAGTCTGACCCCCAGCGCAGTGTTGCCGCTTTGCATTTTTCACATTGGAACACAGTGAAGATGAGGACCATTGATGAGGATTACAGAGCCTTGGAGGCTTACCGAGCTCTGACAGCTCACAAGAAAAAGAATGCCACTTCTTTTTCTGGATGCAATTCTGGGTGTCATGTATGTATTAATTCTTGGGCTTGAGCCAAGTAACTTTGGGGGTGAGATGTAATCTATTATCTTTAGGTCATGTTGGGTAGGGGGGAGTAAGCTTTTATTTTAGGCTAGTAAGAAGGTAGGTTTGGCTAATTTTAGATGATCAAGTTTCCTATTATGAACCTTCCTTCAAAATCGAATTTTGAAATGTTATCATTAATAGTTCATGCTTATGGAGAACTTAATGTTGGAAGCATTCCTTAGTTCAAGGGGATTTCATGCCCAGGTAATTTTCAAGTTTTATTGTTCTCCAGCTTACATGCCTAACTTAGGTTCCCTACTGCTTCTTAAATTTCATGAATAAGTGAGTTAAAGAGAAAAGCATACACACCAAAACAAACCTCTTCTAAGAACCCCACTGTCCCAAGGGAGATATACTTATGGAATGAGAAATAAAGTAAGAAATAAAGTGGCAAGCTTTCATGTTTCATGAATTCCTTGAATTCTAATTATTTCAGAAAGACAGACTTAAAACAGACTTTAATGAATAATGTACAGATCATTAAGATCATAATCTCTCAACTTTAGCATACAATAGAAACATCTAATTTACCATATAAGTTCACACTGATTACCCAGATGATTTCCATATGTTTATTCTCTGTACATAATTAAATTTTAGTAAAAATTATAGCTTACCCAGCTGCTTAAAAACAAAAACAAAAAAATCCAACAACTCCCAACAGGAACATGAAAGTAGTTTTCACTGAGATAGTTTTTCCCCCACAGGAGTCATTCCTCTCATGACAGAAATCTCCTTCCCCAAAATTCTCTGGCTTACTTAAACCCACTCCAGATTTTAACTAGAGAAGAGACAGTTGCTCTAAGAAATGTGATGGACAGATTACTTCACGTCCATCATTTGGGAGGAAATTGCTATAGATTTGCATGACAGAATAGAAAATTGTGTACAAGTACATTATTGAGTCTGTATTCATAGACGTAAAAGGGAATAGGAAAATGTTACAATGGGCAGTAAAGTTAAATCTTCAGGGAAAACCAAAGTAGCATGGAAAAACAGGATATGAGCATTGTCTTTTTATGTGCTGATTGTTGAAATTGTAAGTTTGAGAAAACCTGTATGATGTATCAGCTGGCATGTGACAGAGTAATGTGCAAGAGCTAATGAAGAGACAGGCCACGGCCACATGATGAAAAAAGGAATACAAGTAAGATGCACAAGAAAATAGTTCAAAGATACGTATTATATAGCAGGCATTTAAATATATTAGAAAGAAGGAGATGATAAAATAATCAAATGCAGAGCAATAAAGCAGAGGGATGAAGATGGGGGCAAAATAATTGACACGAGAGAAGGATGAAAAGGCAGAACGAGAGAGCAAGCATGAGGCAACGGCTCTGTAATGACCCGTTTCTCATGAAAAATGCATTATCCTAGAAGAGAATGATTTTCTCCTCCTTCACACTGCTTTTATTTGTGTGTCTACAACACACCAGGCCCACTGGGATGCAGCTGATGGATTCAGAGCTTCCAGAATGATCAACCAGAGACTGCCATTCCACACACCAAATGCAGTGTAAATAATTAAATATCAATGCAAGGCAATTAACATTTATTGAGTGTGCACTCCCAGAACAAAGCATGCACCAACATTCTGACAGAAGTTTAGGATCCTGACAGAAAAGCAAAAACCCAAATGAAGCAGTGGTGATTCAGGGGAAGGGGAGCTCAAAAAGGATAAATGTAACAACGTGAAACTTCCTAAACTTTTTTGGAATAATAGTGTACTTGTTGAGTCTGAGACTTTTACCCAGAAAAATACGCATTTGTGTGTACAAACAAAATTTTGCTTACATTAGGAAGCTTAAAGATCTCTTGAAGTCCAACCGTGTCCCTTGTAGTTTAAGATCTTAAGAGTTCTGAACTCAATAGAGATTTGATTTTTAATAGGCCACTATTTAAACCACTTACTGATTCACTTTGGTTACAACCTAAGGAATTATTGAAACTACTGAATTTAACTAAACAGTGAGGCATAGATAGATGTCCTTCTGTGACATCTTTATTAAAAAAAAAACAAAAAACTACTAAATCAGCCTTCCAGCAGAATTTAAACTTTTGATTTGCTTATATATTATTTATATCTTGCTGTGTTCTAGAAAAAAATTTTGGCTTGCAAAATGCATATACAAAATTATAAAATAAAATACTTGGAGAAATGAGGGTGAAAGGAAACATGGCTAAAAAAACAAAATGCAGAGACAAAAATTAAAAGAGCACGTAGACTCATGGCAGATGTAAATTCTAATTTGTAACTTCCTGACTGCCAAAACTAAGACAGAGGTAAACTTAATTACAAGACTTCTAACAATCCTTAACATAAAAACTAATCTGGTTGTTGGATTATTGGTTAGGGTATATCAGGCTGCAAGTAACAGAAAACCCAACATATAATGGTTTACATTATTGGTAGTTATTTTTCTCATTTAACAAGATGTCTGGAGGTGGGCAGCGTTTGTTCAGCCCTGTTATCAAAGAGCAGGCTTCTCTGTCTGTCTTCTCTACTGTCCTCAGGGTGCTGTTTTTCATCACTCTTGTAATCTCTTTGCCTTAAGTGAAATGAGTTCTGCTTTTTGCTTTTTCATCAGGAAAGCAATTGACATCCAAGAAGCTTCCTTGCAGACTTCCTTTTATGTTTCATGGCTAAAACTGAATCATATGAATACCCCTTGCTCCTAGAGAAGCTGGAAAAGTAAGTATCTGCCTTTTTGGCCTTTATAGAGAAAGGAGAGCAAGTGAGGGCCCTGCGAATGGCTTTGGGTTAGCGTCTTCTACACACAGTATGAACAGTTTTTCCTGATGTTGACCAACATCACTCCTTGGTGCCCTCCAAAGGAGGACACTGTGAGGGACCTCAGACTACACCCAAAGCACCAACCTCTACAGTAAATGAAGCAGCAAATTTCATCATGTCCTTTCCATAGACTGATGGTTTAGGCAAAGGCACAAATTTGGAAAAGGCAGGTCTTCAAGGAATCAAAACAGTATATCAGGTTCACAGCCCTGTTATGATCTGGCATAACCAAGGGTAACATTGAGCCTATCTAGAGTAATATATGGGCAACAATGCCCTGAGACACTCCTGTAAGTATTGTTTCTCATAACTGGAAGTTGAGTAAGAATGGGATCACCGGAGTTAAAAGTTGTCATCTCCAGCACAGACTTACCTGAGCACAACGGCCTGCATTGCTTCTCAAGGCAGGGACAGATGCTTTAACAACCAACTAGTGAGACAGGAGGGTTAAGTGCTCCTTATACAACTGCAGAAGCATAACTGAGACACGTGCCTGATGGATCAACATTCACTGACTCATCTCTAGGAGCTCTAAGAAGTGATAATTCTTCCCCGTTTTCCCCTGGCACTTTGTCTCTATCACAATGGCAGTAATGCAGATTGGATTTATGTGGCTTCACTGCTGGTTATGAGCCTACTCATTTGTAGCTCCAGACCATGTTATTTTTTTTTTGTGGTTTAATTTATTTTATTTTATTTTTTTAATTAATTAATTAATTTTAATTTTTTTGAAGAACATTATGTTTACTAGGGTCTCCCCTACCCCAAGTCCCCCCACAAACCCCATTACAGTCACTGTCCATCAGCATAGTAAGATGTTGTAGAATCGCTACTCGTCTTCTCTGTGTTGCAAAGCCCTCCCCTTTCCCCCATACCCCACATTATACATGCTAATCATAATACCTCCTTTCTTCTTCCCCGCCCTTATCCCTCCTTACCCTCCCATTCTCCCCAGTCTCTTTCCCTTTGGTAACTGTTAGTCCATTCTTGGGTTCTGTGATTCTGCCGCTGTTTTGTTCCTTCAGTTTTTCTTTTGTTCTTACACTCCACAGATGAGTGAAATCATTTGGTATTTGTTTTTCTCCGCTTGGCTTATTTCACTGAGCATAATACCCTCTAGCTCCATCCATGTTGTTGCAAATGGTAGGATTTGTTTTCTTCTTATGGCTGAATAATATTCCATAGTGTGTATGTACCATATCTTCTTTATCCATTCATTTACTGTTGGACACTTAGGTTGCTTCCATTTCTTGGTTATTGTAAATAATGCTGCGATAAACATAGGGGTGCATCTGTCTTTTTCAGACTGGGCTGCTGCATCCTTAGGGTAAATTCCTAGAAGTGGAATTCCTGGGTCAAATGGTATTTCTATTTTGAGCATTTTGAGGAACCTCCATACTGCTTTCCACTGTGGCTGAACTAATTTGCATTCCCACCGGTAGTGTAGAAGGGTTTGCCTTTCTCCGCAACCTCGCCAACATTTGTTGTTGTTTGTCTTTTGGATGGTGGGGATCCTTACTGGTGTGAGGTGATATCTCATTGTGGTTTTAATTTGCATTTCTCTGATAACTAGCGATTTGGAGCATCTTTTCATGTGTCTGTTGGCCATCTGAATTTCTTCTTTGGAGAACTGTCTGTTCAGCTCCTCTGCCCATTTTTTAATTGGATTATTTACTTTTTGTTTGTTGAGGAGCGTGAGCTCTTTATATATTTTGGATGTCAAACCTTTATTGGATCTGTCTTTTATGAAAATATTCTCCCATACTGTAGGGTACCTTTTTGTTCTATTGATGGTGTCCTTTGCTGTACAGAAGCTTTTCAGCTTGATATAGTCCCACTTATTCATTTTTGCTTTTGTTTTCCTTGCCCAGGGAGATATATTCATGAAGAAGTCGCTAATGTTCACATCCAAGAGATTTTTCCCTATGTTTTTTTCTAAGCGTTTTATGGTTTCATGACTTACATTCAGGTCTTTGTTCCATTTTGAATTTACTTTTGTGTATGGGGTTAGACAGTGATCCAGTTTCATTCTCTTACATGTAGCTGTCCAGTTCTGCCAGCACCATCTGTTGAACAGACTGTCATTTCCCCATTGTATGTCCATGGCTCCTTTATTAATTGACCATATATGTTTGGGTTAATGTCTGGAGTCTCCAATCTGTTTCACTGGTCTGTGGCTCTGTTCTTGTGCCAGTACCAAATTGTCTTGATTGCTATGGCTTTGTAGTAGAGCTTGAAGTTAGGGAGTGAGATCCCCGCCACTTTATTCTTCTTTCTCAGGATTGCTTTGGCTATTCGGGGTCTTTGGTGTTTCCATATGAATTTTTGAACTATTTGTTCCAGTTTGTTGAAGAATCTTGTTGGTAATTTGATAGGGATTGCATCAAATCTGTATATTGCTTTGGGCAGGATGGCCATTTTGACAATATTAATTCTTCCTAGCCAAGAGCATGGGATGAGTTTCCACTTGTTAGTGTCCTCTTTAACTTCTCTTATGAGTGTCTTACAGACCATGTTATTTTTCATATAAGATTTATTTTTCATGTAGACTTTTAGAAATATTTAGAAAAAAATATTCTTTTACTGAACAGTAAGTGGTAATTACTTAGGTAATATTTTGAAGGACAATTGCACAAAATCAATGAGAACTTACTTGGTGCTTTTTTTAGTAGTAATTACTTGAATAAGCATGATTTTAATTTTTACTGTTTGAAGACTGGAATAATAGGTACAATGGGCCAGACACCAGAAGACAAAGGCTCGAGGGAAGGAATATGTAATTTCCCTGGAAGAATCTGTGAATTTTTTGGGGGAAAGGGCACATAAAACATATATCTGAGGAAGGAAACCAGAACATTTATAAACACTGCTGCTTTATTATTATTTTTGTATTAAGGTATCATTGAAATACACTCTTATGAAGGTTTCACATGAAAAACAATGTGGTCACTCCATTCACCCATATTATCGAGTCCTCCCCCCACACCCAATTGCAGTCACCATCCATCAGTGTAGCAAGATGCCACAGAGTCATCACTTGCCCTCTCTGTTTTACACTGTCTTCCCCATGATCCCCCCCACACCATGCAAACACTGCTGTCTTATTAAAGGGTAAATTCTACATTGGGCACAAAATATACAACTTAATTATAATGATTGTGTTTAAGGTCTTTTGCCTGATGAAAAGGATTAAGGTCTATGACTTGTTTTATAAGCAGAGGTGTTAATAAATGAAAAGAGGTGGTGAATGGAGTTACCTGATATGAAATTTAAAATGTACCTGTGAACTATATTCTTCATCATTTATAATCAAGCTACATCTTTTGCATTAATTTTCAGTTTAGATTAGAAACACAGAAACACAATTTGCTTTTTTTATTGCTATAGACAGTAATTGGCTTTCCCATTTTATTTGGGGTTTATTAACAAATGGCAACATCATACAAATTACACACTTGTAAGAATAAAAGGAAGTGAAAGATGAACCTGACGTGGGAAGAACAAAAAAGCCTATCGATTGTCACAGAAAGTTAAGAATTAAGAGACAGCATGTTAGCAGGGGAGCATGAAATTATGGGCAAAGAATTTCACATTTCATATGCCAAGAAACAGAGAGTGATGGTGCTTTTGAAAAATTACCTGCTGTTAGATTCTAAAACATTTGAGAGTAATAACTGTCTTCCAGATTTACATTTACTTCCTCAATAAACACCACGGCAGTATAGGGGATCAAAAATAACCAAGAAATAAACCTTGCTCCTCTATGGGCCATGGTCTACTAGAGGAGAAATAATGTTTATATAAAAAGCTGTAATAGAAGGTGGACTGTTTTAAATCCCACAGCAGGAATATAGATCAAGTTACAGGGATTCTGATATGAAGGATTATCTCCAGCTGTACAGCATCAGGAAAGGCTTTATAGAGATGGTGACATCTGAGCTGGATGCTAGAGGATCAGCAGCACCCCGACATAGGAAGATGGGAAGAAGAACATTCTAAGGAGGAGGAGCACTGTAGCTAAAGTGTTCATGACAGAAAAGAAAGGCAGATATATAGAGAAGAGAAAACAGTCAAGTTTTCCTGGTCCATTAGAGTTCATTCCGTGAAAAAATGAGCGATAAGGTTAAAAACATGAGTTGAGATCATGTTTCTAGATTCTCGGAAGTGTGTTAGGTTTAAATGAAAGCAGTCGGACTTCATCTGGCAGATAATGAGGAGCTATCAATGGTTTTTTTTGAGTACCCGATCGACACTGAACGTATGTTTTTCGAGCGGAAGAGGCTAGGCTATGACAGGAACCCTGCTATGCTCCGTACGCTCCTGACGTGCCTAACGGTGATAGCGCATAGTAAATGTACGACAGTAGATTTTAGTTGGCTGCACAGAAATACACGAGCAGGGACGCCAGCTACGTTACTGAGAATGTCTGACATCTCAGCAAGAATGATCAAGGGATGGACCAGCTATGCATCTGTCAGCTTGCAGTATTCGTATTCACCCTCTTCTGCGTGCATGCTCCCTGTATCACAGAGGCTGGGAGGCTAACAACTACATTTCTCAGTCTCCCTTGCTGCCAGAGTTTGAGATGCCGCCCGTGAGATTTGGAAGGTGAAATGCAGGCAGAGGCCATTTTTATCACTATAGCAGTGGTGGGTTCTGACAGAAATGAATTTTTGCTGTGGACAGACTTCCCATCCCACAGGAAGTGACTAGCTTCCTGAATGTGGGGCAACTGTGAAACTGGCAGTAATTCCTTGACCTCTGGGGGTTGACAGTGATTTCCTGGCCTCTGGTTCACAGCTACAGGGTTATAGCCTCAAAACCCAGCAGCAGCATGATCTTTCCATCTATCAGGGCCTCTTCTCACCTTTCTGTGGCTCATCCAATGATTTTGTATCACCTGATTTTCTGTATTAAATTCCTTTCTACATGAGATACTTAAAATGGTTGCTGTTCCTGCACTAAACCTTGGCAGGAACAGGGGAAAGGAAACTTGCATAGCACAGGCAAACAGTCATTGAAGGACAAGTCATTATGGGATGGAAGAAAAGGACTTCAAGTCTGAGGTCCTTGTGCACTGCAAAGGGCATCAATGTGCCTTTCAGTCTGTCTCAGTGCAGGCTTTTGTCCTCAGTCCTCTCTTTCATCTACCTTAAAAACAATTACAAAAATAATAAATATTCATTGTAGACAACCTGGGGAATACAGAAGATTATAAAGAAGGAAATAAAAATCACCTGTAATTTTACCAGAGCTAACTTCTCGGATCAGTAAGGAAGAGGTTCAGCTGTAAGTGACAGGAAACTCAAATTGCCATAGCTTAAGTGAAGGAGACATCTATTTCTTTCTCTCTCTCACATAAACAAAACTCTTCGGTAAGCAATCCAGGGGTGGTATGGTGGCTCCATGACCATCAGGAACCCAGACTCCTTCTCTCTTGTAGTCCTGCTGTTTGTTACACATGCATCCACTTCATTGTCCAAGATGACTGCTCTAGCACACTCTATCCTATCTGCATTCCAACCAGTAGGAAGGCAGAAAGACAAATAAGAGCACATCCTCTCTCTTTAAGGAAATCAAGTGTGACGTTTTGCTTATGTTCTTTTATTCCCAGTGGTCATATCTATTTGAAGAGGAAGGTGAGAAACATAATCTTTATTTTTCACAGCTGTGTACTCAGCTAAAAATGAAGGTTTCATCCAAACAAGGAGACAAGGAATGATATTGAAGGACAGACAGTTAGCACTCCCAGTCACATCACTGTAACCATCCAGTCTTGCCTCATTTGGGAGCTGGCAGGTTTCCTTTTCTTGGCCTCTTGGTTCCCAACACCACCTCCATCACAGATGCTAATATCATTTTTTGTCGTGTTGCCCTGTCTCCCCTGCCTGGGGCATTTTGCTTGGAATTCTTCTTAATATTAGTTAACTTTACTTTTGAAATTCTATCAGCCTACTCCTGACCACCTGACTTTTCCCTTCTCATCTTACATGTCTACCTGAAAATGTAACACCCCTCTGAGCCCCTCCGGCCAAACTTCTACAATGTTCTCTTATAACATCTCCTTGACTTGGCTTCCAGATCCTTGTCCAAGAAGGGCTTCAGGCCGTATTGCCCTTCTCCTGAACCACTGTTTCATTTTTCCTTCTAAAATCCTATAGTTCTTGAAACAACATCTCCCTTGAAGCTTTTTTGGGCTAAGTGAGTCCTTTGTGCACCTCATCTGGGGCTCCAACCAGTATCCCTTCTGTGCCTTCCCAGGGCTGTGAATCATTTTCTGTAATACAAACTGCATTTCTTCTGATTTTTGGCCACTGGTCTTTCAGGGTCCTTCTCAGTCCATGAGTTTTCTCCAACCATGTTTTTCCTTTTCCACTTTATCCATTCTTATATTAAAAGCTGCTCAGGGCCTGAAGCCCTCTGACCACAGAAATATATGAAAATACACACTTAATTCATGCATTCTGTTGATGAAGTTTCTTTCTTGGTTCTGTTTAGGCTAAGCAAGACTCAAGGAACATCTTTCTGCATCTCCTGGGACCTATGTGGCTTTTACTTACAACACCCTGGGCTTCCCAACACTTAAGGCTTTGAGATGCAACCATAGACACTCCCTAGAAAAATTCCACGGCTGTGAAAGCTCCTAATGCCTAAATAAGGTAAAGATGCTTTCAAGGAAGTCCAGTTCAGTATAATTCAGAGAGTCTTCTGGGCCTTCAGCAACTACAAAAGTTTAAATTACATTGCAGTAACAAACAACCTTCACATCTTAGTGGCTTTAAACCAAAAAGGCTGATTTCCTTTGCTAATACTGCTTGTCCTTTGTGGGTTGGCAAGGGAACTCTAACATTACAGATATTTCAAGACTCAGGCTAATGGAGAAACTGACATATCAAATCCTGGTGGTCTCCATCCCAGAGAGGAAAGTGAGCTCTGGAGGGTCTCACATCATTAATTCAATAATCCACCCAGGAAAAGACCCATGTTCCTTCTACTCACTGGCTAAAACTAGTTTCACAGGCCTGTCCAACCCCAAGGAGATGAGGAAGTTCACTCCACGTACACTTGAAAGGGTGGAGAATTGGAAATACTGAGAGAAAAGCATTCATCCATGGAACCTAAGAAAAGTCTAGCCAATTGCGATTATTAACATTTACAAGCTACTATCTGACCCAGATGAACATGAGGCAATGGCAATCCACATTTTTAAGCCTCTTTGTGTTTCAGTCAAGGAAAATCACTCTCAACATTTTGCTCCTAATTACTCTGTATCCCTCTCAAATTGTTTCTACTTTGAGGTAAAGTGTCTTGAGAACCCTAGTGCAAACTGCCAGCTCTGTCTCAGCTTCCTTGCCCACAGCCTTGGCACTTGGGCGCTCCTTGAGTGTCCTCCCCCCGCCAGCTCCCTCGCCCCCACTTTGCCGTCACCCTGGAGCAGCTTGCATGCATCACTGGTTCACGGAATGGCAGCAATACGCAAGGGCACCTCAGAGTTGGAAAGGAACTGCCTTCTGCCTGCCAAGGACAAATGCAGACACACAAAGCAGTATCAAGCAAGAGTTCACTTCAAAGGGAACCCTGCCTGGGCTTGCCAAGAGTAGGGCTGCCTCTGAGCCTCTCCCTTCAGTCTTGTTAGTGTTCTCAGAGCCCAGGGGGCCCGTGGTGTTCCCACCAGGCCCCCTCACTCACCCAGCGTGCCTGTTCATCCTGACACCTGAAGCTGCTCAGGCTCCCCCTCAATCTGGCCTCAACCACTTGAACAGAGTTGAATGCCAAGTGTCTAAAAATGTTGGGTTATTAGGAAGGAAAATCCATGAGAAATATTTACTCTGGGAACTCTATTTGCGTAGGAGAAAATAATACTTTACTCAACCCATTCAGCATAACAACCCTTAGAAAGTTTGGTCCCTGCTTTAAGCTTCAGGGGAAAAAACCCCCGAGAAGGAAAATGTACTTAGGGAGGAAGGAAGAAAGCTCTACGAGCAGAGACTGGGGACGTTAGTCCTGCACTGAGGTGGGAGTGGTGTGCTCAACTGCACATCCAGAGAAACTTTGAGTTCTACTTTTGAATCAACAGAATAAGTCAGGTTCTGTTGCTTTAAGGAAAAGAAAAAGCATTTTAGAAGGAGGATGAGACAAAAATGGGAAAAGGGACTGACAATGACAGAGGAAAGGACAGAAACTTTATTTCAGAAGACAGGTAAAGCTTTCTGTTCTGGGTGAGGAGCAACTCTTTTGGAAAGGTACATTAATCATCAAAATACAATGGAAGTTAAAGTTAAATGTTGGGAAAACTGGAAGGGGAACTTATAAATTGTCTTTTCCAAGTTACTTTTTTGAGTTAAGAAAGTCCGCGGTTCAGGGATGTGAAGGGCTTGCTCACAGTCACACAGCTGGTGAGGGGCAAAGCTGGAGCAGCAGCCTCCAACTGGAGCGGGGCTAGGCCTGGAGCATGATCACAGCACATAGGTCTGCAGCTTCATAAAGGGCAGTGTTTGTAACACAGTGGCTTCACCCCTTTGACTAAGATCTTCCACTGTGGCCAACCCTACTGCCCTGTTCCAACAGCTTCCCAGAACAGTACTAATTAGAGCAAAAAAAAAAAATAATGGACAGGACCCAGAGAAAATGTCACATTTCTAGAAGTGGGAGGAGGTGGAGCTAATACATTTACATAATTCCCTACTTTCAGAGCACTTCATGTGACCATAAGTCCATGAAGAGAACTCAGGCTTTCCATGGCATGGAAAAAAAAATGACATCTTTTCTAACCTCCCATTGAAAGGCAGCATTTCCTTCATTATGAATATGGGCATCAAATCATGATGGTGTTTGCTGTAGTTGGACTTTGTCACTAACAGAAATAATAAGTATTCTCAGAGTAGTTGTGGTAGGTATCTTGAATTACCTTTACCTTCATTTTCTTTCTTTTTTTCTTTTTTCTTTTTTTCTTTTGGTATCATTAATCTACAATTACATGAAGAACATTATGTTTACTAGGCTCCCCCCTTCACCAAGTCCCCCCCACATACCCCTTCACAGTCACTGTCCATCAGTGTAGTAAGATGCTGTAAAATCACTACTTGTCTTCTCTGTGTTGCACAGCCCTCCCCGTGCCCCCCCCACTATATATGCTAATCATAAGGCCCCCTTTCTTTTTTCCCGCCCTTATCCCTCCCTTCCCACCCATCCTCCCCAGTCCCTTTCCCTTTGGTAACTGTTAGTTCATTCTTGGGTTCTGTGATTCTGCTGCTGTTTTGTTCCTTCAGTTTTCCTTTTTTTCTTATACTCCACATATGGGTGAAATCATTTGCTTTACCTTCATTTTCACTCTGCAATCTTGGAGTTAAGAAAATCCAAGGTTCAGGGATATGAAGGGCTTGCTCACAGTCCTTATATTATTCATTCATTGTATTTCTTTGCAAACTTACTTATATGGCATTTGTGTTGTTTCCAATTCTGGTGTTAGCTCTGCCACCAGATCTTGTTATTTAGTGCCTAATAAATAAGCACATATATTATTACACCACAGATTTTCATAAATATTTTGATAACAGTATTTCAATGTGATTAGATTCCTTTATAATTCTATGTATTTTATTTTATGCAGTTAAAGGCATTATTCTGGGAAGGGATCTGAAGACTTCACCTGACTGCCAAAGAGATTCTTGACATGAAGATTAGGAACCCCTGACGTGTGAGCAGTGAACAAGTGTCAGGTTGCTGATGGGTACCCATGTCACTCAGTCTCATGTCCCTGTCCTATCACCCTGTGGGTTCAAAGTGACTGAGATGCTCACCTGCCACTCTGGGTTGGAAAACTGCCAGTGTCTCTTGCCACAAACTATGCTCATAATTCCAGGGCACAGCAGCCTTTGAAAGCTGGTATGACTATATTACAAAATGTGACAGGAAAGAATTCATTGTTGGCATTATTATTAAAATGAAGGCTGCTAGGGATTTTGTGACACTTATATTAAGAGCATTGTATTCACATGTCCCATGGAAGCTGACTTTTCTCAGGGAGTTGGCACTCCACAGTTCACTCAAAAGGAAATGGCAAAAACTGATTTGGCATGGCCAATGTTTAAAAAGAAAATGAAATGTCAAAATACCAAGGCACCATTTTCCACCTCTCAAATGGGCAAAGGATTTTAAAGATAATAATTCTTGGGATTGGTGGACTGCCATGAAATGGGTATTTTCAGAAGCTTCCCACAAGACCAAAAACTGGCATAACTTTTCTAGATGGCCACTTGGGCCCTACATTTTTTAAATGCCTTTCACCCAGAGATTTCACTTCTAGAAATTTATCATATGAGCAGAATTACAGAGATATTTT